>NC_085018.1:20410414-20746318 GCF_963692335.1 Osmerus eperlanus
GCATGTCCCCTCCACTGTCTGCTCATGGCTCTCCCTCTCCAGGGCCTGCACAGCCAGTGTCTGTTCAGGCCACCGCTGGCTATCCGACAGGGCAACACAGCCGACCTCAACCCACCCCTCACCCTCTCTCGGCCCCCTCACTGCTCCCTCCCCCTATGGGACAAGCCTTCCCTCTGTCACCTGCATTTCAGGGTCCACCTTGTGCTAGTTCTCACCCCAGCCTGCCTCTGCCCACCCATGGCCCTCCATCCCAGCGCCCTCCTCACTTCTCCCGGGAGCCCCAGTTCCCTCAGCCCCCTGCATCTGGGCCTCAGATCAAACCTCCTCCAACCACACCCATCCCACCATCACACAAGCAGCCCATACACCTGTCTGCTACTCCTTTCCCTCAGATGCCTTCCAACCTCCCTCCTCCACCAGCCCTGAAACCCCTCAACTCTTTGCCCAACCAGCACCCGCCAGGTGCCCCTCCACCCCCCCTCCAGCTTATGGCCCAACCTCTGCCAATGCAGGCTCTCCCACCCCAGCCTCCTGTGCTCACCCAGCTACAAAGCCTCCCAGGCAGAAGCAGCCACACCTCCCTGCCCTCTGCTGGTTCCTCTCACCCTGTTCCCTCCGCCTCGCCATCTACTGTTGGCCCAGTCCCTGGCCTCCAGTCTTCCCTCTCATCTCTTCCTCTACGCCCCTTGCCTAACACCCCCATGGGAGGAGCGCATGTCCAGATTAAAGAGGAACCATTGGATGAATGTGAAGAGCCAGAGAGCCCGCCCCCTCCACCCAGGAGCCCCTCTCCAGAACCTACCGTTGTGAACATTGCCAGTCACGCCAGCCAATCAGCACGGTACAATACAGTATTACCATACAGCACAATACAGTTAAATCAGTCTATATGCTGAATGTGCACTTATCATACTGTTATTACTTTCAGGTTCATCAAACACCTGGACCGTGGCTACAATTCGTGCTCCAGGACAGACCTGTTCTTCACTCCCCTTGCGGCATCCAAGTTGGCGAAGAAAAGAGAAGAAGCGATGGAGAAGTGCAGGAGAGAAGCTGAGCACAACGCCCGACAAGACCGGGAGAGGGAGAAGGAGCGGGAAAGGGAGCGAGAAAGGGAGAGGGAGGCAGATAAAAATGCGGTGAGTGTTGTAGGCGTTTGGATCTTGTCTCAAATCTTACTGTCTAAATGCAGCATGTCAGTGATGGCTTGTGTCACATACTTCCTCCCCCCTGTAGAGAGCTTCCAGCTCCTCCCATGACAGCCGTATGAGTGAACCCCAGATGTCTGGACAAGGCCACATGCGCTCTTCCTTTGAGCAGCCCCCCACCACCGTGGCTGCAGTGCCCCCCTACATAGGTCCTGACACACCTGCGCTGCGCACTCTCAGCGAGTATGCCCGGCCTCATGTCATGTCCCCCACCAACCGCAACCACCCCTTCTTCTACTCCTTGAGCCCAGGGGATCCCCTGCTGGCATACCACATGCCTGGCCTGTACAGCGCCGAGCCCAGCCTGCGAGAGCGTGAGCTCAGGAACCTGAGGGAGCGGGAGCTCCGGGAGAGGATGAAACCAGGCTTTGAAGTCAAGCCCCCTGAGATGGAAACCCTCCACCACTCAGCAAACCCCATGGAGCACTTTGCCCGACATGGAGCTTTGGCGCTCCCCCACATAGCTGGGCCGCCACACCCTTTTGCTCACTTTCACCATGGTCTGAACCATCTAGAGAGAGAGAGACTGGCTCTCGCTGGGCCACAGCTGCGCCCTGAGCTGAGCTACGCAGAGCGACTGACAGCAGAGAGGCTTCATGCAGAGAGGATGGCCTCTGTGGCCAACGACCCTGCAGCAAGGCTGCAAATGCTCAACGTAACGCCACACCATCACCAGCACTCTCACATCCACTCCCACCTCCACCTGCACCAACAAGACCCACTCAATCAAGGTGAGGCTGGCCTCTTCATCCTGCACAGGAGTTATTGTCGCTTCACAGAATTCTTACCCAAATTAAGTTGGACCCTAGGTGCAAAATCTATTGGAAGTTTTTATGAACTCCAAAAGCTCCTTTTTGATTAAAACCCCTATGGTTCATCATACTCACACATGGCTGAACTCATCAAACCTGGTTCTGACGAAGCTTTGTGGTTGTTTTTTAATGATTTCCTGATTTAAATCGTGTCTCTTTTCCCCCTAGTGGTCAAAAAAGTTTAAAGACATTTGTAACATATGAGTGCCTTTTAGGGATACCCAAACGTATCACAGGGTTGTGTGTAAGAATTGTCCGTTCATGTATGTAAGTTATTCTAAACTGAACATTACTGTTTTTATTACAGTGTAATTGCAGAATTAGTCTATGATAAAAATAATAATGTGTATATATATATATATATATATATTGTCTTTGAGCAAAATATCAAATAATGTATACAAAATATTACATGTATTGCACACATTGTTGTCGTAACAATTTCCAGAAGTTACATGTCCAGTTTTGTTTCAACTCAACAGTTTTATACATAATAAAACTATTATAATGTTAATGACTGTTCAATTCCTCTAGGTTCAGGCCCACACCCTCTGGTGGATCCTCTGGCCTCGGGGCCTCGCCTGGCCAGGTTCCCCTTCCCCACGGGCCCCATGCCCAACCCTCTGCTCAATGATCTGCCACACGATCATGACATGCTACGTCACCCTCTGTTTGGTGAGTAATTCTTCCCCCACAAACGCATACCAGTGTAAATGTTCGTTCTGTAGGTTTGCCTCTTCATATTTGTGATGATGTTAGGGAACCGGGCTATTAATCAGAAGGTTGCTGGTTCGTTGTGACGTTGTGTCCTTGGGCAAGGCACTTCACCCTACTTGCCTCGGGGGGAATGTCCCTGTACTTACTGTAAGTCGCTCTGGATAAGAGCGTCTGCTAAATGACTAAATGATGTGTGTGTTGCCGCCCCAGGAGCATATCCCAGAGAGCTGCAGGGCCCCATCCCCCAGATGTCGGCTGCTCACCAGCTGCAGGCCATGCATGCCCAGTCAGCAGAGCTGCAGAGGATGGCCATGGAGCAGCAGTGGCTTCATGGGCACCACCACCTCCATGGTGGACCAATGCCTGGACAGGAGGATTACTACAGGTAAGGGCATCCTCCTGCTGGGATGTGAAACTGGATATATTTTTGAATTGTGTTTATTTGAGTTTGTGTGTCAGATTCTCTATTTAATATAGCTTGAAATATTTTAGAAATTCATATTTATTGTGAGTTATTCAGGACACAAACCCCAAATTACATATTTAGGCCAGTAGAAGACTGTTTACTAATGCACATAAACAACATTTCCAATACTGACTAGTGTCTTTCTTTTTACAGCCGTTTGAAGAAAGAGGGTGACAAGCCATCATGAGATTCCAGATGGTGTACATAATAGCAGAACAGACAAAGGAACTGTGTACTTTTGACATTATAAGAGAATTGATCTTGGTGTATCTTTTGAATGGTTTTAATATATTTCCTCAAAAATAATCTGTGGATCTGTATGCTTGTTTCTTGTTCAGCACTTAAAGGGAGGGATGGTTAACTCACAGCCATTGTTTGTTAGATGGTTTGATACTTTCTTTGATACTTACAGTAGTGGCATAGAATTGTACTGTTTATTCTATGCAATTTTTATTTTCTAGAAAAGATACAAGTCTTTTCTATTAATGTAGTATTAGAATCCTGCTTATGTCTCTAAATGCATACAGTGGAAAGCACAACAGTTATGACATGGAAAAGCAACATCTGTCAAACCGTGGATTGTAAGAGAATCATCCCTTTCATTTCTAAGCAATCTAACTGAACTCCTTGTACAGAATAACATTTAACTTGCTGTTTGAATGATTAACTGTAATAACCTTGCATGACTGTTTCCATTAAGTTCTTATAAAACTAGAGTACCAAGTTCAACTGTTTGTGTTTAGACAAAAACATTAGCAGTCTAATTCAAATATTTGTCTAAATTCTAAAGTTTTATATTTCAAGATATCTTTTCACAATTTAACCTAAGCTCTTGCTCATTAATTTTTGAGATTGTAAATAATATATGTTCAATATTCTATATTATTAACTATGATTAATATTAGGTCTCTTGACTCTTGACTTTCAAGCTGGCACAGTAAAGTTAAATTATTTAGCTATATACGAATATAGCCTTATAAGGTGAGACATTGTAAATTGAGTATAACTTACGTCACCCCTGACAGAAAAAAGTGTCTAGAACAATGGATGCAGATAGTACTACAGTATAATAGATTTGGATAGACAGATAATAAAGGTATTTAAACCTTGGTGTCCCAATGGAAAAATCCTGTTTGAATTTTGTGAAATGACATATAAAAAAATATTGTATGAAGTGTGTATTTATTTGAATAAATACATCTGCAATTACATTTAGCACTGTTGTACTGGCATGTGGATGAGGGCAATTAACACACAATGAAGAAGAGGGAACCCTTTCTTGTGATGTAAAGCTCCTGGGGTTTTTAGTTGAGTTTAGACTTGTGGACTTCCAGAATGTTTGGAAAGAAAGAGTTGAATTTACACAATGGAGAGAATGAGTAGAAAGGGAAGGACTCATTTTATTGACTAGTGATTACATATTTCTATCACAGATACTTCATAGTCAATACAAGGTACATATTTTATGCATATGACATGCATTATTCATGCTGCAAGCATCAATGTATATTGTGTAAATGTTGCTATACTACGTTAATGTAAATAGTACATTATTATGCAAGGCAGTAATTAATTATTAAACAAGTACACAATGCAAGAAGTGTCATTCTTTATGCAGGAGTCTTAAACAGCTAATCATTCCTGCAAAATTCCTGCAAAATCTCATTACATACAGTTGATATACAAGTCATGGTACATATTGGCTTGATTTATTACATCTGCCCAATTTGGTCATTTCTGTGCAATGCCTAAATTACTGAGGCACCATTGAGGCATGTTTCCACCAAATGTATTGCCAGTGACGCATGACAAGTAAAAACGTGCTTATTCTTTTCCCAAAATACCTACTTAAACCATCCAAATACTTTCAGACTGATGAATGTTTAACAAATAGACGTTTTACACAAAAATATATGGTTCCTTTCCTTTGCACAGTTTTCTGTGATTTTTTGAATTTCATAAATGTACATTTTATTGTTGAACGTGCATGCTAATAGAAATCATTTTCAGTTTTGTATGAAGCACCCATGTCCGTCACAATTCTCAGTCCTACCGTTCTACTCTACAGTATGGTCCCTACCAACCTCCTCCCCAGGTCAGCCCTGCTAGTTCTGCTTTTAACCCTTGTGTTATCTTCGGGTCATTCTGACCCATCAGTCATTGTGACCCACCGTCGTATTGCGACAGATTTACCGCATACAAAGACAAAGTGAAGCATTTTCTTTTAACCGTTGGGCTGTCTCAGACCCCCCACATTGCAAAGGTTAAAAGAAAATTATTTTTATTTGTTTTTGTATTGGGTAAAATTGGGTAAACACAACGATGGTTCGTTATGAACCTTTGGGTCATGTGACCCGAAGGCAGCACGAGGGTTAAAGAATGTTTGATACTATGCTTGGATGCAAAACTTGTCACATATTATTCACAAACGTTAAGGATTAGTTTAACTTACAACATACCTTTACACCTCTCCAACTTTAGGCACTGTATGTTTTGATTCTATGCTATTTATGTATTAGTATAAAAATGTATATGGATCACACCCGCAACCAGCTACAGATAGACAAAAGTGAAAATGTCTGGAAAGGTTTCCTTTCTAAATGTTGTACATATCATGGCTCCTCTTCAGTTGGCTTCCTCCTCATGTATCGCCGCAGGTACTGGATTGCAGATATTGCACTCACATTTGCTAGCAGGGCTGAACATAGTTTAACAAATTATGAGTGACCACAATCCACTTATAAACAGTGAATTTGGATGCATAGTGCATAGTCAAATACAAATATAGTACAGTGAAAAAAAGACCTTAAGAAATATCAGTTTTCTTTACTGCAATTGCATGTTATTAGGATGGTTGCATTTACCTGCTTTCCAAGCATCTACTGCCTGAGGATCAGTGGACCTCAGAACCCAGGAGGAAAAGGCAATGCAGACAAGACACATGTCTGACTGCTTCAGAGCAAAGTGGAGGCCATCTCTCCCTATGACAAAGATGAATATAAGTGGGATGGAAACATACATTCTCCTGCATGCCTCTTTCAGTTTTGTAGCACATATTCCCACAGGGAGTTACACTTACTTCTAATCAAGACTGATGTCTGTAGAGCGAACAATTGCCTGTGCTGTTCAGCAAGTTCTCTGAAAATCTGTTGCCCAAGTTGTATTACTTGTGGAGGCATTGAAGTGATCCCAGTCTTGACCATTTCAGTGACTTGGTTGTCAGTATCGATATCTGTCAATTTCCGATGGGATGCAGGTGGGAACACCCAGGCGCCTGACCTTCTACACCAGCTGCTACCTTTCCCTGGGAAGCGGATTCTCCTCAAAGAGAGCAACCTTTTCCAATCCATCTGCCAGACATCCCTGTTAAAGAGTTGTTTGTACCCATATGAGGCTGTTGTGGTGGACCCGGCGTGTTGGGACTGGATGTCATCACGAGTCACCACTCGGATAGGTGAGCTATCATCCTCCCCCTCAGACTCAGCGTATGTGTCAAGTGGAAACAAGGGATAATCCAGCTCTGGGAAAGTGAGATCTCTAGGAGCTGAGTGAGAGCAAGAGAAGATAGGAACAGGTTCTCCTTCGTTGCCCTGGGACAGCTGAAGAGGAGAGAGTAACATTCCACTTCCATACTTTGAGAGAGAGCAGTTGGATATCTCAGGCACTGACGTGCTTTGCGGGTCATATATAAGTGCTGTGCAGTTATCTCTTGGCTCATCATCTTCAAAAAGACATTCAAATACCTCTGGGAAGGAGATCTGATATTGCTGATCTATAATATCAACATTTGTGAAAATTGGGGAGGGCGACCTTGTTCTGGGTGTGATGTTGCCATTCACTTCAAGGAACGGGCTGTCCTCAAAGACCTGGCAGGTGCTGTGAATCAAACTTCTTTCTGCCTGTTCAAGTATTGAATGCAAAGAAATGTCTTTTAGCTGCACCTCCATTTCAAAGGCATTTACATTTCGCATACTTTTGCTTTTTGTCAGCCCTCTTAGAAATGTATCATTGTCTGAAAAGAGAGAATTTGGGATGCAGTCTCCAAAGCCCTGTACTGTTTGTTGTTCAACATCAACTTGGTTCCCTTGTGTCCCAAGGTCCATGTCTTCCTCCTGTAAGGATCCTTTATAGTACATAAGTTCGTTTGACATTTGACCTTGGAGTTTTATATCCTGTGGCTCAGGACTGGGATTTGTGCTGGCTCCAATAAACTGCATGTATTCCTCATCAAAATCAGAGAAGGTAGAAAATTCACAGCTTGAACGGTCTGGTTTGGAGTCATCAAGGTGTGTAAAATAGTCTGAGTCTGCAGTATCTGATGGGTCCACTTGAGGGCCATCTGTTAACAGGTATTCTGTTGAATCAGCTATGGAATTGTCCAGCACATGGGTATCTATGACATCCACTTGTTCTCCGGTTGTTGTCGGAAGCTGATGTGCCTCTCTTATTGGTGATGGGCTTCTAGTTTTCCTAAGTTGTAAGATGTCCTTTATTGTCAATTTTTCCATTTCATCCCAGAATGCAGAGATGGCATACACTGGTCGAGTGGGCACTAATGGGGTATATCTTTCAGGGCTTTCAGGAACAGAGCAAGGTGTCACTGTTACAGCAGGAAGAAGAGGAGTGGGACATCTATCTGCATCTACCACCATGTTGGCCTGTGCTAAAAGCTCACAGTCTGCCAGAAGTTTGCTGTCTACATGTACTGTTTTTTCCATCTTTGTATCAGAGAGTGAGCGGTGTGGAGAATCACATGTCTTAATCATTGAGCTGTGTGGTGGCATTGGGTGGTTACTGTGTACAATGTGTGGACATGTTTTGTCAGAGTCAAAGTAAGTGCGATCGGATGTGTCCTTGTAACTTTCATGTTCCTGTGGCAAGTCTTCATCCACATCTGACTGTAAATTAGCTCCAGTAATTTGTTGGGTTGAGGAGGTGCTTGAGGCAGAGAAAGTGTATTCTGATACAATGTTTTTTGTCATCAGTGTAAGATTCCATTGTGCTTCATGATGCAGTTGTTGAGGTTCCTCGGCAGAATCTGTAGCTAAAAAATATTCATCAGAATCAAAGCTGGCAGTGGTAAAGAAGTCTGTGTCGTCTTTTAATTCCTGAGAATCAGTGCTGTCCATTTTCGGTGCATTTTCATTTATATGTGTAAATGTCATATCATTGTTGTTTGTGAGTACTCCATGGGTTACCATCTGTTCTAAGCTGTCAGTTAAGTCATGTTTAACAATTAACATTTTAGAGTCATCAATGCTATCTGAGGGAAACTCTGAAGAGATTTTATCTTCAAATGAAGAAGTTATAGTAATTTGTTTTAGGTCTGAAAAAAGATGTCCATTTGAAAGATCTGTACATATGGGAGAGGTTGGTTGTGCTGTTGAATTATGGCATGATTGGGGAAAGTTTTCCATGTCTTCTACCTCAGATTTATTAACTCTATCTTTTTCGAACCCTGGGCCACATTTGTAGGGATTATCTGTTGAGTCGGAGGTATTGACATTGTCATCAGAGCTCCTACAAATCTTTACAAGTTTTTTTCTTCTTTTTTTTTTGGCCAAGGGGGCAGTCTGCCGTCTCTGTCGTAGGGTATTGTCATTCACAGTCACAAACCAACGCTCCTTCTCTCCTCTAGGGGCCTCACAGCTGGCACTCTCACATGCAGCTTGATCTGGACAGCACAACAGCTCCGGGTTTTTGTGAAGCTCTGCATGTTGACGATTCGGTGACGCTGACTGTGAAATGATGCCTTCTGACAATGTGCTTGATGTTCCACCCTCCTTTTGCTTGTTTTCACTAATTGCTTCGAGATCTGTCAAATCTGAGAAGCCACTGCTAGCACCACCAGCATGGTTAGATGATTCCAAGGCTGATCCTTCATCATGAACTGGTTCAGCCATCACACGATGCTCCATGAACATTTGATCATCTGTTATGCTCTTGTCTGTTAGCTCTGTGTCCTGCTCAGCTCTTTCTGTTGTCGTTAACTCTTTAGTAGCAGTGTCTTTCTCAGAGTGATCAAGATTACTTTTATATGGCTTTTGTGACTCAGAGGAAATGGTCAGGATCACACTCATCTTCAGGGGAGCACTGACCTTTCCAGGTGTGTCTGGTGGATTATCTGGTTGTGTGTCTCCAAGCCCTGTCTGACAGGATTGCAATTGCAGGATTGTGCAACCCTCGTCTGCCTTTCTGAGTCCCTCGACATTAGGCTCAGATGGCGGGGTCCTTGTACAAGCAATCTGCTTCGGCTCATGATTGCTTATGTCTACAGCAGGCCTTGCTGCACCTTCTAAATCTTCTGAGTCACTCAAGCTAGAATCATCCGGGCCTGCAAGAGTGGGCTGCAGGAGGCAGCATTCCTCACTCTCTTCATTGAAGCTCTCCCAGTCACGCTCTGCAAGGTGTACACTGTGGTCTAAGTCATCCATTTTTACCTAAATCTTTTTACCCGCTCCAGCATCTGTGAACAAGTCAACATTTCATGTCAGGGGATCAGATAATTTTCCTTTTCCTTTCAGTAAAATGTTTCTCAAACCAATATGACAACCATAGATGCAAGTTAACATGTAAAACAGGGCAATGTCAATTAAACACTTTGGGGTTGGCGAGCAAAAGTTGTAATATCATGTCTGGAACCATGCAGAAAAAAAACGGAAAGGTAAAATGCGCCATAGGAACATGGTGGTTCCATAACAGAGCCCCAAAATACTACATGGCCTTACTCCTGAAAAACAAGTCATGTGATCTGATTGCTGCAGCAACTGTGCTAGTCCACAAGATCATAACAGGCCTAGAGTCAATACGGATCCTCCCAAAGAGCATCTGGTATACCAATACTTGACTCAACTCTCATGTATTTTTCCATCCAGTCACATCTACAAGCATAAATAAAAATATTCTGCACCATATTCTTCATGCACTACTACTAATAAGCCAAAAACAAGATATATATTAGTGTATAGTGGATTATTCACTCATTGATCAACGCATAATTTATGAAACACATGGTGATCTATGGTGATGTTGACTCAACCAGGATAAATCAATTATGAACAGTACTGTGGTGGTGTTTCAGGTTGGTGGCCTTGGTGTATATGTTCCGTTGTCAGTCAGTAACACAGGACACATGAAGGTTAACATATCCAACATAGTTACGCAGTACCAATGTGTTTATTCTGCCCTGGGTGTAACAAGGCAGCCTACCTGTTGCCGAGGCAGACAAGTTCCAGATCCAAGCTTTCAGTCGACTCTCTTTGCAGGGCCATCCTCCTGTGTCCCCATACCCTTGTGTGTGGGAGTGAGGCCTTGCCATTCAACCATTATAAATAGAGCAATGTGTCTAGTCACATGTAGTGGCGTCCTTAGAAGCTTTGCCCTCCCAGAGGTGTAACATTTCAGTCCTTTAAATAGAGGCCCTCTGGAGTTTGTAAAGGTAATTTCAATTGCAGTACATTGTTCAATTCACCTTAACCCTGTACAATAACCAATGTGAGGCACACTGATATACTTTGATGGACAGTGAAAAAGTCCCTCCATTTATTTTATTACGCTAGAATCGAACTAAAGTAATTCATAGAGCATCAGTCTGAAAATTATGTTGTGTTTTGATATACTGTTGTTTCATGTCTGACATGTCATGGTGATACCATGACCTGTCCAAAAACCAGTTCATTAAGATTAATAATTAAAAATGTGTAATAACGGTTGCATTAATTTGTAAAAACAAAGGTATAGGGAAATGTTTATCTCGCCCAGTTGGGCTGTGAATAGTTCTATATATTTACAGCACTAACAAGTACCTGCTTATAAAGTAAAAGAATGCTCTATGCGTGACTATGGGGATGTGTATAGGGTACAGGGTACAGTAGACTATATATGAGGCCAGTATGCTAACTCTTAAGGTATGCTCATGTGATAGCTACTGCATGATTAAAGGGTGTCCCAAATGGATAATGTTGTATCCTTAAGTCTCTTATTACATTCCAATTTTAGAAATTACTTAAAAATGTTATAGATGACTGAATTTTGGTGGATTTATAGTTCATTTATTTATTTATTGTTCTTAAATACAATGGCTATTCCACACACATACTGAAGAAATGTTCAAACCAAAACAATACACTCTACCTATTTTTGTGAAAGCAATTAAAGAAAAAAATTACAAAAATGAAGAGTAAAATTTACATAGTGGCAAAGACTTGGATTAAGTTATAGGGGAATCTTATCTGAAGGCTCGTCAGTATAAACTAACATGCTGTCCATCCAATATCATAAAATAGTATCCAAATAGCATTTTGGTGGAAGGGGGAAGACTCTTCAACGGGTCTGCGGTGTTCTGTGGTATGTGTTGACACATTGTGACGTATGTTGTTAGATAGACTCCGAGTGATAGTTCAGCATTTTAGCAATATTTTAGTTTTAATTGGGGCTCTTAAGTTTCACGCATTTGCCGTGAGACTCACGCAGTTCAACCATTTCTCACGCAACACATATTTCGCACGCATTTCAAACATTTCTCTTGCTGAGAAGTAAGGGATAACTTATCCCCCCCCCTCCCCTCCCCTCGGACGCCAACCTGACGCAAACCACAACACGGACAAATGACGGGTCGCTGTTGGCGCCCTCTGCTGGTAGTGCGTTTGAATCTCAAGGATAGCGGGAGGGTTCATTTAATTTGATGCACTTAGGAAATTGCCGCCCCACTCTTCATTCGTTCCCGGCATTCGTCCGTACCCAAAACCGCTACTGGCTACACTGAATAGGTGCCAACATTATAGCCTAAGTACTGGGTAACGGTAAGTGCAGAACATCGCCATCACAAAAGCAGGGAGCATATAAATATCCTAGCGACATAAGATTCAAGCTTCTGGGGGAAAAACGCATCGACCAAATTTGCTTACCTGGTGATAAATATTAGTTATCTGTATCTTGTTTTCTTCAGGGGGTGTCGTTGTGTTAAAGTTGTATAAATCTGTCTGCAGTTCTGAGAGAAAGCATTTGACCTAGACATGAAGATTTGTCATCTTTTATTTGAAGCGATTACTAACTATGGCAGTGTGGCAGGGTAAAGGGTGTTTGTGGAGGACTTTTAAATGGCAGTCATGTTGTGTCTACGACAGTTGAGAATGCCGGTGTGACAGAGCACCGAGGGAAAAATATACATAAGCAGAAGCATCATCATTAATAAAAACATCCTGCTAGTAACAAAGGAGCAGATCTGACTGATTATTCCAGTTTCTATACAAATACAGGTCAAGGGGTCACTGGGATGGTTTGTGCAGCACATATTCTTCCATTCTATCCACACCCTCACGTCCTGCTGCTGGTGGCTGGGCAGCCTGGTCAATACCTCCTGGCTGGTAAGTAGGGCCTGTGGGCCCCTCTCAGGAATAGATGTGGGATACCTGCAGAGAGGACAGAGAATCTGAACCCCCTCCTGTTCCATAGACGCAGCCATGACCCGAGAGACACATTCCAGGCAAAATGTGTGGGTGCAGTCCAGCATCTTGGGTGTCTTGGAGACATTGTCATAAGCGTTGAAACAGATAGAGCACTCTGGTTTGACCCCAGGATGGTCAGGCTCATCATCCACTGAAGTTAAGTTTGTATGCCAGACTTCTGGGCTCTGCATTGCTCTTGTCCTCAGGTGTACGTTTAAAAAGAGCGCCTGAAAGATGCAATTGCATTAAAACAGCATTGAGTAAGCAGTAAGCAATGTCACCACAGTAATACAATTGAAGCAGTTTGGATTTGTTGCTAAGGTGTGAGGCCCAGCATAAGGAAGGTGAACAGTCGGTTCCAATAGTGTATGTGATAGATTAATTATTAACTTCTCCCCGCTTCCTCCAATCTCCTGTAGATAGACACTGTAAACAATGATCTAAAATATTGTTAAATATTATAGAAACATAGAATGTTCCATTTAAAAAATTATCAAAACAAGATAGAATATTATCTTCAGCAGTCGGTTATCTGTCAACTACAGTTTATTGAGCCTCGATATTTTGACAGATCTGTACTGTTTCACAGAATTTCTTGAAAACACAAAGGAGTCCTTACCTTTGAAGTTTGGTGTTGGGTGTCTGTGAGGGTGGTTCTGAGAGAAATATTTGAATTTGGGCATTGTTCAAAATGAATGTAGTGTTGTCATCATAGCAACATAGAATGTTGAGTCCTCAGCAAAAAAAGTTTATTGCCTTCTTTTTTACTGTTGTGAAGTTTAACCTGCTCACAATTTTCCAATAGGTAGATAGAGAAGGAAGCTAATTTTGATTCCCCATCTCTCTTGGGCCAGCAGACTAGGCAGGAAGGTTGGGAAAAAACACACCCCGCCAGATAAAGATGACAGCAAATGGATGGGAGAGTGAGTATTGGTTAAATAAAGCATAACTTCTTTGTTTGGCTTAACAGTCAATACATAATGGAGACATAATGGGAGATTAAAATAAAGGTGCTTTAATCCTGTAAACAATACAGACTCTTCAGAACATACTTCATGATGATTAAAACTAGAAAAATTACATTACAAAAAACACAAATAAATCATTTGTATAAAACCTGTATGTACATATGTACAATTGTAGAATGGCTGTACAACAGCTAATACGCAAAAGATGAATACTCCTTTAATGAAATCCCATCAGTGGTTCCTATTCTGCGATTAACAACTTCACAAGATTCACCTATAAACACAGCATGGAACTCCAAATGACCCAAAGCCAACTTGTGTTCTGCCCCCAAACTTGCTATTAGTAAAAATCACTTGATTATTGATTTAAGAATGTGCTGTATAAGGCCACAGGATACCAATTTAATATCCAATACTATCATCCAATTCTGACTTTAAAATTATCACCACGCTTTTCCTTGTAAAAACTTTAAGCAAACACAAATGGCACAGCAATGTGTAAGTGCATTTACCTTGAAAGACAAACATCTCAACACAGTTTGGCAAAATGTCTCACGTACAAACATTCACAAATGAAGCTCCTTGTCAGTGTTGAAATGAAATTCAAGTAATGTCTGCAACGATAAATAAAAAGTAGAACTTCATCTGAACATCTATATAAGATTCCAGAGAATGTAATGTACTTCAACCCAACCTTATACCAATCCAGCACATAGGTATAAGGGTATTTAATGTTTACAAAACAACAATGGGTCCAACTGAACTTTGCCATGTCAATGTCATGTCAAAGCACCCTTTCTTTGATTTACTTTCTTATTGTGCGTGTGTGCAGCAAAACAATACATCATAATACATCCAATTTGGTTCAGAGCTTTGACTACAAATTACTCACTCATAGGTCATTCACTATCCACAATGGAGGATAATGTAAAAACAATTTTGGCCCAAAGAGAAATATGCATACTGAAAAAAAAAAATGAAAAAAAAAAAGAACTATTCACAAAAAACGAGCAAACAAAGAAGGTTGTGGCAATGTTGCAGATGAAAGACATGCCAACCAATGCTGTTAACATGCCTTACTGTTGACACACATGAACTGCTCTTTACTTTACACATTGTAGACTTTGGTGGTGGCAGTGGTGGGGATTGTGGCACCGCTAGACGCAGATATGGCAGAGGGACGCTCCCTTCTGACATATCTTGGTTTTCTCCCTGAAGATAAAACGGGAATGGAGAAATTAAGGAACCTGACAAACTCAATGGCAAGTCTTAATTACACATGGACTTTACCGACACATATTTAAATTGCTAAACTCTTACACAACACAATGCATCTTTCTGTGATGATTACTCTTTTATATAATAGTTCAATTACTTTGAATCCAATTCCACAGTACTGTCCAATTCTGTACCGTCCTAGCATTATAACAGGTATAGTGCATGTTGAGGGTTTCTTACCTGAAGATGTTGATCCTGGTATCATGACAGCCTTTACACAATAAAGAAGAAAACAGCCTCGGTCATTAAATCACTTAAGGTTGTAGTTTTGATCATGCCTGCACTACTGGAATACGAAGTGGAAAACAAAACTTACTGTTTCACTTGGCTGGAAGATGAAGGCTGTAAAGGCCACAAACACAAAGTATGACTGGTCAATTCAGTTTGATCATATTCAACCAGTATTAACTATATACTTTTGCAATCAAATTGATCAACAAATTACACTTGTTGCGCCGGTAAAATATACTGGGAAGTCGATGTGAGCGCTTGAGGTAGAAAAATGAGGCAACAGACAGGATCAGGAACAGGCTAATCAACAAAGTTCCAAGCAGGAGGGAGGCTGCCACTCCTGGGCCACCTGGTTACAAAAACATAGCAACCAAAATGCCCAAATAAACACAAATAACGCAACATTTTATACATAACAAACAAACACTGAATCACATTTGTACTGTAAACCAGATAAACATTCACACATTAAATATTTTCTGGAATTGTACAAGATTTATGACATGGTTTTCTAGGATGTCCAATCATCACAATTGCTTACCAATGTTGGGAATTAAGGTAGTTATTGTCGTTCGATTTGTCTTCTCCATAGTGTAAGCTAAATCAGGCAAAGACATGCAAATGAGCATAAGAAGTACATCCACCACAATCTCTACCATAAATCCCCCCCCCCATAGTGCTCTTCTAGTGGCTACATACTGTAATTGCAGGCTGTGAGGTTGTCCATTTCAATAGATGCTGGGTCACACTGCATACACACAGAAGTATTGTTCTCCAGGACACGTAGATAACATCCTAAGGACATCAAAACAGTTGTACATGAATGATGGGATCGTTTTCTGTTGGTTTATGATTGAGGTATGCATTTTGGCTTTACCCTTTAATGTCAAGGCCAGAAATAGTGAGACATACACATTCTAACTTGAGAATAAGAGGTCATGTGTAGGGACTTGTCAAGGAGGGGAAATGGATGCACCTGGTGAGAGTAAATTACCTGGCTCACAGTAAGTGTAATTTGAACATGAACTGTTTACTCTTTGTCTTTCTCCACAGCAGTCAAATTGATTCTGATGAAGAGCCTATGCAAAACAATGAATAGTTGTTGAATGTCAAGGCTAATGCTGAATCTCATGTCACATGTAATAGGCTAGTCACCGTTTCCCTACTGCCTGGTCATTGGTTTGAAATAAAATGCACAGGGAAATTGTTGTAGTTACTTATTTACCTTGATCCCTGGGGCGTCAGGTCTGAACACAATCAAACTCACTGCCAAGACTATGGGGTTTGATAGAACCATTATTGGTGGCTTGAAGCTGGAAAAATATCAGATTGTCAGTCACCAACAAATCAAACTAGAAACCTCTAATAATAAATATCAATTTCACAACAACAATTTGGGAGCAGCAACAGTTAGACAATGCCAATGACTCACTACACAATCTACAATCTAGAACATCCAGTTTAGCAAGATAGCTAGATAGTTGTGGGTGTCTCACAGCTAGCTACTGGTAGCTAACTCACATGTTGTTGACACAGGCGAATGCCATTCAAATATGTCTGTATTCAAATATAAAACCAACAACGTAGCATTCACAGGTAATATTATCACTAAAAGAAAACTTCAATTTACTCACCCGGCACTAGACTGCGATTCGAAGAGTTTTAACTCCCAAACCATACACCCATTTACTAACAGCACTGACAGTTCTGACAGTGAGACTTCCGGCGCAGCGGGGTTGTCTTTCAAAATAAAGGTCTGCCCTTCATTCACTTGGAGAAATTAGAATGTTTCCTGATTGGTTTACCTTTTTATAGGCTAATCGTGACATGTTATTACAAATGTATTACTTATCACTGATTTATGCGTGTAGCCACAGTACCAGACTAGGGAATTACAAGTTCATTTCGAAGGACAAATTTGAACATCTATTGACATGCAATCAAACATGTCCAGCGAAATAGAGGGTTTTCACGACGCGTCATCAGACCGGAAGTCGCCATATTGGAGGCACTCCGCATCACAACAAAGCACAGGCACTGAAGTATATCCCGAACGTCGTCAAGGAAAATGGTTAATTATTGCCGTGTTTCAGGTTGTACCAATAGGACAGATCGAGAAAAACATTTGGAATATTATCGACTTCCAAAAGTTATTAAAAACCAGGGAGAGGAATGCCAGAGATTATCAGAGGAAAGGAGGCGCTTGTGGTTGGCAAAGCTCAACCAAGATCTACGAGGGAAAAATCTGGACAACATCCGGATTTGTTCGGCACATTTCTTGTCAGGTATTGTGAAATGTTTATTGCAGCGGCTCATAACAAATGTTCTATTGTAATGATAATAATATTTTTTATAGTAAATCGTAAAAACAATTATTGCTTTTATTGTTTTTACTGTGTGCTTATTTTACTGTAAAGCACTTTGAAGCTGACATTGACATAATATAATTCATATCAAGCTACTGCATGTGGCATTAATGACTTAATATGTTATTCTTATCGTTCTTAAAATGTAGAGCTAAAATGTGCTGTATTTCTCATTATTTTCCAGGTAAAAAGTCTGACCTTTACCAAAAGGGTGACCCAGATTGGGTGCCATCTGTTGGACTGACAGCAAGGAGGTTCACCTCAGTCAACCAAAGAAACAGGGAACTCACGCTACAAGCGTTGCATGAACCGAATGTTTATTCGCATGAAGCCACTTATCATATGGCCAGATAGAGATCAATTGCAAAAAACCATGCCAATGCAATTCAGGAAACATTTTGGGAAAAAATGTGCTGTTATTATTGACTGTTTTGAGGTTTTTATAGAACGTCTATCTAACCTTATAGCCAGAGCAGAAACATGGTCTTCCTACAAGCACCATAACACAGTTAAATTCTTGATTGGTATTACACCCCAGGGCACAGTCTCCTACATTTCAAATGCATGGGGAGGGAGAGTAAGTGACAAATACATAACTGAAAACTGTGGCTTTTTGGACAACATACTTCCTGGTGATATAGTTCTTGCTGACCATGGCTTTAATATTCAGGCCACCTTAGGTTGTAGAATGGCTCGTGGAAAGTCACAGTTAGCTCCTATTGACTTAGAAACCACAAAGAAAATTGCCCACGTCAGGATTCATGTTGAGCGTGTGATTGGTTGTGTGCGCCAGAAATACAATACACGATTTCTTGATGTGCAAAGATAGTGATGGGTATTGTAACATAGATAAGATTGGACTTGTCTGTTGTGCTCTGGTGAACCTTTGTCCATCAGTAGTTGATTTTGACCAAAGTATATTTTTATATGCACTTTGCCAATAAAAAATGTAAATTAATCCATGTCTGGACTTGTCTAGCCTAAACTGATCTATAAATGATTGTTAATTTACAGTCATTAAGTCATTGTTATTGTTTTGTTGTGGACTACAACACACAGCATATCACTATCATCAGAAAACAGATTTATTAATCAGAACACTTATAAACTATACACTACTATAAATTATACATTATAATATAGTGTAATACACTAACTGTAAACACAATTTTGTATGTAACTTGAGTCTAACTTTTTTTTCAGCATAGCTTTACAAAAATCTCACCAACTTGAAATCAAATGCCAAAAATATTTAAATAACGTCACATTTTCAAAAAAGGTGCACAATTCTAAATGAATTAAATATACTTTAACCTACATTAAAACAAAGTGCATGAAGTGCAAAACATCACAGCAGCCAACTAAAAAAAAGTTGTATTTTTTGTTTTATTACTTTGGAGGTTTCTTTCCTTTTTTGGCAGAGACTGGGGTAGCTTTTGGCACTGTGGGCAATACCATTTTCCCTTTGGTGCAATCTTAACATTGTGGTGGCTAGCTTTTCGGCCTACGACAACATTAATGCACGAGTAGTGAAACCACTTAACATGACATTTTGCATTATCACATAGAATCATCTTTCCAAACTCAACCTGGCCACAGAAACACCAGGTTTTTTCTTGGTCACTGGCCCTTGCAGCACAATCAGAGCCATGTGATTCAGCTGAGGCAAATATTCCAGGTTGTGAGGACAGAGTGGCCATGGTAGATGAAAGCCTTGTGTAAAACTTGCTAACTAACTCTGGCATAATGGCTGTGTCGAAAATGTTCTTGCTTTTCTGGCATATCATACCCCAGAACTCTTCATCAAATAAAATTTGCACAACATGCAAATCCTTTTCTGTCCAAACAACAAAATAGGCAGATTCCAGTTTGCACACCCCAAGTTGAGTTTGCACCTGGTAGAAATACTGGTGGTTTCGGTTAAGTGTCAGTTTCCCTTCACTGTCCTTCTCCAAGTAAGATACACTCTCTAACTTGTCACTTTTCATGCAGAATGAACGTTTCACTTCAATTACACTGACCCCACAACAATCACAAGAAACAAAGCCCAGAACGTGACGTCGGTGAAAACCCTCTATACTAATAGGTGCGTTCGACTTCATGCAGCGCCGGCGGCGCCGCTGCCTTGAAGCTGAGAATGCCATTGGCTGCTTCAAGTCAGCCGGGCTGCAAGCGACGCCGGCGCTGCATGAAGTCGAAAGCACCTAATGATCTCATAGGACTGAGGAGTGTGTTTTTCATGATGTAGCCTATACTTCGGTGTAGAATAATTGATTTCAGGAGTACTTCTGAGTTAGTTAAAAGTTCTGACACAAGTGAGGTGCATGATACCCACCTGCATCAAATTGAGCACCTTTGTCAAAGTTAGTGTGGTTGATGGGGCCCAATAAAGAAATGCATAGCCCAATTTTTTTTAATCAAATTTTGACTAATGACCTTACTTCATATACTGCAAGAGGGCATTGAAGGCAGTCTGAAACAGTAGGCTAAAAGTTGCTAATAAGGGATGGGTCCTTGGCAAGTCATGCCTTTAGTTGTTACAGACCCCAAAATAGATAATAGGTCCCTAGTGGGGAGGGTGGATAACTTTAAGTAAATTGGTGTTGAAATGACCAAGGACCTGACCTGGTTGTGTAACACAGACACTGTGGTGACGAAGACATGGCAGAGACTGTACTACCTCAGACATTTCAGGAAATTAATCGTCTCCCCACATACTCCGTAAACACGTGCACCATCGAAAGCATCCTGACAGGGAAGGTTACGGTCAGCAGAATCATTAAGGATTCAGTAGGCCCTATCCAAGATAACGGCACTATCTTGGATAGGGCCTTAAGGATCTATCCTAAGGCCTTGACATTTTATCCTCAGGCCATCCAGAATCTGAATGAGGATATTGCCAAGGACTGATTGTCGTTCCCCATCACGATGCCATGCCTCCTGTATTGCTCCAGCTAATCTCCAGAAATTCACATAAAAGGCGCTGGGAAACTGTAAAATTGATCAAATGTAGCTGTCTACTGCACACAGACAAACATTGAAGTGAGTAATGTGCGGTCATTTGCGACTTTAGCTTTTACAGAATGCACAATTGTAAACATGTTAGCCTACATGAGCATCCATGAATCAATTTTAGAACATATTTTCGCGAATGTCCCAATGTTTTAAATAAGGATGACAGAGGGAAATTAATTTTAAAAACGCCCCGCGAGACAGCGGGTGCGCAGATATGGCGGGAATAAGAATAGACAGTTGGCATGTCCTTAGTTGTCATCTCACTGCAATTCTGGGTTCCAATAAACTATGCTAATTATTCAAGCAATACACAGCTGGGTTGTTTAGTAAGTTGCTAATGTTAGCTATTCAATACAGGAAAACTAGCGTTCTACAGCTCGGCTACAAATGACCAGAAGGGCACTTCTTTGAATTTCCTAGTAGAGTTTTTGTGAGGTTAGATTTACGTTAGCTTGTCTAGTTAGAGCTATATGGGTTTATAAATGTTCGTTTAGATTGGTTATACACATCACTTCATTTTATAATGTACTGTTTGCTAAGTTACTGTGTTGGTGGTAAATTAGCTAGTCTAATAGTGCGACCGCGCCAGCCACCGGTAATAAGTGAGCTAGCTAGTTAGCCTAGCTACAGTTGAGCTCCAGTATTATTTCTGACTGCTGTATTTGAATGCATCAAAATCAGACTTTCCCAGTTCATTTTAGCTGCTGTACACATTGGTTTTTCTTAGTATACAATGTTTCTCACCGCAACAGGTGTGTAAAATGAATCCAAATGTGTGGAACATAAAGGAAATCCTAAGCCTCCCAACTGGAACTTGGTAGGCAACTACTTATGACAAAATTAGTGTTTAAAACCTAATTTACAGCTGTCGTAGTTACTTAGTTCATATGCAAATACTGAAATCTCTCTCCATTCTCTCTCTCTAAAAATAGTGGAACTAAGAGTCTAAGTAGGAATGGGGCTACCAGTGACTACTCCAGTATATCAGACTCACAGTTTCTGTTCGGATCTCAATTCTGGCCTGAAAACTCACAGGGCACGTCTCAGGAGATACCGTTTTCATCTAGAGCCTCCCAACAAAGTTCACAGGAGGTAGCTCAAATATAGTTTTTTTCTGAGAAGATTTAACATGCATTTTTGTCATTTTAGATTTGCAAGTTATGCACTCAAATAGCCCAGTAACCTGTTGCTATCAATTATGGCAAAACATTTGTCAATGTATCTATCTCATGTATCACCATAGATCACATTAGCTAAAAGTTTATTCAGTCCATGCTTTGATAATTCGACTGTATCCCTCTTTGTAGCACCAATTAAGACAGGGAATCATGTAGATCATAATTTCTCAATGGCATATTGGCATTGTTTCTTTTTAGGCAAGTGATCCAAAAATCTCAATCAACTATCAAACAAAACCATTCCTACTTGAGAGAGACTGCAAGGACAAAATCAGAGTACCAAATTTCCCTACTGGAAAGGTTTTTAGCATTCTGGATCGATTCGAAGAGGACAAGAAAAAGGCAAAAGGAAAAAGGGAAAGGTCTACACTGATATTAATGCTCTTAGTATGAGCAATCCTCCACATTTCCTTTGAATCCTTTCTTCATCAACATATTAACACAACAATGCAAGCATATAACCTGTTCATGTTTTATTTTTTATCAGTGATATCCTTGCCACAGAATGTCTTCAGTTTCGGGAAGACCTTGAAAATGTAAGCAATGACATAACGTAATCTTTTTAGATAATTATGTTCATCTATTAATAAAGCAACCTTTTTTTCCAGATGAAGTGCTCACTTGCTGGCATTGAAGAAAATACAACCATGGGCAAAACAGTCTTATTGGAAGAATTAAAAAATGTGACAAAGACATGTAAGTTTAGGTGTAACTAAGAATTTGGTAACATTCTGATACAGTGATATTCAGTCCATTAAGTGTGAGTTTAGCTCAGTGGTAGAGCATTTGCAGATTAAGAGGGTGCAGGTTCAAATCACCCCACACACACACACCCCGCAATGCATGTTACTAAATTAATTACATTGCATTATTATAATAAAGAGAAAGTACAGCATCTGCAGTAATATTTTACCAACAATGTGACATTCTGATGTCATTATTTATATCTGAAATTATATTGCATTAATTCCTCCAAGCAAAATTAAATTGATATACAATGACAGAGATAGCATTTCTATTTCTATCAACATCTTTAGCATCAACATTAAGCATAAATCTTCTCTCCAGTCTCTAAGGATATTTTCTGACCAGTAGGAAGTGCTCTTGATCAACAAATAAATTGGTCTCACTTCTGTTACTCTTAGGATCCCCACTCTGTCACTTTGTATTAGAAAGGGATCATAAGGATTCACTTTGATGGGTTTGTGGACATTGGGTAATCATTGTTAAAATAGGGTACACTCTCACCTGCATTGTAGTTTACAAACTCAAACCAGTTAAGCCTTTCTACTACAAGTATATGCCTGTAAATTGGAGTTGTGTCATATCTTTGCAGTGCAACAAAATATTTACAGTCTGCAGGATGGCATTGCATCGATTGAGGAAAAGGTATCCAAGGTGAGAAATTGTTAACCTTGTGTGATGTGCATATGTTATGAAGCCATATTTTATCCATAGGCATTTTGTGTAAAAAATCAATTTCATTAGAATCCTTTGATTTCCAAACAAACAATTTTGTTATTTTGTCGTAGACTGGAGTGGCCACCACAGAACTGCATTCCAATGTGGATAACTTGCAGAAAAACCTGGAGGCCTTGAGACAAGAGCAAGGCAGAGACCAAAACATGCTTGAAGAGGCCCTATCCCTACTAGGCACCTTGGTTTCCAAGCATTCAAAGCCGACCCCTGTCATAGTGACCAACAGTATGGTCCAGACATCGCCAAGTCTGGTTGAGAGGCCATTTGAGCTTGAGCAGAGTAGACAGCCTGACTACAGCAAGCATGACCTCACCCAGCCTAACAACAGTCAGCCTGCAGTTCCCTCCAAAGGCCCTTGGGGCAGGAGCATCACAGCTGGCCACAGATTCACTCAAAGAGGCCGCAGGAAGCAGCCTCTCAGGAACAGAAGGCCAGCACTGCTACCACCACAGACCAGGAGCAGGGGCAGAGGATGGGATGAAAACAGCCAACAACCAACAGAAATAATTAAAGATGAATTTGATAAATCACCTGTCAAAGAGCAGGATGTCAGTCTCAAGCCAGAACCTTTGAAACAACACAATAGGGAGACCAAAACTAACAAAGGCAAGGAAGGCTTCCTCAATCCTTTCACCTGGTCCCAGGATAGTAACAGCTCTCTGTGCATCAAAGGGAGTGAGAATCTTGCATGGGAACAGTTGCCAGCTGATCCCACAACTGAGGTCACAGGGAGAGCCAGGGGCTTCTGGCAGCTGTTTGACATAAGTTGTGATTCTGACTAATGTAGTGAGTGATGGTCATGCCCAATCCATTAACCCTTGGGGGTTGTTTAACTTAACAAAATAAATGGCAAAATTGTTTTAACTTGCTGTAATAAACCACTGTTCATTAAATTCTCACTTCAGTTTTATTGAGTGTGAATGAATTAATATGTGACTTTGTTAGTCTATATATTATTTAAATGTTATATAGTGTTTTTAAGTGTTATACAATTATTTGTATGCAGCAAATGGTTTGGGCGATGACAGAAATGTATAGTTTTTTTTATTTTTTATTTAACCACTTTTTTACTTTTAATTTGTTGAAAAAGTAGTTTGTCTCAAAAGCACATGATCCCACTCTTCACCATAAAACAACTTGCTGCATGTTAGGATGGGTAGCTTTAAATAGCAGTCAGGGAGGAGATTCTTACTTCATACTAGAAACAATCCAGCACATGCCAAAGCCCACTCACATGTCAGCATCGGCACCTGTTTATGTTATTCATACAGTATGTGTGTGTATGTATTAACTTTATTGCATTAATTCGGTCTGAGGAGAAGTATGTGTAGCTTTATTGGAAAGAGAAATATTATAACAAGTATCTTTAAAAGTATACTTGTGTTCTTGCACATTCTTTCAAATAAAATGTGCCCTTTACTGGGACCCATATGAATGTTATGATATCTATTCATTCACCCATAACTATTTCCACTTGTACCAGGACATCCACATTTCTCAAATTGTAATAGAGACAAACAGTTCAACTGTATAGAAAACTAAAAGCAGCCAATATTTACAACCTGTTTTTTCCATTAGCCCACCAAATTAAATGGTTATTTTTAAAATATCACATTTGAAATGTGAAAGTAATTATAAAGTGTTTTTTGTACATTGCCTCATTACTTTCAGGGCTTCCACATCAGTTATCTAAACACAAACAACACAAAGAGCAGCACTATGTTGACTCCTGGCCCAGAGACAATTGCTTACTCAAATTCCAAAGAAAGTTTGATTTGTCTGAGATGTCACTCTGTGACCAAGTCAACAGGTGGGGACATGAGTCCTCTAGGGTTGAGGTTTGCCACCAAGCAAACATCATAGCTGTCATGCATCAGAACACTGCGGCGCACAACTGTCCAACGGTTCTCCCATGGGTTCAGCTCTAGGATGTCCTTTGTTATGTTGTCATGACGATCTGGGGAGATCATTATGGAGAAATCACTAAAGGCTACAGTACAACAGGTTTAAATGTCTGACCAAAATATTTGTAAAAATATGTGTAACACTAATCATGTTTACCTGCTCCCTTGTAATATCCACACATGTATAGCTTGCCCCCCACCACACCAGCATTGGAACCATTGGTGCGCAAGGACAATTGGGGAGAGGGCAAAGTCGGTCCATCTCTCCAGAAGTCTCCATCAGGGTTGTAGATCTCAACAGCATCAAGGCAGCGACGTGATTGGCCACAATCCACTCCTTCACATCCAATACCCCCTGTCAGAGAAAATCTGGGTGATCACTGATGATTTTTTCACAATGACATGAAATCATGAAGACTAAATAACATGTTGTTGTGGCACAACAGTGTTCACTATCAGAAAAAACAAATGTGTGTTGTGCTGTAGTGTTTTCATCATCATACTGAGGTCTGGTCTGTTCGTCTCACCTAACACATAGATTTCCCCATTAAGAGCCACAGCACTGCAACGATATTTGGAGAACTTCATGGGACCTAGCTCAGTCCACTTGTTTGATTCTGGGTCATACTCCAGCATCCGGTTACTTAAGCGGTCAGGCTCGTCATCCATTCGGTAGGACTACCACAGGGAAGACATGACAGATAGTAACAGGTGCAAAGGTAGGGAGAAAACATTGGATTCATTTACCTATCCACCACTTAGTCATTTTTCCCAATAAAGTATTCAGAAAAGTCTGAAATGGCCTCTATATACAGTACATCTGCTACTTCTACTGTGTAAACAATAAATGTAACAACAGACATACCTGTGGGGTTCGACCACCCAGCACATAAAGACGACCTTTCATTCTGACGACACTGTGATATGCCAACGGTAGAGGCAATGGGGCAGCACTTCGCCAGGGTCCACCCTTTAAGGACCAGCGCTCCACACAGTTAGTGATGAGGTATTGGTTCTTCAGCTTCATCTGCCCCCCTAACAGGTACAGAGTGTCACCCAGCGAACCCAGAGCATATGAGTCACGATACTCTGCTGAGCTCAGGTGTTCCCAGCTACCTTGAGTATCAACCTGATAACTGGGGAGGAAACACACCACCATGGAGAAACACAGATCGGACAAATTCAAGGGTTAGTAGTCTCCACATTATTACCCTGACAGTAGTTGATCCAGATAATCTTAACAAAACTCAGTGTAACAGATATAATACATACAGTTAGTTATTTAACTGATATATAAAACAATCAAATAAAAAAGCTGCCTACCTGAAAATCTCAACATTTCTGTCTTTCTGTCTTGCCATTTTGCGTGCACCTGCCTCTCCGGCCACTATGATGTCATTTCCCTCAGTGACAACACCTGCACACACATAACCCAGAGCCTCTCCATAGCGTGGAGATGTGATGTAGTGGGTGCGGCCTGTGGAAGGAGCGTAGCAAAAACTATATTCAGCATAGCTGCCGTATCGAGACCTGATCCCTCCGCCCTCATTGCCGATACAAAGCAGCAGGTCTGTCGTCTCCATGCCGTAGCGAAGCTTCAGGCGTCTAGGAGCCGCTGACGGGTGCATCCCTGTGACCTCCAGAGCCTCCTCTAGCATCTCCATGCACTCTGCATTGGCCAACAGGGATGTATTCCTCTTCATCGCCTCCCTCAGGTAGTCAGGGCTCACTAGTGGTAGACGGACCTTTCGAAGGAGCTCTGGGAGATGCCGGCTCCTTCCATCAACCTCTCCAGAAACGTCATGACGGACCCAGCGCAGCACCACATCCAGGATGGTCTCCTCACGTGAAATGTTGAGGTCATCAGAGCTCAGCAGCTTCCCCAGCTGGTGAGCTTCCAGGTCCAGCACCTCCTCATTCTGGCACACCCGCACAAAGTGCTGCCGCAGGTAACACTGGGCGTGGTCACCAAGCTGCTCTGCTCCCAGGTCACGGGCATAGTAATACACTCCAAGACAGTTGGAGGCATCCATGTTCTCTCTCATGTGAAGTTGGCAGCGGGAAAACACTTCATCCATTTGCAAGAGAAAGGCAGCGATGGAGACCCCTTGTACATTGTCATTGGAGAGAGGCAGCTCAGAGCAGTACATGTAGTTCAAAAGAAGACCAAGACTGTCTGCAGGGGTGTCACGCAGAATAACCTCTCTGTTGTTGCACTCACGCAGTCCACAGGTGAACATAACACGGAAGTAGGGGCTAAATGCGGACAGTACAAGACGATGGCAAGGAAAGCTGATGCCCTCGGCAACCAGCACAACATCTGTCAGCATCTCTGTCTCCCTCATCTTCCTCAGCTGGTCCAGGAGTACCAGGCCATGTTTTTCCCGGAGATCCATTTTGCTCCCTATTTAGCAGCAATATTCTTATGAAACTGCAGAAGGAAATACAACATCACTGTACAAAGTGTCAAAGTCCAAAAATCTATGTATTTAATGGTTTTTGATATCTGAAATAAACAGGAACTAAAACAAAAGGTAAATACTTAAAGTGGTTTAAAAAGTTTTGTTTAATCTTCTCTGTTCTTTTTATGTTTGTATTTCTAAATGATTCAGCAAAAGCACAGAGAAAAACAACACCAAACCACTTCCCAGTGGTGCAACATGGGATCCCTCCTTTGAAGTGCTATTTACCCACCATGCATTTTACCATTGATCAACCAAGCCAAGCCAATGTCCCTGAGCTGAGCTCACCACTTCCTACCGTTCAGTGGGAATTCTTCTGTTTTATGTACCCTAAGGAGACTGGTAGATTCTCTCTCCAAGCTACAGTCGTTGTTGATATATGGAAAAGTATTAGATAGACAGAGGAGCCTAGCTTACCCCAGTGACTCAGAATGTTTACCCTCCCTTACCGGCCTTGGACAACTGCGCAACTAACCTTAAAATAGACCATGCTGTGCCTAATGATAAGTGGGTCAGAGAAAGGGTGAAGCAAAGAGAAGCAAATCTCCTCTTTTTTTCTGGGAGTTTTCACTAAACACAAAATGTGTTTTGTTTACACAGACAGAGTTTGTATTTCTCAAGCCTAAGAAACCAGTGAAAGTATTTTGTCCTTAAGTTCAGGGTGGCTCAATCACGTGTGTCTGGAATGGTACTGAAACATGCTGCATGTTGGAATCAAATTTCCTCAACTCACTTAAAGGTTTTATATATTTGCTGGTAAACAGTCCTACAAAGATGGTTTCTCCAACAATGTTACTCTTCTATAATATATTTTAGTACAAATGTAACCAATAAAAAAATGTGCACATAAAATAGTGTGAATTAAACAATGACCCTGATGAACCCACTAGGAAAGTAAGAAGACGTCAGAAGGAGAAACAATACTTAACAGCAGCAGATGCACGAACGCTTCACTGACTGGTTATAGAAATTAGGAGACACACCTATTGACTTCTAAAAAAACTGGCACATAAAAAAAACCTGGTTTCTCATTTTCCATGCTCTGTGTCTGCAATATGGTTTTGCCTTCCATAAGCAATAATTTTCATGACTCAGTAGAATTTCTTGACTGTGTAAGTTATTGAATACCTCCCTTCTGTGTGGACATGCCTGAACTGTTGAATTCTGCAGCAGGGTACATTGACTATGAGTTCACACAAATCTCAAGACCTAGTTCACATCACTAATGAGTCGTAACGACGACGACATATTCCACGATGAGGTTGCTTCCCCCCCCCCCAAATGTCCCCTGTAACTTCCTGTGTTACCCTACTGTGGTTAGACATTAGATAATGCATCCTGCTCGCCTTCAATCACACACACATAGAAACACACACATAAAAGATGAAGACAGACAGCGTGGTAGTGGTGACTGCTGTTTCCAGACGGACAGTGCAGACAGTGATATCCAAACCTCTGAGATACACTTTGTGTAACCCATTTTAGAGGAGCAAGAGCCAAAGGGGGTACTTGGACAGTGAAAGAAGAAATAACATCTTGCTTCTCAGAACACATACAGAAAACGCTCGTTTGGATAACTTGGTATGGCTGGGCAGAGAGAAATGAGATACAGAGTTCAGAGGGGCATCATCGATGAAGAGAGATTGGAGGAGTTGGCTCAGAGGATTGACTACTCTAACATTAATCCTTCCCTGACTGAGCGCCTGAAAAACAATTTTAGGTAAGGCAAACAAAGGGTGCAATATTTCATAAAGATGAGCATTTTAATCTTCTCTTTTTTTATCTGTCTTTTCCTAAATCAGCATGTTTTATGTTTGTCCCTGGCTCTTCCAACCCCTTCAGATGCACAACAACCAAACTGAAGAGAGCTGTGGTGGGCTGTCTGCCTATACTTTACTGGCTGCCCAGATACTCTATCTTTGATTATGGCATGGCTGACCTCATCTCTGGTATCAGTGTGGGCATCATGCATCTACCTCAAGGTAAAATCCAGATCAAAATGGACTAATACAATAAAATCATTTAGATTCACCTACACTGTGGTGGGACAGTTCATGTTTCTACAGCATGTACTTCAATGTTACAGGGATGGCATATGCGCTACTGGCCTCCTTGCCCCCAGTGTTTGGACTTTATTCATCGCTTTATCCTACTTTGGTCTACTTATTCTTTGGGACATCCCGTCATAACTCAATTGGTAAGAGGACAAAATAATAATAAGTACTTATTGTTTTTTTTCATATAGAATTAAATTAAAACATTGGTTTATTATACGGTTCACTATATGAGGTAACAGTTTATACTAAAAATCCACATGCATTTTAAAGCACCTGTAGATAGTTGAATAACTCCTTTTTGGTTTCTTTCCAGGCACATTTACAGTGGTCAGCATTATGGTGGGCAGTGTGACAGAGAGATTAGCTCCAGACATGAATTTCTTGATCATGAATGGTACCAACGTTAGTGCGGAGGTGGACATCACTGCCCGGGACGCCTATAGGGTTCAGGTAGCAGCTACAGTCACTCTCTTGGGAGGACTTATACAGGTCTGTCAACAGAACAGCTCTCAATCAGTTCACGCTTACAGAAACAATCACACCAAGTGATACAATTGTTCTGGTAAAGGTAATGGCAGTAAATTCTTTTTGTCTTTTTCTAGGTGGTACTGGGTTTAGTGAAGTTTGGCTTTGTGGGGACCTACTTGTCCGAGCCATTGGTGCGGGCCTACACAACTGCAGCTGCTTTTCATGCGGTAGTTGCACAAATTAAGAGCTTAATTGGGGTGTCAGCGACACGTCACGTAGGGCCCTTCTCACTGGTTTACGTGAGTAATTTAAACTAAAAGCAAATGAATACATGGGCAAATTTACAATTGATGTAAATGCAAGTGTTGTGATCATGAATGTCTCTCGCCCATAGACTCTGGTGGATGTGTGCTCCCTGCTACCTCAGACCCACCTTCCCACTCTACTGGTCAGTGCTGTATCCATCGTGTTTCTCATCGCTGCCAAGGAGCTCCACTCCCTGCTCGGCCCAAGACTTCCTGTACCCATCCCAGTGGAACTCATAGCAGTCAGTCTTTATTTCTGTCTCCTTGTGCAATTCAGCTATGTCAGCAAACACCTTTCAGTCACAAACAGCAGATACATGGTATTAATGACTAATAAGTAGGTACACTCTGCATATGATTAACTAGGTCTTAACTTTCCTTCGCCAAATGATTGTCAAATTCTTCAAGTTTTCTGTTTGTTCTGAGAGAAGTGTGTTGTGTTTAGATTGTGGTGGCAACGTTGATATCATCCAATACCAACTTAAATGGCAACTACACTGTCTCAGTAGTGGGTGAAATTCCTAGCGGGTGAGTACACAGAGTAATGGTTTAGTTCGACATATTTTACACATAAGTGTATGTGTGTGTGCGCTTACAGGTGTGCAAATGTTTTTGTCTGTGTGTGAATGACATCATACCTTTACCACAACCCTTTTACCATCCTTTGTTCATTACAGCCTCAGTCCACCAAGCATACCAGATTACAGCCTTTTTGGAGAGGTTGTTGTGGATGCTTTTGCCATGGCGATGGTGGGATATGCCATCTCCATCTCACTAGGGAAGACGTTTGCTATAAAACACGGCTACAAAGTGGACAGCAACCAGGTGACCATGATCTCACAACACCCCTCCACAACACACTACACCAGACGGTATCCTAACATGTTTTATCATACTATAGCATATCATACCATTCTGTAGAGGAGAGTAGTTTGTGTCAACGCCTGGCTGTGTTGTCTATGCTCTCTCCCTGTTGAAGGAACTGGTGGCGTTAGGTCTCAGTAATGGAATAGGAGCCTTCTTCCAATGCTTCTCTGTCTCCGCCTCTATGTCACGCAGTCTCATCCAGGACAGCACTGGAGGTAAAACACAGGTAAGAACAAAAGAAGAACACCATAGTCACACAGTCAGTTATTTTGAACGTAAAATGTGTAAAGACAAAATTGACATTTAGTGTTCCTTTTTATACCAAGTGTATCTTTTCTGCAGATTGCTGGATTAGTCTCTTCTGTTATAGTACTGGTAACCATACTGAAACTTGGACCACTCTTCCAAGAACTGCCCAAGGTACTATCTTAGTTACTCTGTGTGCTTGAAGAGGACTTGTTTTGCAAGTCTGTTGATATAAATATGGTGGAAGAGAATGTTACTGATGGACCCATGTGTTTATTTTTTTTTCAGGCAACACTTGCAGCTTTAGTCTTAGTAAACCTAAAGAGCATGTTTAAGCAATATTATGACATTATAACTCTCTGGAAGACGAACAAAGTTGATCTGGTGAGATGATTACACAATTTTGTACACATTTGACACTGTTTCACAAACTTTACCTGAGACATGATGTAATTAAAGTGAAGTCATATAATTAAACAATGACAAGTACACTTTGCCTTTTTCCCAGGTGCTATGGTTATTCACCTGGACAGCCACAATGCTGTTCAATCTTGACATGGGCCTTGCTTTTTCCATTGCCTTTGCTTTACTAACAGTGATCTTAAGAACCCAACTGTAAGAGATTTCTTCAAAGCTACACATCACACTCATTTCAATGATCCTGTGAGAATAGAGAGAAAGCAAAATCATAAATTGACATGTGCATCACTGTTTGGTAGACTATTCTTGATCACATTATGGTAAGCATTCTAATTATAAATCAACTTTCAGTCCAAGGTATTCTGTTCTGGGGCATGTTCCAGGAACAGAGCTGTACTTGGATATGGAGACCAACAGAGAGGTGAGATCAGTGGACATGAATTGTGACACTTGGTGTACTACACCAGGAAGATTAAACAAGGTTGTTTTTGTTCTGTGCCAGGTGAGAGAAGTAACTGGAATCACAATCTTCCGCTCGTCTGCCACGGTGTACTTTGCCAATGCTGAACTTTACCTGGAGGCTCTCAAACAAAAGGTTGTATTATTATAAAACTATCACAAAACCCTCAGATTGTTCATTTATAAACCCCTTCTCCCAAACTCCAAACAATCTTTCAATACCTTGAACTTACTTCATTGTCACAGTCTCAAATGTGGATTATGTGATTCAAACTACACCCAACAATTGTGCCTGTATATATTTAGAGCGGACTGGACATCAGCAAGATTGTAATCTACAAGAGGAGACAAGAAGCTAAGCAGAGACGTAGACAGAAGAGAGCTGAGAGAAGAGCTCAACGTGAAGCCAAGAAACAGGTGAGATACTGTGTTCTGTACCAAACATTTACTGGAACCTGCACTTTGCAAATTACTATGTGTGGTATGGGATAACTTGCAACAACATGTTTTAGTCAAACCTACAGTAGGTTATTGTTTGAAAGTGGATGACAGTGTTATCTTTATAGTCAGTCACACCCTTGTGTTCTGCAGGTTAAGGTGATAGCAGCTAAACAGGGTGCTATAGGGCCAGTGTTTTCAGTGGAGGAAGAGGTGGCTCAATGGACGGACACAAATGTGGATGCAGAGTCCCAACAGCAGTATCGAGGGCGGGGAAATGGCACTGTGTTTGTCATGCCCACTACACCTCTGACACCTGAGAGCCACTGCAGCTGGGAATACCTCAAAAGCGGGGATCCAGACACCACAACTCTGGGGTCAGTGTCTGAACTGCAGGACGGGGACACCACAACTCTGGGCTCCAGTAGTGAGGATACCCTGAGCCGTGACCTGGAGAGAGTCTCTCTGGGCTCTCTGGGAAAGTGGTCTTGGGATATTCACTCCATTATACTGGACCTCTCAGCATCCAACTTCATAGACACAGTGGCTATCAAGACCATGCAAAATGTGAGTAAGAGATAAAAGTAGAGTGGAGTTTAGAAGCATACCATTAGACTAGACAAGATCTCACACCTATGTCTTGTCTGTTGACAGATATTCCGTGACTTTGGTGAGATTGATGTTGATGTCTACATGGCTGGGTGTCAGGGTAAGAGAATATTTATTTTGTAGATCATTCACTGTAAGTTCATTATGAGCTAATCATTTGGAACTGTACCCATCTTGTGCTTCTAACTACCTTTTCTGTGCAGCCTCTGTTGTGGAGCAGCTGGAGCAGGGGGGATTCTTCTCTAAGTCCATCACCAAAGGACTTCTGTTTGCCACAATCCACGATGCAGTGTTGCACTGTCTAGATCATCATGGAGCATCACCATTGTCCAGATACGAGGATTCAGTGGTGTGTGATTTCCTTCAAATACACACATTCTGCAAATATCCAACATGGTTAAATCATACTGTATAACCTATTTACCTCTCTCATTGCAGAATATGCAGAGCAGCACAAAACTATGAAGATTCTGACCTGCATGCAATATGGATGTGTGGAAGGACATTGTCACATGACCGTTATTTATTGTAAAATATATTTTGCATACTTCATGTATGATGATTTCACCACTCGGAAAATGTAAATTGAGTAGGAGAGTTATAGTTTCAAGTGATGACAATTCTTAGGGCAGGATCCTAACTATGTTGTACTACAAAGTATTTCCGCATTAATGTTAAAATGTTTACTTTAGGTCGTTGAAGTCAATGTCAAAAGTAAACTGTTAAAATGTATTAGTATGATTGTCACATTTTCCTTCATAACTACACTTCAACAAGACATTTCTCTGACTATCAGAAAATTAAGAATACTTTATTTGTAACACAGGAAAGTGATTCAGTGCATTTTCAAACAAACAAGGTACACAATATACTGGTAAACAATAAATATACTGCACATTCAATGCTGGTTAAAGTACTTTACGTAATGTTTAAAAATAGGTAATAAATAAAATAAATAAAGCAATGCCATTTACAGTGCTATGACAAAACTAGTGCTTAAACAACTTTTGGTGATTAAACAATTCACTTCAAGGTAATTACACTAGAACAGTACCATGAATATTTTTGCTACTTGTGCAGCTCACACATGCAATATTTATCAAGACATTAATTATCAACCTCCCCTTCCCAAATGTAAGTAGGGAGGGACATTGTGCATTCATGTAAAAATGGTATGGAATAATCACTCAGAAACCATAAACATAAGGTAACACAACCCATACATTAAAATCAAAAGAACAATTATCTTTACAATTGCATAAACCCAAAGTGACCTCAGTCCCTGAATGTTTACATATTTACTGGTCGCAAGGGGTGTAATGATACAAGTTGTGCACAGGACAAGTTATGTAGTAGTGGAGGTAGGGAAGTTTTAGGAATGACGGGCCAGGAAATAGTCTTTCTTTTTTGGTTTCTAGGCTACAAGTCCTGGTGTGTATCAGTGTGCCGTTCAGGGCTTGACTCCGCCCCCTCGTCCTCATTCTCCAGCTGTGACACCAGCTGCTGGAAGCGAGCCTGGCGCTGGTAGTCTGGATCAATGTTGATCCAGTTATTGGCGACCCACTTAGTGCCACGGGTGACCACACAGCCACCATGTAGAGAGTATTCATCCTGCTCCCCCACCCATCCTAGGAGGAAAATGAAGTACAGTTACAATGTACTTGTGCCATCTAATGTGAGTGACACCGAATATAGACCCTACGGGCCAGTACATGTAGTTAAAAATACGTTTTCAAACGACACTCTGAAACACCAGAGGTGTTTAATTGGTACTGTGTGTTTTATGCATACAGTACAAGTTCCCTAAAGCGCAGGATGGAGGATTATACCTCTTCCGTCAGAAAGGTAGTTGTACCAGAACACTGCTGTCCCTTTCGTAGGTGTCACCCTCAGATTACTCTTGTCACAGTTTTTTCTGGTGTCCAGAAGGTCCACATCATTCTGGATCAGAGACTAAAACACAAACACTGTACAGTAGGGCACAAAAAGATATACTCCTAATACAGACAAACACTCATGCACATATGATATACCACTGACATGAACACTATGTACACACTCATACAGACACACGTGTACAAAATTACGCACCACTTCATCATAGGTCCTGTTGTCTGCCACAGGGAATGCGGTCTCCCCGCCTCCCTCAACAGAGTTCAAGTAGAAGAGAACTGTGATGTACCTGGGTGTACAACACAGATTTGATTCGTACAAACACGCAGACACACACACACGCACAGACAAATAACCCCACAAAATGGACACTTAAGCATCGAGGCCCATCCAAATGAACTAGAAACCTTTTTCACAAGAGAAAATTCAGATGCTATAACAAGATTTTATCTCAACATAAGATTTTCACCCTGCACCCTGACCATGACCTCTAGGCACCTGTTGTCCACCAGCTTACATGCAGGTGGCAGCACGCAAAGTCAGTCAAAACAGAGGATCAACTGTATGTTTTGTACATGAATTCCACAAATTATTCTGCATGATCACAATAAGGAGTTTCAGGAGTCATATGGATGTTCCTTAAAGTCACAAACAATCCCAGACAGACACATTCACATTTACATTTAGCAGACGCTCTTATCCAGAGTGACTTACAGTAAGTACAGGGACATTCCCCCCGAGGCAAGTAGGGTGAAGTGCCTTGCCTCGGGGACACAACGTCATTTGACACAGCCAGGAATCAAACTGGCAACCTTCAGATTACTAGCCCGATTCCCTAACCGCTCAGCCACCTGACTCCCTCCATTCACGTACTGTATGGAGGCCTAGCAAGTCGGATGCAGTCAAAGTTGAAGTAGTCAAAAAAGACTCAAACCTGTCATCGTCTTAAACCCCTCTCACCTGCATGAGGTCTCAAAAGGAGTGGATGTGTTGGCTGCAAGGCGGGTATGAGTGCAGGCGGTTTCTGGATAGACAGGTCCACTGTCGTGATGGGCATGGTAGTGACCCCCCTGCTCATATCGCACCACCTGGAGGGGCTCACTCAGATCCACCAGTGCAGGGGGAAGCCGAGTGAGACGTGTTACCCTTCACAGAGGGAGGAAGAGGAATAAAACGTCAGATTATATGTATCTTGGTTGTTAAAACGTAACAGTAAACGTCATGCACACCCATGTCAGTGAGTAATATGCATATTCTCTTTATAGGAGTCACACTGTGTTTTGTGTGGGTTTTTCACCTTTTCTTGAGATCTTGGAGGACCTGGTGTGCCCCCTGACCTTGGTACAGCCAGGTGTGTCTGCTGTTCCTCACCAACTGGCTGCTCTTCAGCCCACGCTGCTGCAGGAAACGCTGGAATGCATCACTGCTCAGTTGCCTGAACTCTTCCAGGCTCAGCAAACCTACGCAACAAAGGGAGGCATCAACGCAACCCTTCTGAATGTGGTCGTTTTTCAAATAGTTTATACATGGTGACTGAGAAATCCTCATTCTAAGTTTAAGAGCTGGAATGCTTCCATTAACATGTGCGGTGTCTTACCATTATTGTCCTTGTCAGCTTTAAGTCCAGTATAAATCTCACGCAGATTCTCTGGTGTTAGCCAGATCCCATCCCGCACCCGTGAATGGGTCAATATCTGTGTGAAGACCAGAAATAAATGAAAGAGTGGTTATGGTTTCTCACATTTATTTAATTTTTTTATGTAATAAAATGTAAATGAACAAACACAATACCTCCTGGAGTTGCAGCTGACCATCCTGATTCAGATCCAGGAGGTTGAAGATCTCCTCTGCGCTGAGGTTGAGCTGCTCTGTCAGTTCCTCCTGGCCCTCTGGCACCATCACCTGGCTCTCCATTAGGCCTTTCAGCTGAGCAAGTTGCATCACCACACGACACTCCTCTTCAGACAAGAAGTTTGGAATTTCTGCACACAACCAAGGATGAGAAAGTGGAGAGTGAGGAAGAACTGAATCCAGTACGACGCCATGCAGGGTGGGGGGTTCAGGGGGTGGGGGGTTAAGAGTCACCCCCCACACTCTTCATGAAGAGTTTGAAATAATTATAGTCATTATTAATAATTACATTATAATTTTTTGGGATCATGATCTTTTTGGGTAGAACACAGTTGGTGTGACTGATACTGATTATGTCATGCTAATGTGAAAATGTAAGGGACATGTAAATAAATTGTGAAATAATTAAAAACATGATCTTTATGCAATGTAGTGAAGGAAACTATATGACAACAATAATGTTGAATGTAACTGGCTCCTCTAACAATACAACTGGCCCCATCCAGTTGAAATGGTTAGAACCTGCACTGTCCTCATGCCCAACTCACATAGGCCCATACTGATATTTCCATTTAATTATTGGCTTTGTTGAACAAGACTACAATGCCAAGGTGAGATATGTGGAAAAACAACTCTTACCAAACAGCAGTGGTTTAAGGCTCAGTGTTCGCATCTCATGGACTTTGTTTGGCAGCAGTGAAACTTTCTGGACATGTCCAACCTGAGATATATAAGGCATCCATAATAAAGGTGCAATAAATTATACATTTCTGGAGCTGTGACAAAAATCCAAGTTCAACTTTCACAACAATGTCTCACCCTTATCCCTTCAATCCGTGGAAGATACATGTGATGTAAAAACTCTGATCCAGGTTGCTGAACCTGAGACTCCGGGAGTTTATGATTATTGGTCCCGCTTGCCGCATTCCGAGTCGGAACGACCATTTCTCCTGGGCCATTGTTATAGTGCACGTAAAGAAGTAGGGCTATGACATTAATGATGTATACATGAAAAAATACCATCACCACCATGAAGTACGATCGGGAGCATACGCTACTCTTTTGCAAGGGGTTTCGCTGGCGTGGACGGGGAGGAACGGTTGGACTTGGCGGTGGAGCAGTCTCAGTGGCTTCATCGTCCCCGCTTCCTTGAGACTCAATCATCTTTAACTTGATAAGATGAAACAGAAAGAAATCAATAGCCATTCTGATCATGTGTAAGTACCACAATAAGGACTTCCCTCATCCCTGCAAGTCAGTGTTGTCTTGCTGAATGAGGAGGGCTCAAAGTTACCGCATGACTGGACACAGTTTAACTCACTCAGCCTCTGCCGAAGCTAGTTTGGCTAGCTAGCTATCTCAATAAGTCATTGGATAGCAAGCCGACAAAACAAGCAAAGTGTATCTCTGCTACACATTCAATTGTTGGGTTAAAGAGACGGCATTGTGCCTGCAAGCTTACTTTAGCTAGCTAGCTGGTTCCAACGCAGACTCATCACATCACATCATCACACAGCACACTCTGACTACAGTACCACGGCAATGCAGATAACCGCAGCACCAAGCGTCTCTTGTTTACCATGCAGTTTCAGACAGGACTGCGCAGACTTCCAAAATATAGGAGACAGGTCATTTTAAAACTTGTAACGATCGCCAGCAAAAGTAATTATATTTCAATATATCTGTATAGATTAATATACGACGCAAAATTCCTGACAGAAAATCTCAGAGCCGCTTTCGAAGACAACACTATCTCATGTTTTGCCCTACTACGCAGCATCGCGTAGCCACCTCAAACTATCGCGCTGACAGCAAGCAGACAACTTCAGCAAACTCGTACAATGCTGACCTCTGGTGGCCTCTTGGGTGTATCCCAAATGGACAAGAAGAAAAAAGCATGGATGCCGCTCGAACAAGAAGCCTAGATTCCCTTATTATTAGGTCGGTGGTAGATTCAGAGCTATTGAAAAATATCAATACATTTTCAATTGATCTGAGTAGATTGAGATAGAGGCAATGCGACTTTCTGTGCGAGCAGTGTTCGAATTACTGAGGGGGTTGGGGGTGGGGGGTTTGACCCCCATAATTAAGACTTATACCCCCCCCCCAAAGAGGTAAAAATTGAACCATCTCACTTCTCTGAGAAGTGTCCAACTGCAGACCTCTCTCCTCAGGCCCCTCTCATCCAGGTGTAGCTGCAGGCTATCATACATGCAGACATACAGATCAGTCAGATTCTGATTAATAAAAGTCACGTTTTTAACTTCACCAGAAGTTCTAGACATGGCCTTGCCGTGGTAGTTATGCAGGTTACCTATCTTTACAAGTGTGCTTACTGTGGCGCTGATGTTATCTTTGAAGTGTTTGGCTTGCGTGGTTTTGTTAAACACGTATGATGAACGCAAATTAAGTGAACGGAAAAAAAACAGAATTTGAAATTAAGATATTTTAGGTAGAATGGATTTACACAGATCAACCAAAGGTTAAATCCCTTTAACAGATCAAATATGTAGCCTACCACAAAGTGTTAGATATGATGCAGTGGGCTCAATCTGTGTTTGCATCCAAGAGAACACCAGCTGCTCCCTTAAGTGCTTTAATGACATCTAGCGAGTTGCAGCAGTTTGTCACCGTCACTTTCAGTAAAAGTATCATCTAAGTTCCATTAATAAATACAATCCATTCATACTTCTAAAGGAACAGACTGTACCAAATACCCTGCAACACCATTAATTAATAGATATTAGATAATAGATATATAGAAAGTATATTCTAAATTACACTTAATCACACTTACACATCCTCTATTGATGGACCTGGACCTCAAAGCATTATATGGGTTTCTTGGAGTTTCCATTTATAAGAGAAGTATAACATCATTACAGTTACATTAAATAATTTCAAAATAACATTCTGGAGAAAAGACAACAGTTAGGTCCATTGTTAGGTTCAGAAGCTTAATGCCACACAAAAGCATTCACCCAGTTTTGAAGTTTGTGTTTCGGATGCTACAGTATATAGCTAGATGCTGAAAGGTATGTCAAATACTTAACAGTTGAGTCTATATGCATTTGTCAACAATCTCTATAGTGCTTGGGCATTAATGGGCAAGAGGCTATATTTATTTTAAGTCCAAATAAGATCATAAAGACAAGCCTAAGATATTGAGTATCACATTTTTATTGTAACATCATCACACAGAGGGCCACAAGAGAATACTTTTAACACTCAGACCCCTTTTGGAAATAGTGTCATCTTTCCTTGGAAGAAATATGGGGCGCAGAAGCATAATAGGTCTTAAATTAGCATCAACTGATCTCTTGTTCAAATGCTTAGAAAATACTTGAAACAATGTCATCCATCAAGGTCATTTTGAAGACTCAGACTTGCCTTTTCAGATTCACACTCTGGGCATTGTATATTTATGAGTTTCAACATATATGTCATGTTATGCCAGGTTGCTTTGCGTTGTCTTGTCCAAAGAATTTCACTGCCCAGTCTGACCCTGTGTTGTTCTGTGCATCTGACAATAAAAGACTTGAACTTGAACATAGAGACATTTTCATCAATCTACATGACATTTAGAAAAAATAATAATATGCAATTGACAAGGTCAAACTGTTTTTTTCCCCAAAGCTCTGGAGTGTTTTATCTTAACATCCCTTAAGCCAAATCTATAAATGGCTTGGCATTGTTCCCTGAGGCTCAAGTCGATGTTGTCAATGCTTGTTGTTTCCAGAGGAGAGTATGACATCAGTGGTGATATTCAGTTGAGATGGGGGGGAGACATACATGACCAAAAGAAGATGAATTACATGACCAAAACAGGAAAGCTGAATGCTGAGTGAACAGAAATGTCTCTATATAAGAAGAAGGCTAAGACTCCTCCTAGAACAGAGCAGGCACGCTGCAACGGTGAGTAAGACTTCTTGTGATATTCCCACTGACCAAGGAGATTTATCTTTGTAACTAGTAGCATTCATTGTCGTTTCATTGTCCTTTGTATTATTTTTACTTGATTGTGCAAACACCTATAGTATGACTAATATTATACATGCAGTCAGCACAATATTGTAGATTCACAATATAATAATTTGGCAAGATTTGTATTGACATTGTATTGACTTTTATGCAGTAGTTCAACATCCAATACCAACTGCATTACTTGGCCATAAAGAAGGTAATAATCAACATCAAACATTTTTTTTACATGCAAATATTTGATTGATGTGTTTAACATTTAATGATCACATGTGGAGTGATGTGGAGGGATGGAATGACCCACATTTTGGAGTGCATGATGGTGTTCAATGGGACTAGTAAAAACATGTTTTATACATATCCATAGAATTGTATTGTATTTGCTTTCAAATTAAAGTGTCTGTTGTCTATTGTCAAGGGCCATCATGAGTTCGGATGCAGAGATGGAGGTCTTTGGCCCAGCGGCCCTATTCCTCCGGAAGCCAGCAAAGGAGAGGATTGAGGCCCAAAACACTCCTTTTGATGCCAAATCAGCTTACTTTGTGGTTGAGCCTAGTGAAATGTATCTCAAAGGGGTGCTTCAAAGCAGAGAAGGTGGCAAAGCCACTGTTAAAACTCTTTGTGGAAAAGTAAGTCGACAATTTAGATAGTGAGCATATAATGTTCACATTATGTTCACGTGTTGGTATTGTAAGGTTTTTTTATTATTATTCTTATTTTAGACCATCACTGTGAAAGAGGATGATATCCACCCCATGAACCCTCCAAAGTATGATAAGATTGAGGACATGGCCATGATGACCCACCTCAACGAGCCTGCTGTGCTGTATAACCTCAAAGAGCGTTATGCAGCATGGATGATCTATGTGAGTTCCACAAAAGGTTCATGTGGCCATCGATGAAATAAATGTATGTTGACTGTTGTTCAAAGCCAATCTCTGTGTCTTTCTCAGACCTACTCTGGGCTCTTCTGCGTCACTGTGAACCCCTACAAGTGGCTCCCAGTGTATGACTCTGCGGTTGTAACAGCCTACAGAGGCAAAAAGAGGATTGAGGCTCCTCCTCACATCTTCTCCATCTCTGATAATGCCTATCAGTCCATGCTCACTGGTAAACCATCCCCAATGTTTGATGTAATAATATAATTATAAGTATGACAATTAAAAACACCTAACTTGTATTTACCTTTCTTTATCTAGACCGTGAAAACCAGTCAATTCTGATCACGTAAGTATGAATCAAAAAGTAATTTCGGTTGTTAATGTTTCAGCTGCCTTTTAACATGATATTTAAAATAATTCATGTCCTATCCAGTGGAGAATCTGGTGCCGGAAAGACTGTAAACACCAAACGTGTTATCCAGTACTTTGCGACAATCGCAGTGGCTGGAGGACAGAAGAAAGTGGAGCCTGCAGCTGGCAAAATCAAGGTGTGACAAAATAAATAAAAAGTTATTGAAATGCATGGAGATATTTACATAATCTATGTAGGTAATGTCAATTTGTGTCATCTTTAGGGGTCGCTGGAAGATCAAATCATTGCAGCCAACCCTTTGCTGGAAGCATATGGTAACGCCAAGACTGTGAGGAATGACAACTCCTCCCGCTTTGTAAGTTTTTATAATCCAAATCTTGAAGTTAAGAAACTATATGTTGTGATGGTTATAATATAATTCATATTGTATGCAATATTTAGGGTAAATTCATCAGAATCCATTTTGGAACCACTGGAAAGTTGGCTTCTGCTGATATTGAAACATGTAAGTCTCTCTGATCAATGAACAATGTGCAGTTGTATAATGACAAAATGATATACTGTATGTAAAGCAAAAATCTGTTTACACAAAACCTTATTTCATAGACCTGCTGGAGAAGTCTAGAGTAACATTCCAGTTGTCAGCTGAGAGGAGCTACCACATCTTCTATCAGCTAATGACAGGCCACAAGCCAGAACTTCTTGGTGAGATGGTTGACAGGACAGGAAATCTCGAAAATTGAGTTTAAAAGAGCTTGTATTTACAGTAACTTATTCTTGTCCAGAGGCTCTCCTGATCACCACCAACCCCTTTGACTATCCTATGATCAGTCAGGGTGAAATCACAGTCAAGAGTATTGATGATGTGGAGGAGTTTATTGCCACTGACGTAAGTATAACAACTGTAGTGATAACAATGTTATTAGCCATTAATATATTTTTCTCTATTCAACTTCAATGATACATTAACAAAAAACATTAAACTTTGCTGTGTTTACGCTTTATCAGTCTTTTTCATTTTCCACAGACTGCTATTGATATATTGGGCTTCAATGCAGAAGAGAAATTGGGCATCTATAAATTAACAGGTGCTGTGATGCATCATGGGAGTATGAAGTTCAAACAAAAGCAGCGTGAGGAGCAGGCTGAGCCTGATGGCAATGAGGGTATGAGTTTAAATTTAAGATCTTTATGCCAAAGCCTTTCAGGGCATGACCGATATTGTTATTTATATTGTCAGTTCATGTCCAAAGAGACATGATTTTTTCATGAAGTAAAATATAGCTACAGACATTACCTATACTATTTAGATACAATACACATTAATTAACATTAATTAAAGCTGCAATAGGTAACAGAATAAAAAAATATGAAAAAAGAGAAACAGTGCCCCCAATTCATGCTTTCCCTTAAGCTTGGGTTTGATTGAGAGTGGTTTCACAAAATAAGCTGAGGAGGAAAACCTGCCTCGCCTCGCCTTAGCTTACACCACATGTTTAAAAAGAACACGTTTTTCTATTTTTACTAAAAAACTGTGAACTCTAAATCTGTGCTTTTTCTCCTCATTAGAGGCTGATAAAATCGCCTACCTCATGGGCCTGAACTCTGCAGACATGCTTAAAGCTCTGTGTTACCCCAGAGTCAAGGTTGGAAATGAGATGGTGACCAAGGGACAGACTGTGCCGCAGGTAGAGCATAAATACCTCCACATGCTTGTCTAAACATTCAAATGATAACGGCTAAAGATCACTCATTCTACTTTCTACATTCTGATGTATAAATATCTGTGTAATCTTTTTCATTTAGGTGAACAACTCAACTATGGCCCTTTGTAAGTCTGTCTACGAGAAGATGTTCTTGTGGATGGTTGTTCGTATCAATGAGATGCTGGACACAAAGCAGCCCAGACAGTTCTTCATTGGTGTGCTGGACATCGCTGGATTTGAGATCTTCGATGTTAGTCTGATGTTTCAGTTAGTCCTTAGTCAGTACTTTGTTCATCATTGTTAATCTACTCACACACTAACAATAAATACACGTCATATTTTTCTCAAATCTAGTACAACAGCTTGGAACAGCTATGCATCAACTTTACCAATGAGAAATTGCAACAGTTTTTCAACCACCATATGTTTGTACTGGAGCAAGAGGAGTACAAGAAAGAAGGGATTGATTGGGAGTTCATTGACTTTGGTATGGACTTGGCTGCCTGCATTGAGCTCATCGAAAAGGTTGGTGAGATTGCTACAAAGTCAACATTACAAGACCATACATGTCTGTTTTCAGGTTTAGTGGTTTACATGATCTATAATTATACATCAACAGCCAATGGGCATCTTCTCCATCCTTGAAGAGGAGTGCATGTTCCCCAAGGCATCAGACACTACCTTCAAGAACAAGTTGTATGACCAGCATATTGGTAAAACCAAGGCTTTTGAGAAACCCAAACCTGGCAAGGGCAAGGCAGAAGCCCACTTTGCTCTGGTGCACTATGCTGGCACTGTGGACTACAATATCACAGGCTGGTTGGACAAAAACAAGGACCCCTTGAATGACTCTGTTGTTCAGCTCTACCAGAAGTCTTCAGTCAAACTGTTGGCTCTGCTGTATGCAACTCATTCATCAGACGATGGTATTCACGCTTAAGTTTATTCATAGCAATTTGTTCATGATTAATAAATTGTCTCTTGTTTAAGATAACAAATGCATACTAGGCTTAAAAGTGTAATTTGTGCACAGATGCTGCAAAAGGCAAGAAGGCTGGTGGTGGAAAGAAGAAGGGTGGTTCCTTCCAGACTGTGTCTGCTCTGTTCAGGGTAAGGTGGATTTATTTCATAATTTTACTCACGATACAAGCCCTTGTCATGAAAATACACAACTTAAAAATTTGCTAATTCAACACATTCCGAATAAATCATGTTCCCTTTAAAGGAAAACTTGGGCAAGCTGATGACTAATCTAAGGAGCACTCACCCTCACTTTGTGCGTTGCTTGATTCCAAATGAATCTAAGACACCAGGTGGGCATTTATAGATCAAGAGAGAATTAAAAGTATACTTACTGTCAAATCCATTAGGTCTCTATACATTGCAATGTTTGTCATGATTTATTTGATGAGTTATTTATTATAGGTCTGATGGAGAACTTCCTGGTCATCCACCAGCTGAGGTGTAATGGTGTGCTTGAAGGCATCAGAATCTGTAGGAAGGGCTTCCCCAGCAGAATCCTTTATGGTGACTTCAAGCAGAGGTAATTATTGTACTATCAACTGTTTACTCATCTGGAAAGGAGATTTACACCACGATTCAACATAGATATTTCAAAACCAAAACATTGTTATGTAACTCATTTCAGATACAAAGTACTGAATGCCAGTGTCATCCCTGAAGGACAGTTCATTGACAACAAGAAGGCTTCAGAGAAGCTCTTAGGGTCTATCAAAATTGACCACACTCAGTACAAATTTGGGCACACAAAGGTGAAGCTCTGCATGCCGTAAATATTGAAGATGAAGGTGACACAAAAGTGTTTCAGATCTAACATTTTTCTAAGATAACTTTTGTTGTTATTTGCCAACAGGTGTTTTTCAAAGCTGGTCTGTTGGGTATCCTGGAGGAGATGAGAGATGAGAAGCTGGCAACTCTGGTGACCATGACTCAGGCTCTCTGCCGAGGTTATCTCATGAGGAAAGAATTTGTCAAGATGATGGAAAGGAGGTACAGTGGTTAATTGTCATTAAGATGAAAAATCTTATGAAATGAAATACTTAGCAATTTTATAGAGTAAACAGATTACCCTTCCCCCCCCCAGAGAATCAATTTTTGCCATTCAATACAATATTCGCTCATTCATGAATGTCAAAACATGGCCATGGATGAAGCTGTACTTCAAGATCAAGCCTCTTCTGAAGAGTGCTGAGACTGAAAAGGAAATGGCCCAGATGAAGGAGACCTTTGAAAAAACAAAGGAGGATCTTGCTAAGGCACTGGCCAAGAAGAAGGAACTTGAAGAGAAGATGGTTTCTCTGCTGCAGGAAAAGAATGATCTGCTGTTACAAGTTCAATCTGTAAGTTAATACTGTAAAAACCCAATAGATAATTCGAAAACGGATGTGTTAAATAAACATTTAGTGAACTGGTCCTCTTCTTAAATTCTGATGTTAAGGCACACAAGAATATTATGAAAATATTTTATTGATCAATGTTACACTTCAGTTTGACCAAGTTTGCTCCAATGTATTCAGACCCTGTGATATTGATTAGTAGTGAAGGTGTAATGCAAATGTTTTCTATAGGAAAACGAGAACCTTTCCGATGCTGAGGAGAGGTGTGAAGGGCTCATTAAGAGTAAGATCCAGCTCGAGGCCAAACTCAAAGAGACAACCGAGAGGCTGGAGGATGAGGAGGAGATGAATGCTGAGCTGACAGCCAAGAAGAGGAAGCTGGAGGATGAATGTTCTGAGCTGAAAAAAGACATTGATGATTTAGAGCTCACTTTGGCTAAAGTGGAGAAGGAGAAACATGCCACTGAAAATAAGGTTAATGATATTTTAGTATTTAATTTACTGGTGATCGAACCTGTATGACAAAAAATATATAAATTGTGTTTTTTTTTAATTTGTAGGTCAAAAATTTGACTGAAGAGATGACATCACAAGATGAGACCATTATCAAGTTAACCAAGGAGAAGAAAGCCCTCCAAGAGGCCCATCAGCAGACTCTTGATGATCTCCAGGCAGAGGAAGACAAAGTCAACACTCTGACCAAAGCGAAGACCAAGCTGGAGCAGCAAGTGGATGATGTGAGTTACATTGGATTCACTTGCTATTGTTGTTGTTAAATATATTAAATTATGTAAAATGTTTCATTTAAAGCACTTCTGCTCAGCACACTGTAACTCATCATTTATATTCTCAATGCACTAGCTGGAAGGTTCGTTGGAGCAAGAGAAGAAGCTCCGCATGGACCTTGAGAGAGCTAAGAGGAAGCTTGAGGGAGATCTGAAACTTGCTCAGGAATCCTTAATGGATCTGGAGAATGACAAACAACAGTCAGAGGAGAAGATTAAAAAGTAAATAACTAAATAATGATCAGTATGGCAGAGTATGGCATTTGTTTATACTGAATTGTATATTACATCCCCAAAATAATTAATTGTTCTTACTGTATTGCCTGTTTTTTACTACCAAAATAGAAAAGACTTTGAGACAAGTCAACTACTCAGTAAGATTGAGGATGAACAGGTTCTTGGAGCTCAGCTTCAGAAGAAAATCAAGGAACTCCAGGTGGATCTAACAATTACACAAATAAAAATTCTACAAATGGCTTTCCCTGAAATAAACTATTTATATGCATGTACGCAATACATAATCTGTGTTTGTAACTTTTTATTTTAGGCCCGCATTGAGGAGCTTGAAGAGGAAATTGAGGCTGATCGTGCTGCCAGGGCCAAGGTGGAGAAGCAGAGGTCTGATCTCTCGAGGGAACTTGAGGAGATCAGTGAGAGACTTGAAGAAGCTGGAGGTGCAACATCTGTTCAGATTGAGATGAACAAGAAGCGTGAGGCTGAGTTCCAGAAGCTGCGGCGTGATCTTGAAGAGTCCACCCTGCAGCATGAATCAACAGCTGCTGCACTTCGCAAGAAGCAGGCCGACAGTGTGGCCGAACTGGGAGAGCAGATCGACAGCCTTCAGCGTGTGAAGCAGAAGTTGGAGAAGGAGAAGAGTGAATACAAGATGGAGATTGATGACCTCTCCAGCAATATGGAGGCTATTGCTAAATCAAAGGTAAAAGCCGGGTTTAGGCATTACATAAATGTTTTTACATTAAAAAAATTAGATCATAAAATTGTGTTAAAACGTTCAATTGGTGACAGGGTAACCTTGAGAAAATGTGCCGCACCCTTGAGGATCAGCTAAGCGAATTGAAAACCAAAAATGACGAACATGTACGTCAAGTCAATGACTTGAGTGTGCAAAGAGCAAGGCTTTTGACTGAGAATGGTAAGTACAAATTCTACCAAGTTATCAGGTTTGGTGGGATATATATATATATTGACACACACATTATATTACATTATTAGCATCAATCCATTATCAAAAACCATTTTCTTATCTATCTGTGTGATCAGGTGAATTTAGCCGTCAACTGGAGGAGAGAGAATCTCTTGTCTCCCAGTTGACCAGGGGTAAACAAGCCTACACTCAGCAGATTGAGGAGCTCAAGAGACAAATTGAAGAGGAGGTTAAGGTACTAAAATCTCTCTTTCTATCAATTATTATGTAATTCTTTTCATCATAATAATTTATACTGTAAACAGCAACAGCAAATATTTGTCCATTTCATTTAAAAATTTTATACATGTTGTTTCTGAATGAAAGGCAAAGAACGCCCTGGCTCATTCAATGCAATCAGCGCGCCATGACTGTGACCTGCTCAGAGAGCAGTTTGAGGAGGAGCAGGAGGCCAAGGCTGAGCTGCAGCGTGGCATGTCTAAGGCCAACAGTGAGGTGGCTCAGTGGAGATCCAAATATGAGACTGATGCCATCCAGCGCACCGAGGAGCTTGAGGAGGCCAAGTAATTCCAATTACATAGTGTTTATCAATCTGTTTATCATGTAAATGTATCCATTATTAATACACAAGTTTATTTAAAATATATAGGAAAAAGCTGGCCCAGCGTCTTCAGGATGCAGAGGAATCTATTGAGGCTGTGAATTCTAAGTGTAGCTCTCTGGAGAAGACCAAGCAGAGACTGCAGGGTGAAGTGGAGGACCTCATGATTGATGTAGAGAGAGCTAATGGTCTGGCTGCAGCTCTTGATAAGAAACAGAGAAACTTTGACAAAGTAAGAGTTTGACACGAGTACAGGATGTAATGTGGAACATTGAAACAGAAATAATTTGTTTACTTATGTCATCATGCTTTCAGGTTATAGCAGAGTGGAAGCAGAAGTTCGAGGAGGCTCAGGCAGAACTGGAGGGGTCTCTGAAAGAGGCTCGCTCCCTCAGCACGGAGATGTTCAAGTTGAAAAACTCCTATGAAGAAGCCCTAGACCACCTGGAGACACTTAAGAGAGAAAACAAGAACCTTCAACGTATGAGAAATGGGTTGGGATACAAATGTTATATAAAAATGTGTGTGTATAAATAGAAGTGTATCTTCTATTTATAAATGTGCTTTTCATTTAAACAGAGGAGATCTCTGACCTCACTGAACAAATTGGTGAAACTGGAAAGACCATCCATGAACTAGAAAAAGGAAAGAAGACTGTGGAGACTGAGAAGGCAGAATTCCAGACAGCTTTGGAGGAGGCAGAGGTATTCACAAAATTGACCTGTAAAATTAAAGACATAGTTATTCAGTTCATGGAGACTCAGTTAACATAATTATTGTTTTCATTGGAAAGGCTACACTGGAGCATGAAGAATCCAAGATTCTTCGTGTCCAGCTGGAGCTCACACAGGTTAAAGGTGAAGTTGACAGGAAGCTGGCTGAGAAGGATGAAGAGATTGAGCAGATCAAGAGGAACAGCCAGAGAGTGATTGACTCCATGCAGAGCACACTAGACTCAGAGATCAGGAGCAGGAATGATGCTCTGAGAGTGAAGAAGAAAATGGAGGGAGACCTCAATGAGATGGAGGTCCAGCTGAGCCATGCCAACCGTCAAGCTGCTGAATCTCAGAAACAATTGAGGAATGTCCAGGGACATCTCAAGGTGAAGTACATTCATTGTAGGCTATATACACTGTGGAAGGTCCACTGTGGGATAAAAGTCTATAATGTAAATGATTTTGACATCAGGATGCCCAACTGCACCTTGATGAAGCTTTGAGAGGACAGGAAGACATGAAGGAGCAGGTTGCCATGGTCGAGCGCAGGAACATTCTGATGCTGGCTGAGATTGAAGAGCTGAGGGCTGCCCTGGAGCAGACAGAGAGAAGCCGCAAAGTGGCTGAGCAGGAGCTGGTTGATGCTAGTGAGCGTGTGGGACTGCTTCATTCTCAGGTAGTTAAACAAAAGAAATATGGTTTTATTTTTATACTATAGTAATAGATGGGGTGAGAAACAATGTAGTTTTCATGTATTATTGCTTGATCTTAATTTAATCAGAATACAAGTCTCATTAACACCAAGAAGAAGCTGGAGGTCGACCTTGCCCAGGTTCAAGGTGAAATAGAAGATATCGTCCAAGAGGCAAGAAATGCAGAGGAGAAGGCCAAGAAAGCCATCACTGATGTAAGTTTACATTTCTCTGTGTATATGATAATAATGTATATAGTAATTTATTATATATAATAGTATCCATAGAGTTGGCCTTTTTACATGCACATTAAATATACAAAACAAAATAACATTACAGGCTGCCATGATGGCAGAGGAACTGAAGAAGGAACAGGACACCAGTAGTCATCTGGAGAGGATGAAGAAGAACCTGGAGGTCACAGTCAAGGACCTGCAGCACCGTCTGGATGAGGCTGAGAATCTGGCCATGAAGGGTGGAAAGAAACAACTCCAGAAACTGGAGGCTAGGGTATGTACATTCAGTGGGCATAATAAGTATCTCAAATCATATTGTCAATGCTGAAATACCACACTGTAGATTGATTTTATTGGCTAAGATTGTAATTTCAATATTTAAGGTCCGTGAACTGGAATCTGAAGTTGAATCTGAGCAGAGACGTGGAGCTGATGCTGTTAAAGGCGTCCGTAAATATGAGAGGAGAGTGAAGGAGCTCAGCTATCAGGTAAAGTCAAACAAAAACTATTGAGAATGAAAAACAGGAGGATTAGAATGTACTTCGAGGATCATGAGCAAGGATATGTAATATATATATATCTGCTGTAAACACTACAGACCGAAGAGGACAAAAAGAATGTGACCAGACTTCAGGATCTGGTGGACAAGCTGCAGCTGAAAGTAAAAGCATACAAGAGGCAGTCTGAGGAAGCTGTGAGTAATCTCCATAAGTTTTTTAGTCATAAAAACTTTGCAGTGATAATTGTTTACATCGTCTTGTCCAAAATGTTTTGTGATTGATTGTCATCTCATACACTCATATGTAATTGACAGTACTACAGATTGAAAGTCATCCTAAATTATAGGATATACCTCTTACAAACTTGTTGTTTTATGTCTCCAACAGGAAGAGCAAGCCAACACTCACCTGTCCAGGTACAGGAAGGTGCAGCATGAGCTGGAGGAAGCTCAGGAGCGTGCTGACATCGCTGAGTCCCAGGTCAACAAGATGAGAGCCAAGAGCCGTGAAATTGGAAAGGTAAAGGGAAAATGCCATTTATTTCCAAAGACACCATGAATGTGTTACAGTATTTTAGTGAAAATATCAAGATAAAAAGTGCTCACAAAATCTTTTATATTTAACTGATCACTTTGAAGATGGTAGAATAGATACAGTGTATCAATTAAACAATCTAGACTTATATTTCAGAATGCAAAGAAAAGACGAGAAAAGTTTTGATCTTTGACGACAAGTTTTGTTCTTCTTTTTAATTCACTTATAGGGGAAAGAGGCTGAGGAATGAACAATGAAGTCACGAGTAACAGTACCAAGAGATCATAAAATATGATTTTTGGTTGTTGTTCTTGCATATTAAACTATAAATAAATCTGGAAGCTATAAATACCTAGTCTCCTTTTATTGTACTAAAATGAAAGTCATCAATATTTAAAACATGTATTTGCAAACAAATTGAAATTATTTCCTGAACAGCTCTCCATTCCATGGACAGCTGCTCTTTCTCTCTCTCTCTCTGCTGTCCCGCCCCACACACACTCCTGAAAGTGTCAGTTAATTAGAGAAGGTGATTTGTCACATTGACATTTTATACAGCATATACTCTATATTTCAAGTTGATATTTTTAGCATTCTTAGCATTGCTAGCTAACGTATGGGGCACAATAGCATGCATAAAATAAATAAACACACAATTTCAGTCCAGACACTCAAGTGATTTGATTCGAGCATTTATTGATTACCATAAACATTGAAATAGGTTTGACTTTGGCGGAGTGGATGTAGGGTAAGAACTCCCTGCCTTTACCATTAGCGAGCAACATACATAAAATATGAGGCAGGGAGCAAATAGAGTATAAACCTGATGGACAGTAACATACAGACAAAACGGGCGAGAGGGGGATGGTGGAGAGTGGCAGCAGCACAATAATACAACAACCGGTAGTGAGTACGCGTATCCAATGAGCTTGAAGCAGGATAACACAGGTGTAGTTGATGAGCGGAATGACACGCGCTGCCCGAGTGCCATGCCTGATTTAGGCCTCGCCCGTAAAATAGTAGCGGAGAAGCCCAGAGTGCATACTGAATAGAGCATCTTCCAGAACAATAACACAACATGTTCTTTCTTGATACCAAACACCTTTGATCTATTGATCTAACTTCAATTATTTTTGTATGTTTAAATGTAAAATATTAATCTAACAATTGTTGCATGAAATGTCTTCTGTCCACTTACTTTATGATATATACGTCCGACAAGCAAATCCATGGATGATTTACCATAGACAGGTATAGTATTTCAAAAGCAAATATGTATGTTAAGTAGGCTGATTGTTGGCTGTAGTGTAACAAAAGAATTTAACACATTTTAAGGACGTATGTGTATTAATGTAAGTTTCCTTGAATTAAAAGTAAAAGTGTGACTTAAAGTGCATTGCCAAAGAGAAGAAAAGAGCGCCAGAGTAAAGGGCAAGACACTTTTATATCAAAGGTTGTTTAAAGGCTCAAAGCTCAAGTGACAGATAGCTAGGCTCTGAGAGAATTGGCTGAGACAGACAGCTATATATGTAATTCACCCAAATAAGAATGTACCAAAGGATAGAAGATCAAGTATCAGGTTTTTATTGAGGTTATATTACTTTTTTATCATGTGTGACCTCCTCAGAATTTAGACTCTGACACCCCCCACACAGCATCTAGTCCAGTTCAGTGTCAACTTACCTGGGGAAAATATTGAGACCTACCGTACATCATGTACACTGACACTAGAGAGAAGGTCAAGCTGCAAAGTCAGTCTTGTCTCTAGTTCATTCATCAAGATACACTGAACCAACACCATTATTAAACGTGGTCTATGAATAAACCTTCCCCTTTGAGACAAGACTAGACTGTTAGTTCTTCTGACTAAATTGGAAACTATGTTGCATGCACCTGTTCTCTTAGGATTCCGTGTCTAACAATGGGGGATTATTTTACATTGTAAAGAAAGAAAAGTTTACTCCACAAATAATCTGTCATCCTTTGGGCAGTGTTTCCAAACATTAACAGATTTACCAAACTATTCCAAAATGATTAAAGAAAGTTATCCATCCAGTCCATTTTGAATAACATTATAGGTGTGCTTAATTAGCTGTTTAAAATATTCTCCATACTAGTGCCATGTTATTGGTTTGCATTTCGTTAAAGATGGCACGTGACTGATTCCAACAGTGACAGACATAATCCTTATCACATTAAGTGAGGTACAGTACAGACCCTCAAAGTATTCCACTGTGGATTATTTAATTAGATAAATAGATTATCACCATTAAGAGAGCCATGGAGGTTTTACATTCAGCTTTTATAGTGATATTTGGGTAATGAACAATATGTGTGGCAATGTCATCTACAATTGTGTACCATAATCGTATTTTTTTCCCTCTGCTCTACCACAGTATCTATTAAGGAACACAAAAAGATCCCCATATCAGCATCATCACAGCTACAGTATCAACACCTCTTTCACAATGGAGATGAAAGCATTCCAAAGGGGAAGTCTCAGTGTGCTGTAATTATTCTTTATTAAAATACAGAAATCTACAGTACAGGTTATGAAGTGTCTAGAGAGCAGGTTATGAAGTGTCTAGAGAGCAGGTTATGAAGTGTCTAGAGAGCAGGTTATGAAGTGTCTATAGAGCAGGTTATGAAGTGTCTAGAGAGCAGGTTATGAAGTGTCTAGAGAGCAGGTTATGAAGTGTATAGAGAGCAGGTTATGAAGTGTATAGAGAGCAGGTTATGAAGTGTCTAGAGATCAGGTTATGAAGTGTAGAGAGCAGGTTATGAAGTGTCTAGAGAGCAGGTTATGAAGTGTCTAGAGAGCAGGTTATGAAGTGTAGAGAGCAGGTTATGAAGTGTCTAGAGAGCAGGTTATGAAGTGTCTAGAGAGCAGGTTATGAAGTGTATAGAGAGCAGGTTATGAAGTGTCTAGAGATCAGGTTATGAAGTGTAGAGAGCAGGTTATGAGGTGTCTAGAGAGCAGGTTATAAAGGTTGTCAATGGAATTTCTAACGTCAACACGGCTAACAAATGGGCCCCTAAATGACACTTGTCCTTTTGTTGTTGAGCATTTCAAATACTTCCCAGTAAAAGGGTCATGTCTCAAGGTTAATTTGATGCAACAACACTTTTGACAAGCTTCTCTGAGTCCAGTTGAAAACCAATATTGAAAGCAATCATAACAAAGAGACAATGTGACATTTGTCTGTTTGGTTAGGTTTACCAGATGAAAATTTGATTGAATTTGTATTTCTTTATGTGGAAACAAGTTCAACTGGCTACAATGTCATGAGGTATCATGATTCTCACAAGTTTACAGAAAGACAACTGTAAGGTCAAATTTTGCTCTTCTGTCACTTGAAAGACTTGCACGGCTTCTGCAAGAGTATGTCAGTGACATCTGAGATCTTCTCCACGGCTAAAAGGGATCTTCCCCAGTGCCAAGGTGCTTTAAGGAGATTAGTTCCAACAGAAGGCCTAAACAACGTCTAAACTTCAGTAACTGATACCCCTCCCACACTGTTGCACAAGGATAAGAAACAAGTCGCACATCACAAGTGGCACACTATATTTAGATGCTGAAATGCATTCCCTAATCTGTATAACCTTTAGTCTTTTCAACTTCCATTTTAAAATAAGAAAGCAGTGTTCAATTGTCTGTTCAGGAACAAAAGAAATAAACTACATTTATAAATCCATGATGATAAAATAGCTCTATCTCTAGGTAAAATGTGTTGATGTGTCAAAGTAAAAAGTATTAAGCAATAAGTAACAAAACTACAATAAAACATTTCCTACAAAATATGTTATTGGGAAACAATTATAAATATTCATAAATAAATGAAATGATGAGGAAATATGAATCATGCTTATTTACGATTATGAAACTGACAGAATATCTTCTCACAGACCAACAAAAACAAAACAAAGATGCCCAAACAGTGTAAAACTGCATGAACAAAACCAAGAGCAAGACAGTTTTGCTGACTGATCACTCATCTCCCTAAACAAGACGCAGCACAGACCTCCCCCAAGGACTGACATAGGACCACCCAGGGTAAGTTATTTGTCCTATATAAACACTGGGAAAGCTAACAGCTTTTCAGTAAAAAATAAACTAACTTGAGTATTTAATTGACATCAAAACATTCATGTTTGTTTATGTGCATATAGCAGGACAAACAAAAAACACAATGCATTTTAAGTGCATACTTTAAGGTGCCTAATTCATTTGTTTTATTTCCGCAGTATCATCACACTGTCTACACAGTTTCACTTCTTCTGGGGAAGGAAAGGAGGTAGGGTAAACTTTAAACAGAGGGAAAATGTAAACAATGTTAATAAAAGCTTCAAAGGAATGTAGAATTTGTTGCTTTTTTAAACTTGCATGAATGTACGTTCAGCAAATATATTAACACAGGGTAGACAAAAAGCCATTTGCTAATTTTTTGTTTGTGTTGTTGTTGTCTTTTGTTCATGATTAAGGATACATTTATTGTACATATCGATTACATGTATATTTGTGCTAATAATTAGCTGTTAACATCAAGTAAGTCGCTCTTATCCAGAGCGACTTACAGTAAGTACAGGGACATTCCCCCGAGGCAAGTAGGGTGAAGTGCCTTGCCCAAGGACACAACGTCAGTTGGCATGACCGGGAATTGAACTGGCAACCTTCGGATTACCAGCCCGATTCCCTCACCGCTCAGCCACCTGACTCCCAACTTAACATTTAAACTTTTAATTGTTGTCTTTGACTAACCACTCACACTATTGACTTGGATGAAAAGATTACTTATCCATACAGTTTATGATTGTGAACTGTAATCATACATTATTTGACAGCCTGATTAAACTAGGGCTGGAGATTGACTGGAACTTGTTAATTGTGATACAGTACTGACTGCTATGCAATGCTCTTTGCTTCCCTCTATTGCACTGATATCTTAACTGCAACACAGACACACAGAAGTTGTGTATTGGGAAATTTTACATTTACATGTTTAGTCATTTAGCAGACGCTCTTATCTAGAGTGAAACCAGAGAAAGAAAGGATTGAGGCGCAAAATTCTCCCTTTGATGCCAAAACAGCTTGTTTGACTGTTGTTCAAAGCCAATCTCTGTGTCTTTCTCAGACCTACTCTGGGCTATTCTGCGTCACTGTGAACCCCTACAAGTGGCTCCCAGTGTATGACTCTGCGGTTGTAACAGCCTACAGAGGCAAAAAGAGGATTGAGGCTCCTCCTCACATCTTCGGAGCTGGAGGAAGAGATTGAGGCTGATCGTGCTGCCAGGGCCAAGGTGGATAAGCAGAGGTCTGATCTCTCCATGGAACTAGAGGAGATCAGTGAGAGACTTGAAGAAGCTGGAGGTGCAACATCTGTTCAGATTGAGATGAACAAAAAGCGTGAGGCTGAGTTCCAGAAGCTGCGGCGTGATCTTGAAGAGTCCACCCTGCAGCATGAATCAACAGCTGCTGCACTTCGCAAGAAGCAGGCCGACAGTGTGGACGGGCAGAGCAGATCGACAGCCTTCAGCGTGTGAAGCAGAAGTTGGAGAAGGAGAAGAGTGAATACAAGATGGAGATGGATGACCTCTCCAGCGATATGGAGTCAGTTGCAAAATCAAAGGTAAAAGAGTTTAATGCTGTCAAACAAAGGTCCAACACAAAATATGAAATCATTTCCATATTCTGTAGAGACAATATCAGTAACGTGTACAGATAACATAAAGGTACAATCTCTTTACTAAGGTGAATATTGCTGTCAGCTGGAGGAGAAAGAGGGTATTGTCTCCCAGCTGACCAGAGGTAAGCAAGCCTACACTCAGCAGTTTGAAGAGCTCAAGAGGCACATCGAAGAGGAGGTTAAGGTATGACTTTTGAGTTTTCATTTGTTATTTTTAAGTACAAATTTATTAATAGACTGGAGTAGACTGTCATGGAGTCACGAATAAATCTATATGGAGTTTTGTGTTTGACCCGCTAACAGGAGGAGAAAGATGAGAGCCAAGAGCCGTGATGTTGGAAAGGTAAAGGTTGTAGTGGTTGTCAATCAGGACAAAAATCAAAAACTTTCTGTATCATCTTAACTTACTGTAAGCTCTGTGAAGAATGAGTTTTGTAGTTACAAGTGTGTAGAAGGTAGCCTTACTGACTTTATCTCCTTTGGCTTTATTTCTAGGGCAAAGAGGCAGCTGAGTGAAGCCTTCAGACAAGGTCACCAGATTATCAATCATACAATATGATGTGAATGAGAAATGTGCTTAGTTGTAGTTTCTAATAAATCGCATTATTCCCATTTAGCCAGTTATTCTTTTATTCCACAAACTATATGTTGAAGGTATAGTTTTGTAAATGATGAAAAAAGTAACTAAGAGAAGCCGACAAATTATTTCAGAAATAGATCCATGTTGTGTCATGTGGCACTACCAGTAAAATAAACTAGTTTCATGGACACAGACATGTAATTAAAAAATAAATAAATAAATTACTGAAAGTAAATGATGGACATGAGAAAAGGAGCACACCATAAAGCTAAAGTGAAAAATATGAACAGCTTTTAATCACCAAATATCAGATATAAACATTTATATTATTGTATTATGTATTTGAGTAAATCTTTACAAAGTTGGTCTTCATCCAACGATTGCTTGGCGTCAGCTGTACAATAAATGAGGTGACATGGCTGGCACAAAGAGAGGAAAACTCTGTCCCAAGCAAATGACAACAGTAGCAGCAAACCAAATCAACTGCACAGAAATACACTGACATTCATATTACTTCATACTTAATAAATAAAAAAACTGCAATGCCCAGCCAAAATCCTCATAAACATTCAACTATCCTTGAATTTCATTAAAACAAACTGTGTGCATTATAAATCAATGACTTTACTTCATTGACCACAGGTACAATTAAGAATGCTCACGTCATGACATCAGCATCAAATTCCATGCAACCCCCCTCCCCCCTTTCCCCCAGTCTGTAGAACATGGCAGGTATCCAATCAGTCCACTTATTTACAAACTCTTACCCATGCACGCAAAATGTAGCATTTATCCTGTGAGGACAGACGGTGACGGTAATTTATCATGTAATCCAACACTAGTCTCTGTTTTCATTTGACCACTTTAATCCATCCTAAAGCATTACGTCTGTCCTGTTGGTTACCAAATGCCTCGTATGAATATCCTTAAATATCCTTAACGTGGCGTTCATGTTAAATCCCACTCCCACTGGAAGGGAGTGAGCCCTCAGAAGGAAAAAGAAACAGAAAGTACCTACAGTAATCTACAGTATTCACATTGACTGTAATTTCTGTGACAATACCATGCAGTTAAGAATCTTTAAAACCCAACATATTCAATTATAACACTGACCTTAAAAGTAAGTAATAAACAGTCTAGACTAGTGTCACAAAATGCTGTCTATAAATGCATACAGATTTGTTTTAATCAATAACACAATGTTACTAAAATGAATACTGAAAACCTTGGTAAAATACCAGTCAAGTATCTTTGAAGCCATTATTTGAAGAAGTTAGTGTGCCTCAGTCTGTTGCTTCACAGAGTCTTCATGATTGACAAAACAATACCACTTTGATGAAGGTAATGAGGATTCCAGTCATTGGACAGTGTCTGTGCTTTGGTCCGGGTTGACTTTGAACCATAGAACCAAGAGATGACACCAAGTACCTCTGTTTGTTCATCCATGCTCCACACCTTTCTCCATTATCATAAAAAAACAAAACATGGGTAAAATATTTCTTCTCCCCGGGGACAGAGAAGTCATACAGCAGCTGTTGTCCAACTGTGTGTCTACTGTGCTTAGCTCCAAAACAGGAAATGTACAATTCAGTCCAGGACTGAACCAGCTTACCTTCTGCAGTCCATTAGTACATAATCAATACAGAGAATCAAACTCTGTCATTCATAGTCTGGTTCATAGTCCTCACGAGTCAAATAGAATCTGTGTGCCGTTCTCAAGGGGCTGCGGGAACAATAAGATCCAAGTCTCTGCCAACCAATAGGAGTGCACCAAGGCACTGCTGGCTGGAAAGCCAGGTGGACATAAAAAGAAAATGTACAAATATTTCATCAAAACAGCTTGTCAAAAATATCACTGTATATCCACAAAGGCTCTGGGGGCTACACTCAGATCAGACGAGGAAGTAATCCACAAGTAAGGTTCAGCATGGCAGCTGCATAACTAAAGCAAAACACCAAAAGCTGTCAATAAGCTACATTCCCCATACAATAGCATACACAAGTGCATGAGCTTTCAAGATTAAATTAATTATTGTACAAGATGCAAGTTGAGGCTTCAATGTTCCAAATGTAATAACAAATGTTATCAAAATGTACAGTATGATAATGAAGTCACACAGTGTGTGCATCTGTAAGGAAATTTAAAGAGACCAAAATGTGTATTCGACAACTGACTAACTATTCTTATCAAAGTTTTGATCTCTCAGAGCCTTCTTGGCTTTTGGAAGCACGTCAATCCTACCAAGCTTTTGTGGAAGCATTAAAGTAAACTAATTGAGTGTTTTTCAGAGATATGCATAATTAAAGTTAATCCCTCTGTCATAAAAATCTCGAGGTTTAAGATGGCAGAATGGCAAGGTAGAAAGGAAGGATGCACATACATTTTCATTTGTGGAAGACACCATACCTATTGTTTTGGCAGAGGTCAAAAATGACCTGAGGTGATTACAGTATGTGTAACATGAAAAAAAGTTACGGAAATGGCAGGAATATGACCTTGACTTGGATCTAACCCAGGTGTACGAGACAAAGGAGAACCAGGATCAACTGAACAGAAATTAGGATTCTAACGGAAGTCTGAAGGGAATGGCCTCGCCCACACTCAGTAGTGTTCTCCTTCATCAGGGAATAAAAAAAGATGTGTTACATTGGGATAGTGATAACCAGCGTAAACATATCTGTTACTCTACACATGTCCTTACCCCAGCACTGTAGTCAAAGCAGTTAGGCGGTCCTTTACGATAACGTGCAGAGCTCAAAACCTCACAGGGGTTCTCCTCTTGAACTGTAAACATGGGTTAAGAAGCTATCTGACTGGTTAATGAAGGCAGTAAATGGGAATATAGGGGGTCATTTATAAACCGGTTCAGTCATTAAACCCATTGAACGTAGGAAGGATACATTCTGTCCTGCTCTGGGTCAGTTTCTCTATCTCACAGGAGCTGCAGGGCAATGTTTCAGCCACTACAAAAAGCAGGTTGGTGTTGTCTATTCTCTTAGCGTGGAACAACCTATGGAAATAAAAACCATCAATGCTGGCGTGTATACAAAAAATGTGTGGTGGGGACAAATTGCAATTGCATACACACAAACCTGGAGCAGTTTCCGCAATCTTGCAGCACATTGTATGAGTTGGTAGTATTGGTGAAGTAAAACTGACTTTGGATGGTAACACAGCTGCTTTCCCTGATATCGAACCCTTCAGCCAGAATATCGCCTGCAAAACACCCACACACAGTATAACTAACATGGCAAATGAGCCAAGCTGGCTAGGACACACGCATGTGTTGGGAGCACAAACCTGAGTAAAGCCAACTGTTGTAAGCCAATCCATAGAGTAGCTGCTGCATTAAAGACCTGGGAAACAGACCAGAAAGCACACAGTGAGACAAGGAGGAGATGTGCTAGAAACATTACCACACAAATTCGGGAGTAAAGCACAATGGCATTGTGGAAGGAAATTATCCCAGAGAAGGACGAGGTAAAATGGCTGATCCGTAGCTTGTTTTGTGCCTCTCAGTCATTCTATGAACTACTGTGGCCATAGCAAACACAACTCTGTAGGTTCAGTTACAATCTGACCATGCCTCCAGATCATGATGAGGGCTAACAAGAGTGTCTCACCATGCCATTGCTGAACTCCACCAGGCCAGACTCAGGATGTCTGCAATTGAGGGCTAAAACATCCCATTGAGAAAGGAGTGACAGAGAATAAAACTCATTATTCATATTTATAATGGTAATGAGAGCACGTCTATGTTGATGATGTAACATAATAGGATGTATGTAGGGTATCTGACCACAAAAATGCCCCTCGGTGCAGCGCCTGTGTGGCTGCTGCTGACAGGCTCACAGGCTGACTGGTATTGGAAGGACTGGCGTCGGGCGTAGATGGAGTTGTTGTACAAGGCGTGCATCAGGAAGGGGTCCACTTCACCAAAGAAAAGGCCCACCTGCAAAAGTAATAGAAACTTCGTTTGTAACCTGATTTCAAGACCCTATTCAGTCGGTTTGGTCTATTTGATCCTCTGAAAAGACAACCAGTTTAATCACACTAGCTACATACTGTACGAGTCAAATGACACAGCGTACCTTTTTCCAGTGATCCCTCTGATTAGACATGACCAGGAACCCACCATCGTCAATCAGATAACACAGAAGGTCCTACAGACAAAGTATTGTACGGATTATTACAGCAGTGACAGATGCTTAAGGCATCTGACAATCTTACTCCCTTCCCTCCTTTAAATTATTATTAATTTAAACCCTATCCAACATTGTCGTTTCTATGTTGCTGCAGGCATAAATCATGTTTTAAACAGAAAAATATATTCTTACATCAGTGTTAGCTTCACAGTCCATCTCACAGCTTCTGGAAGGACCACACTGTCCAGAGGAAGGCAAAACTGAAATCATCTTTCTTTACACTGACTACAAATTTAGCCTGTTAAAACCACTTCACAGTCATGCCAAAAACTTCTCTTTTTTACATTGAGCATATGCATTTAGGTACCTTGTGTGAGCCCTGGCGACTGTCTGAAACATTGCTTGCCAAGATCTTAAACTTATCTACCCAAGCTTCAAAGTCCAGTTTCACTCCCACCACTAACAATGAAGACAAACAAGAAAGACACCGTGAGCTGCTCTGCACCAAACAGACATTAAATAATCTCACAAAAATCTAATGATAAATATTTCCCACCTGCTGGTTTCAGAATCTTGACTCCAAAATGAACTTCCACTGAGGAGCTGACCAGAATCCCTAAAGAGCCATTCTCTGAGCTTGCTGCCTCCTCCATTGCTACAACAAGAGGTTGACAGGGTTTACATTGAACCAAATAGAAAATACGGATCTTTGATCTACAAGATCTAAGATATCTTTCACGTATCATAAATGTGGACTCACAGGCTCTAAGAGGTGGTCTAAACATGTATCCCTTGTTGTCCAGGCTGCGGCGATAATAGTTGGAATTGAAGGGCTCCGGGTCCTCATCCCATGACTCAGCAGCACTGAGCCGTATAAAAGAGAGCTCATTCACTAGGTGAGCAGCATCAGGATACAGTCAAGTAACACAACATGAAAGCAGAATTCGTCCCATAACCCACTTCTTCTCTCACCTGTTTGGAAAAACCCGAGTAATTCCCCCATCTGTTGCAGCAAATAAAGCCAGGAAGCCATACCTGAAGCACATGATACAGTGGTGTCACTGTCTTTAAAATACAGTAGGACAAGAGACAATAAGTATGATGTTTTACAAACTCTCACAAACCATATTCAACATTCAAAATTCATCTCTTTTTTTTCTCTCTTTGGAAATAACCAAAACCAAACCTATTACGGAACCAACCAACCATTTTTTGTATCAAACAAAGGTCCTAGTCTTAGCTTTAGAAACTTTGGGAAACAATGTTATGTAGCTATAAAAAATAAACAATCACACATGCAAAGCTTATTTGTGCCACCAATTTATATTTAGTCCACTTACGAATTTAGATCCTTGTTCTTCCACACTCTGGATGCAAGCTGCCACATGATTCCAGAATCCAAGATCAGGTTGTGGATGAGGCCTTGATCACCTAAGATCACACACACCATGGATAACTAAATGGCTTAGAGTTCTGTCAACATGTTAGTGTCCACTCTTGACGTGAGTGTATGCATGTCGTCAGTGAAACTGATGATTAAGTAGCACACATCCATGTTCTTCAAGTACATAGAAACAGATTAACTCACAATCTTCAGACTCCAGGGTAATCTCTACCATGAGGGACACAAAGTTCTCCAGAAACTGTGTGTTGTTGTCAGAGATATGCAGGCGCTTGCAGTATTCTCTGGAGGAAAGATCAAATAAATATGAGATTGTTATATTGCAGACACGCACACAAACCGCACACACACATGCATACATTACCTGGGAGCCAGAAACACATGACCTCCTTCTTCAAAGGAGCTGGGCAGCAGTGATTGTAGATCTATATGAGTGGGAGAGGTATCAGAGTATTACCTCTTTTGGCAGTCGAGCAGGGAGATAAGAGTGGGGTTTAACAGACAGATACTCACACTTAAGCTGCAGCATCACATCACTCAAGTCTGCCTGGATGAAGTATTCACTGTAGGTAGGCAGTACTAAACCCAGGCTGCAGAGGGATGGATGTCACACACAAGGTAAATAGTCGAGACTCTTAGAAATGTCTAACAATTTTGCTTCCATTAGCGTATTCTGAAACCATAATTCAATGCACAGTCACCTGTAATCTGTGCCATTAATTGGTGTCCAAGTGTAAGTTCGAAATGCTTCATCAATATATTGCTGCAATGGAATAAATAAATAAATGACGATATGCTTTTATCTGAATGATTGAACGCGTCACACAAAAAGACAGCGATGACATACCTCATCCATGGATTTGATGAGCGTCTTTATCTGGGTTTCACCAGGCCTTCCATCAATCATTTGTCTACGGATCTGGAGATAAAAAACATAACAACGTAGTAACTGTTCACCCTGTGGTACCTGTACAACCAGTATATCAGTTGGGCCTGCACACAGCAGGTCAAAGCAGAAGAGATCCTTCCAGAACCTCCATCCTCACCTCCTGTTTGCTGCTGTCCTCCACCTCTGCATCCAGGAAGTCAAGTGTTACAGGCTCTGGGAGATCCACAAGCTAGTAAATGTCATATGGGCAAACAAAAGATAAATTACAAAAAGTAAAAAAAAATGTTTTACAAAGATGATCCTGAGATAATCAATGAGAGACTATTTTTAAAATAAAATGTATAATACGACTACGGAATGTGCAGTGTACTGCACATTATTTACAGTCATTTTCTGATAAGAATTTTGGAATTACGTTCTATCAAAAATCACCTTTTGGTGAAGGTTGGGGTGCAGAAGAAGGTATCCATTTGGATCAATAGCAAAAATATATCCATTTGCTCCAAGCTGAGGAAGAAAAGAGAACAGAAAAGGTTTGTTCCTGTAAATCTACTGCATAGACTGTGAGGAAGTGAAAGTTCATGAGATCTGCACTGACATTGTATCGCGGTGTTAGCCTCTTTATTTCATCCAGATGTACATCCACTCCCATGACTCCTAATATGAGTTGATTCTGGGGGACAATAAGATATTATTATTTATTGTATCACCACATATGTATATTGGAAAATAACAGGGGAATATACAACAGCAAAGGGCAATATACATTTTATTTTTAAACTGTACCTGTGAGTTGCCTTCCACCGTCAGATTAAATACAGGCATAGTCCCAGTCACAACGAGCCCCAGACCCTAAAAAGGAAAAACATAATATTTATTGATAGTAGCAAACTAAAAAAGATACATGCATTAATTACAGGAAATGGAAGATGACTCTGTGTAAAATCTATTCATTTGAATTTCCATTGGTAGTTGAAGCAAACATAACATATAACATAACATCTCATTTAGATGGTCTCACCAATGCATCTTGATAGACATTTGTCCATTGAACTTGCTTAGCAACGCTGCCTGCCAGAACCATAGGGCGGCCCAACACGTCCAGGTATTCCTGAAGACACATAGGAACGTAAAAACACTCATAGCACCATACAGTGTAGCATACAACTACTCGCTTCATTAAATGTTTCCATTGCAAAAACAACTCCAGAAATCAGAATCCCAAGAAGAACAAGGGACAGTGACCAGGGATCAGCTGTGTAAAAGGCACTAGACAAACCCACCTGGGTGTTAATCCTTATGGCACAGATGGAGCGGATCTCAAAATAGTAACCTAGCATGCAAGAGAGAGACAGAGACAGAGAGAGAGGGAGAGAGAGAGAGAGAGAGAGGAAGAGAGAGAGGGAGAGAGAGAGAGAGAGAAAGAGAGAGAGAGAGAGGGAGAGAGAGAGAGAGAGAGAGAGAGAGAGAGAGAGAGAGAGAGAGAGAGAGAGAGAGGAAGAGAGAGAGGAAGAGAGAGAGATAGAGGGAGAGAGGAAGGTTGAGAAACACCACATATTTATGGCTGTTACTATATAAGAAAGGCCAACGTTGCGAGCTACAGTATGTGAGGAACTTATAACCAAGCGGGTTATAATGTAAGGATTTTTTAAAGAGGAGGCATCTTCTAAACCTGTTTAGACCCTCTACAAACGCCCACTCACCTTTATTGGCACAGGCAATCCACTGCAAGGGTGTGACATCATAGTTGTGTTGCCCCACAGAGAATGTGAACACTCGTACCTTGGGAGAAAGACATGTTGAACCACAGATGAAGTTTAATGCAAATAATGAACGTCAGAAAGTGCAGAGGAGGTTCAACAAAACATTTAACAAACACATATAATAAAAAATAGATTTTTTGAGAAACCAACCGTCCTGTTTGGCCTGTTATACTGCTCAAAGATATCCTGAGCTCTGTCCTCCCCACCATCAGTAAACAGCATGATTATTTTGTTGCAGTTGGCTCTTGGAACATTAGTCTTCTGATAAAGATTTAAAAAATTGAAAGAATGAAGATGAAGAAAGTCATTTAGTAGAAAGTTGTTACACAATACTTAATAGATTATTATAATAATTACTATACTTATTATTATGATTTTATTTAATCAGACCAAAGCTACATATAAACCCCAAGTTGTCTTTTTAACGACACAAACAACCGATTAAATAGAAGTCATAAATATGGACATCCATAGAAGTGCATTAAATGTAGAGGTTTTAGTTACTTACATTTAAAAGCTGATGGAAGGCAAAATGAAAGCCAGACTTGTAGTCTGTGGTGCCTTTAGCTTGCATTTGCTGCACTGCCTCTTTGAAGATCTTCTTATTCCGGACATTGGCCTGAACCAAGTGTGTGAAGCAAGGGACCACAGCTTCTGCCTTCTCATTAAACTGAAACACACAAAAAGTAAAGGGGAACATTTCAATATATCATTCCATAATTGGAATATTAATGTTAATTGGAAATATAACAGAGAACAAACAAGTGAGGTCTGCAGAAAGACTCTGTGGAATTGTTGACAAAAGGGATAAAAGTGTAAAGATTAAATACAAACTCACCCTGGCAACATTGACATAGTCATCATCAGACAAGGTGTCCATCATCTCCATAACTGATGCCTTTATGAGCTTCAGAGTAAGTCCACTCACACTGCCACTCCTGGTGGGTATAGAATAAGATCAGCACAAGTGTTAATAATGTAAAACACACAACACGTATGCATGCCCACCAGAAAACTGTAAACATTATAAAGGCCACTCACACATCCACAAGGATAACCATGTCTTTAGGTGATGACGCCCCCTGGATGTACCTGGGACACAGTAGATCATTCTCAGATAATCATTTTAGAAATATTTAAATTAGTTGTTTATTTAAAACTTCAGCAGATAAGAAATCTTTCCATACCAGGGTCTCCGCCTAACATCATATAGGTCAATCTTATCAGGAGCTCTCCAAGGTGTGGCTGTAGAGTCAGGCATTGAGACGTTTCATTTAGTTCAGCTTATTTTCACAGGAATGTGTCTGAGGTGTGTTGAGGCTCTGCTGACAGGTGGGAACCTACCTGGGTAGTAACGGGTCACTCCAGTAGCACTCCCAAACGCTTGCCAGAGAAGTGAGGGATCCTCTCTACTGTTCTCAATGAACACCTTTTCTAATGCCTGAGTCCAGTTCAGCTCATTCAGGATCACTGGAGCTAAATGAGACACACACTTAACTCCACAAAAAAACTATCAACTGTGGACATATGTGTTTTCTCAAGAGAAAGTTGTTAACAAATATTTGCAATTTTAAACACTAGCTAAAATGTGTACGTACCTCCTTTGTAAATGTCTGTGGGGATCTGAACTGCTGTGCTAGAGTAGTTAACATTGTTTTTGAAGTAGGGGTCATATACAAACTCCAACTTTCGGTGATAGGGATTTTTGGGTTCCCCTTCACCATCCTGTAAGGAATACTTCACACATAAACAAAAACAGAGATACATGCGTAAGCAAACACACACAAGCACACCGACACACAAAAACAGAAACATCTGATTATGCTAAAAATATCAAGAGTGTGACTAGAATGTTCTTAATACATCAGCAAAAGAAATCCTAACAAATTGCCAAATTTATGAACACACAGTACAGACTCACATAATCCAACTCTGCCTTTGAGTCATAATACTTCATGTCCCATTCCTAAAAAAAGGTACAAAACAGACAGAAAAATTATTGTAAATCCGTATCTGTAGTTGCAGTTTTTACCGCAACTAAAACTGCAACACAAATCTTCAAGCATCAAGTCCTCTGATAAGGGTAACTAAATATTTATCTAAATATCTGAAAACTTTCCCTGTGATGTGTAGTTAAATCCATTAAGTTGTTATCACTACTGTGGTAGTGTGGTGTAACTTCTTGACCTCACAAATGTAACTTAGAACAAAGAAAAAAGGTTACCATGAACGGATCCTGTCCGTTTGCACATCACAGTTCATTAATCTTGACAGTGTTGAAAACAATCAAACAAAGGGCTGGTGCAAAAGGAGAATGTTTATCCCAGTGATTTACTCAGCCAAATACAGGGACTGCTATTCTGTGGTGATGCTCATAACAAGAGTCACTGTCCTGGGGAAAGATGAGGTCATGTGGGAAAATGTGGTTGAGTCCATAGATCCAGCCCTGCATCAGTGGGCTAATGGGCCAAACCAAGTGGAAAAGTGAAATGCCAATGTGTGTCGGGCTCAACAGAGCCCCCTGGCTGAGCTCACTCAGGCCGCTGCATCAGCCAGTATAGCACTACGGGAACCAGCTCATCTTCTAGCTTTGCCTAACTGATCATCTCCGGACCTCAGATTATGATTCATTCTGTTTAAGGATGATGGATAGTGGAATGAGTGATTTATACGGTTGTTAACGACTGTTAACGTTTTATAAATTGTCATTTATGACTTATTACACTACTTACTCAAACTTTTAACTGTCACTCTCAGTTGACTGAGGATTGCTGAGTAGGATAGTGTCTGGCTAATACAGTGTGTTCTTTTGGGGTTCACCTTGCTATCCTGCCATGGATGCTCCCTCTGAAGGCGCTCTGCTTCTCTTGCCAGCTTCTGCAAATCAAATATGTTCACGTTAGAGAAGAATGTGTGTTTAAAAGTCCTCTATTAATACTGCACACAGGGTGACATTACTTAATATGTTCACTGCAGATATTAAACTAAATTTGGAGTAAATACATTACATTTTTCAATAAAGTAAATGAAAAGTAACTGTTACTGAGATTCTGTAATGGGTTCCTATGAGATATTTTATTTGTTTTATCTAATTATTATCTGTTTCTGTGAAGGTAAGAATTTACTGACTTACATCAAGAGCTTCCCTCTTCTTGGTCAGCAGCTTCTCTATATCTGAGGCCACCTTCTCCACAATTTCTCGGGGTGAATTCTTCACCAGGCTGAACTGCCTTATTTTCTCATTGTAGATCTGGAAAGACATTTGGAAACTCAATCTTACAGAAATGGGCAACATAACATAAGGTTACATTAACTTCCATATAAATTCATAGCAGTACGTATAGTATCAACTTTGAGGTTGGGCATTCCAAGGCCTAGTGGATGTTAACATTGATCTTGTTTTGGTAACACAACTTTCCCCTGCCTCTTTACAACTTCCACTTAACCTTTCACCCCTCACCCATACTGTGCCTGACTTAACACTTTTGGAATGATATATATCAGTAACACTTAATGCCATTTAATTAAATAGCAATTTTAAGTACCTACAAATTTGTGACTATATGTATTGTTATGCTGTGACATGGTAGTTAATGTAACCTTAATGTAAAGTCACAGTCGCAATGGTCATTTATGGCTCAAATTGTATTGCCAGTAGATATATTAAGTAATCTTGAGTCATACAATGTCTTCAAGCTCTGTCAACATCAAATTAATGTAAAAATAATTAATAACTAGAGAGGATACAATTTCTGGGGAAATTGTGAGGTGTGCTTGCTGAATGAGGCTGTGGGACCTTGTCCCCATTACATCCAGCCTGTTTCAGACACTGGCTAGAATTATGGATGAATGACCAAATGAACGGAGAACTACATGGCTCACATATAGGCATTAGTACAGGCTGCCAGACCATCTGCTCTGCTGTGACACAAACACAGAGGACACGAGCCATGGCCATCAGTCATTACTCAAACAACAAGGGATATGCCTCCCACGCATCTCTCACAGCGGGAGGAGTAACAGCAAAAGTAGCCTTGTGGCTAACCGAAGAGCTAGGGTTCAATTTTTGACAAGTGAAGGTTTATGACAGGCTCATTCACTCTCTGACAGAATGAAGGACAAACCAAATCAAAGTACAGAGGACTCCACATGGCTACTCTCAGAGAAAAACACAGCTTCTTGTACTGAGTACATTTATAAAGGCACAGGAGACCGTCCTCACCGACTTCAGCTGCTGGGCTCCACTGATGTGCTGGAAGACTCTGTCAATCTCCTGTTCGATACGCCTGGCCCAGTGCATTATCCTGGAGACGATACAAGACTAGGTTTAGGTGAACAATGCAAGTTAAAGAATTGACAGAAGAAATAATGCATGTTAAATATGTGGTATCAGTGAAAAGGTTTCTAATTACTCCTTTGATTAGGCTATAGTACATACAAAGTATGACTGAAACAAGATAATATAATGCTTCATGACATTCAAAGTAAACCATTTACACTTTGGTTGGATGGGTAGCATAATGTACTGTCACGTACACCATTACAGCTGAAGACAAGTACATAAATAGAAAAACAACACCACTGTTTCAGTGAATAAACCTATTGTCCTGTCATAAAAATAAGATGCAGGGACACTGTTGTAGTGTAATAGAAGACAAACAATCTGAAACGATTGAATAATACAATATGCTGTAATCGAGAGTGATAAGGGCATGTAAATGATAGCGCATGACTAAAGAGTCTTTGTTACATGACTGCTGCCCACAGATCTGCAGAGTAGACCTAAACTGTATGACTCAGAGCAGCTGAAGTACAATCCTGTGTTTTCTGAGTGTGTTCCATTTCCTCTCCTCCAAGACCCTGTGGGACCCTGTATTGCAGACGTGTGATGGAACTGAACCACATCTTTCTTACTCTTTCTTACCTGCCATATACACACCCCTGGGATGAGGAAGAAAGTAACACTACATGCTGTGACCCATATTCACTTAGAGGTGTGGGAAGGAGGGAGGAAAAGGGATGGAACAGGATGGGAGAGAGAGACAGAGGGAGATCGAGAGAGGGAGGGGCGTGAGAGAGGGCGGGAGTGGGAGAAAGCCATAGAGGGGAGGGAGGGTTAGAGGGTTGAAAGAAGAAGAGAGGGAATAAATCCTGACTGCTGCAGTATTAATTCTTAATTGGTAGAAGCTGCTGTTCTTCAGTGTGGTGATTCTGCTTCATTTAGCTCACATGAAGAGACCCAGAGCAGACAGAGTGGTGTTGTTTTAAGGCACTCAGCAGAAAATCAGGAGGAACATTAGGCTACCGTTCTGGCAATTCATCACACAATGAACGCCTCATGTACACCCAGTATATATTCACACACACTCACGGACACACACCTCCCTGCTTCATAGACTGCACTGACTGCCCCAGTAACTGCAGCTGTGATTGGCCAGAACTTCCTCACACAGTCCTAAAGATCTCTGTTCCATCTGGCGACTCTTCTTACCGATGCTCCCTGACTACAGTGCCTGGAGAAAGGCCCGGATAGCTGTTGTCATGTGCCAGCTGTTCTTATGAGTGATGGTTTAAAGGAGGGAAAGGGAGAGCCGAGCAGGGGATAATTAAAAGTAGTAAACATATTCCACTGCAGGCCGATTGGAAATAGGGTTAACTTGAATACAAACCCATGTTCTACTGTATAGGATTTATCAGCTTCTGTTAATCCTTGTGGTTGTTTCATTCCATAACCTGAGTTATCCATACATGATTTAACGTTCTCCAAATCCAAAATAAACAATTTGTTACATAACATTTTCTTATGTTACTGATCTCATTGAGAAATGGTCACCACAAGCATCAAGATCTGGGAGAAAGTTAACTAGGCTACTAAATCTCTTTCTGCATACATTTTTGATTTTATGTTGAGTACGGTTGGCTATATATGAATTTCCCAAAAATAATTTCCCAAAGAATAGGTCTACTGCAAATGGAGTTACGCAGGGATACATTTTCCCTAGTGTTCAGATTCGAAAAATCAAAAACATATATCATTTAATTGCAAAGATATAAATTGTGTAGGTTATTGAACATTTTCATTATCATTATTCTTGAATCATGCACATACTTAATTCCTGTTATTTGATTTCTTGTATTATGTTAACAAACAACAGTAACAACCTGAATAAAAACTGATTTGCATTTGGATATAGGAGCCTAATGCAGATCTTATACAACGACAGTGCATCCAAAGAGAACCCAATGAGCGTCTCCTAAATCACCAATACTTAAAGAGAAATTGATTGAAGATCAAAATTATATTAAGTCGCCTACACTTATATTATATAGACAATTGTAAACATTTAGCTTTCTATCGCTTTGACGACATTTAGGTACTTACGTGTATTGCTGAGGGAATGTGAGACCCTGCGCTCCAGGCCACGGTGCATTGAATATCAAGATAATCTGGAAAGATACCGAGCAGACGATGCTGCAAGACTGTATGCCTATCGCCATTTTCCATTAAAAATCTCAGGAACGGGATTTCAATATGTGAATAAACAGTTCACGATGCGATCAAGTCTTGTCAGGTTGCAACGCTCAGTTGCTTCTGTTATTACGTTCCACTGGTCATGTCGACGTTAAAACAAAACGATTTCATGGACTCTCAATGGACTGCACTTGCATTGATGCAGCGGCGTTACTAGATACCGCAGTTGCTCGATTGCTCTCTCGCGCTGCCTCACTCGCCCACTATTTCAACAGTCTGATCAGTATCCTATGGGTTGTCAACTCATTCTGCACGAGCCTCAAGTCAAGTCGTGCTTCCAAGGCTGCACTCACTAATCATCGCTAATATCGCACATTGAATTGTATTGTATTGCTTCATACTGACAACAAAAGTCTTGAAACCTCAAGATAAACCACGTTATCACATACCATAGAGTAGCCAATGTTGCATACGCCATAGTCAAATTTTCAGGTAAGCAAAAAAACATCCATATTAACAGCCTGTTAATTAACAAGAGGTCATAAATTACCATATTTCACCTGTAGGCCCAGTGCCTTGGGACTTTGACCTGGCATATGAGTGTAATAAATAATGACCCAAAACAGACAAGGACCACCAGATAGGCATCAAAGAACAAAAGAGACTAAAAATGGAACAATGCATAAGATGCAATGGAGTGTTGCAACAGATATAGGGTAGGCTTCACTTCAAACATACTTTGAATCAATACTTTGAAACCGTCATAACTACAACATTCACTATGTTGTACTACAACATACTGTTGTACTACAATACACCACTGTTATCCATCCCCTAGTTCTACCTAGGAATGTGAGCAGTGCTGATGCTATTATTTCAGTCACTCACTATGCAAACAGACTATGAAGGAGCAGCTCCAGTTAGCTGACTCTGCAGTCAAGGAGGTTTGGCATATTGGCCTTTCCCTGACAGCTCAAGAAGATAATCCTGCTGCCATGTCTTACTGGGTAGTCTAATTACTGACCACACAGTCCTCCTGCTGCTCTTTGGGGAGAAAATCTACAGTAGATTAAAAAGTATTATGATTGCCTATTTATGTTGGTAGTCCTATTTAAAATAATATTCTAATGTCATGCCACATTAAGAGCACACTTTAGACCATGTGTCTCTGTTAGATCCATTGTATTTTAGATACATGTAACCTCTAAAGGCCGAAATATACTCCAGTTTTGTACATGTAAGTACAGACACGAAACCTACATGCGGCATTGCTCACATTCTCCACTGCGTTCTTTATGTTAACATTGATGTTTAACCCTTGTGTTATCTTCGGGTCATTCTGACCCATCAGCCGTGTGACCCACCGTTGTATTGCGACAAATTTACCTCATACAAAAACAAAGTGAAGCATTTTCTTTTAACCGTTGGGCTGTCGCAGACCCCCCACATTGCAAAGGCCACAAATTAATACAATAAGTAAAACATTTACATTGATACACTGACTTTATTCAAATCAGTCAAATCAGTTCCAAGGATGCATACAAATGACTTCCCAAAATAAGACTTTGTTCATTAATGAATATGTTAGATGGCAAGCATTTTATGATTCTTAAGAAGATTCTAAAATAATACAGGAATGGTAATCTTCAACATTAAAGTAAACATGATTTGCAACTCTACAGTTAGACAGACTTCTTTAGAAGGCTGTTACGATTTGGTGTAATGTCAAATAGATCCTGAGTTTCTTAGAGTAAATAGTTACGTTTGTTATGCTGACGGGTGGCTTACTGCTGTTTAATAGTTCACCTATAGATGATATCTATGGATGTACTTCTCTCATTCTTTGGTGAAGCATTGGGTTTATTTAGTATCAGTTCATAAGTGAAAATGTTTTGTACTGACGTGTGGCTTCAGATGTAAACAGACAAATCTTTAATTCTCTCCAGACAGGGCAGGCACATTGGCTAGAGCTAGGACCAGTTTCTCATAGACCTGAATGCCCTTGAGGAAGACTTTCTCGTTCAAGTATTCATTATGATCGTGCAGTAGGATGGGAGTCTGATTCATTGGGGAAAACCCAATGGCTGGAATACCAACCTGTCAAAAAAATCACTTTTCAATATTACAGTTTAAAGTTTCAAATTGTACATGATGGTTTGATATAATTCCAAGAAGAGTGAAACGGTGAAGTATTTTATGTAAAAGGACTACTTGAGTCTATTTGATTTAAATCAAGGGTCCACCAACATTAGATATACTCACAGCTCGGATGAAACGGCTATCTGTGGCTGCCGGAAATATCTCCTTTTCCAAAGAAATGTTCCTAGAGCAAAAATAAAGAACCAAATGTATTGTTCAATGCCAGTTAGCACTTGAATTCCTTAATTCAATTATCTCCTGAATATTGACAATGTAGGCATTGCACTTAGAGGATGAAAATTTGACATTCTGGCAGGCATAAACTATAGCCAAAAAACACAACAAAACATGTGTCAATTTCCTATTTTAAACTCTGTAAACTAAGAAAATACAAATAATATAGTGTGCTCGTAGGTCAGCAAGCTTCAAGTGTGTCCTCACATAGTTTTGCAGGTTGTGCTGAAAGTCTTCCACCAGGGGTCATTATCATCTGTTGATGTCACATTCTGGTTCATGTGTTTCTGTAAAAGTTAATTATATTTGTAAATTGTGTTGTTACGGATGATGTATACTGAGCATTTAAATTGTTGTGCTTGAATACCATCATCAGGCAGTTTCATGTGTAAACGGACCTGAGCAAACTCATAAGTGATGCCTTCACCTGCCTCCTTACACCACTGTTTAATTTGCTCCTCAAACTCCTGGCAGTGACAAAGAGATTTATTTTAAAGAGAATTATGTAAAAGAATACAATATTAGGACACCATTAAAATTCTTTAACATAAAACAAACACACACACACCTGGAGATTGACTGTTGGTGGTATTCTTAGGTCAAAGCTGACATCCATTTCAGCAGGAATAACATTGTAAGCCATCCCTCCTTTCACCATGGTCATGTTGATAGTAGTCACATCACCAAGAGTGAAACACTCACTGGTGTTCAACCTGCAAGCCACACACAGTTAAATTAAATCCCCCTTCCCTGTTCAGACGGGATCTTACATAAGCTCTCCTCCAATAACTTACCTGTGTTTCTCCTTCTCTCTAAAGTCCAGAAAGGAGTTGATAATGCTGCGCTAAAAGAGGCAAATTGGAATGTGACTTTCAGTTTCAGGCAACTTTTTTTTTTGTCATAGTGCACACGTGAAAATGTTAATGTTGAGACGTTTATCCAGTTATTCTTACCAGCTTCTCTGCAGCAGTGTTCTCCACAAACCTGGAGCCATGGCCTGGACTGCCGGGACAGTGGACAGTTATCCCTAAGGACAGAAAACAGACAAATGTAGGCCAGAGACGCCACTCCTCTGTCCGTGTCATGAGTATTTCATCGATCCTTGGAGTAAAAGACCTTGCCAGATGAGATACTCACACCAAGGGTTCCGCTCGCCATAGAACACTGTGAAAGTATCCCCTGGGTTAGCTAGACCTGTAATAACAAGCACATGCAAATTATAATAGTCAGCAAATTGAAAGGGGCAAAGGACACCGATTTTAAGTTCTGGATAAAGATCACTGTCAGTTATGAATTAAAAGTTATGTTGTGTTAAAGTGCATTTCTAAGTAATTATTTATGTTTGAAGATGATCTATTTACCTTCATCAAGTGCAAAGCCAATGTTTAACTTTTTGAACTCTGGATGATTCACAAATGTTTCCATTCCTTTATGACCTCCAACCTCCTCATCTGAAAAAAAAAAAAGTAGTGTATGAGCACATAAAATCCACATTGGCTATTGGTTCACAAAGAATAATATAACATATTGCACAGAACATAAAACACACAAATTGAGAGAAGCTCATTAACTTCATGGCTTTTCTTCATTCACTTTCTTGTTTGTGTTTGGGGTAAGTGAACACAGGTCAACCCATTCAGACCAACAACTCACATGTGTTTTACCCATTATTAGGTTGGTGTGAAAGGTGCATAAATCATACCAGGGACAAACATTAGGTGGACAGTGCGAGTCAGCTTCTTTCCTTCTGCTTTCAGTTTTCTAATGGCCTCAATGTACCTATGGAAAGCAGAAGCCTGTGACTGATGGTGAGGACCACACTTTGAGGACAGATGAAGCAGATATAAGAATTTGAAAGGGGTATGTACAGGAATATTCAGAAGAGGAACGAGAAAGCAAGTCAGGAGTACATACTTGTAACCAGAAAGGCAAATATAGGACATTTAAGGGTCTGTTGATTATCTTTATTAAGTAGCCCACTGGTGGTACCCATACGGTTAACCAATTGGATATCTGCATAATCCAACAAGGCAGGAAACTGCAACACCAAACTCACTGTATAGTTACAGATTTCATGTCTTGTGTTCCCCGAGCATAAATGTTGCCCTCAGCGTCTTTGACTGCAGCAAAAGCATCATACTTCCAGTGTTCCTGAAAATAAAGTCATGACTAAAACTCCTTTACACTTAGATGGGACAAACATATGCATTAATATGGACTGTCACTTTACCTGGTAAACCGGCACAACATCTGTGTGGGAGTTCAACAAGATTGACTTCAAGGTAGGACTTGTCCCCTCCCATGTCATGATAGTTACCACTCGATGAGGGCAAACCTAAGAAAAGGAGTAATGTAAACTTGTCATGACTTCAATTAGTGAGAACATTTCCAAAAGGGCTAGTTATACACACCTCAATCTTTTTCACTGGCAGCTTAAGCTCATCAGCTATCCGATCCAAGAATTTAAGAGCAGCATCTATAATATGAACAGATACAGATCATTGTTGCAATTAAGTACAGTAAGTTAGTTTCCAATACCTTAAAATGGACTTTGGACCTCAATATTGCACATGAGGAAGTTGAGTCCAATGTATTTGTATCAAAGAAATGTGTGTGATCAAATTTGAGATTCTAATTAGATTGCATTATGCAATAATGTTCAATGGTTCCTTCCTGAGCCACACTTAAATGTATTTTCTGCATTAAGAATGTAATATTAGTTGTAGTTGCATGTAGTATATATTACTTCATGCAACACTGCATACATTAAAAGGATTCACAAGTTAGTGTTGAGGGATCAAAGACACTTCATACCATAGTCAGGCTCTGGATGGACAGTTCTCAGACGAAGGTACTCTCTGAACAGACTCACTGAAGGGTCCTCTCCTGTCTCAGTGGTCACCCCACCACGTACATCTACACCATCCTTATCAGGCAACATTGGTCTTCTGATGACACAACACAGGGGATACGTTTAAAGGTCATCAAGGCTATTTGTGTTTGGTATCTAGCTAATTAACTGCTTTGTTATTCAAACGCTACGCTGCCCTGCAAACGGGCGTTGGTTGTAAACAATCGAAATATTTGTATGACAACCCAAACTGACATTGGCTAGTTTACCCATTACACCACTGAGATGTTGGATAATAGGCCTCTACATCTAGCTAAGATTATAAAATAGATAAAAAGATAGCTTGATTTGATCCAGCCAGTATAGCCTATATTACTCCTAAGGCACTCGTTAATGCTACCACTCGTTAATGCGTGTAAGTTTGCACGCTAAGACAGTTCGCCATTACTCACCTTGCTTTATCCCTTACGTCTGGAGATTAAAGTTCACTCGATACTTGTTTGAAACCTGTCTGTTGGTCAACACGATTGCAGCAGTTTATGAAGGGGTGATAGTTACAACGGCCTGTGTGACATGTGACAAATACAAAGAATTTCACTGGGGGACACTTCCTACTTCCTTTTTTCCAGCCTGCGTGCTGCTTTTGCAGACAGCGAAGCATCTCAAGGTGGCTGCTGCAGCACCAAATAACCACCTGCGGTCTACCAGTCCAGCCACGAGCCATCTGTCAAACAATAGTGTGCGTACTCCACGTGGGCCGTCCGATAGGTTGAGGGAGAAAAGACAGGATTTATTCCCACAATTGCCTACAAGCATAACCTTCGACTGCGCAGTCCTGATCCTCGCGAAGGAGTCCGTTGTGTTAATTGGGTGTGCTCAAGCCTTAGGCGAGCACAACCATTGTTCTCTCTCATATATTTATTAATATTGTGTGTGCTCAAGCCTTTGGCGCTTTTTTTTGTCCCATTTGGTCACTGAGATAATATGGAGATGTCTGCTCTTTTCTAGCAAAACTTACAGAGGGGATACACATTATATCAGGCCGTTTTTTCACCTGATATAATGTGTACCCCCTCCCCTAACATGCAAAGGGTCTGTCCTGCCATCATGTGTGTTATTTTCTGTGTTCTTTTGGTCATAATGAACAACCTGAGATAATATGGAGATGTCTGCTCTTTTCTAGCAAAAGTTACAGAGGGGATACAGGCCGTTTTTTCACCTGATATAATGTGTAACCCCTCACAGAAAATAACACAGGGTATAAATGCCTTAGCACGACATCGGCAACAACTCACAACATAGCAGGGGAGGTGGGGGAGGGGCAAAGTGAGCTTGAGCGGTGTTTGCACAACCACTATGATATAAAGGGAGTTGTGTACTGAATGTAGAGATGAGTAATTAAAACTTAAGTTTCAATCTCATCACGCGAGTATCGATCAATACTGATACCAACGTTGGTATCGATACTATCGATACTTTAGATCGATCCGCCCACCCCTAAGTGATACCAAAGTCTTTAATTGAGGAAATAGGCTAGGCAGGCAAGCTACCACTGTAGGCTACGTATTTAGGAAGCTGCAGGTAAAAAATCAACACGCAAGAACATATCACGTTTCATAAATACTTTATAATATACATAGGACACCGTAACACCCTGTTTTGGGTTTTTTTTACTTTGAAAATTCATTGATTGTCCATTGGGAAAACGAAAAATGTACTCTCAAGTAATTATCTTCATCACAATAAAATGTAACAGATATTGTTATTATTGGTACTTCTTCATTATGTACATTATTTTGCTGAAAATGTTGTGAAATGACAGTGACAATAACAGCACAATAAGGGAGCTTGTTGGTCTAGAGCTCTGAAAAGTTATGTATAACAACCTGTTGATAATTCAACAGGCAGGACTTGAAATATAGTGTGTCCAGCTCGGAGGATAATATTCTTATTACCTCACTCAATCACACAATTCTGAGCCAAGTGGAACATGCTGCATGAGGAACAGGCTAAACAATTGTGGTTTGGTTAGCCTACAGTTACAAATGCTTCATTCTGTGAATCTCTTTACTTGTTGAGATTGACAGACTGAATTAACTGAATTATCTTCTGTTATCGTTAGGAACTTAACTCTATTAGTAACACCTATTATTTGTAATACCTCTTTTATAATTGCTTTTCAATAGGTCCAGTACAAAACCAGAGGCGACTCACCACCAATGAAAGGTTATTACATCAAACGCATGTCCCATAAACCCTAAGGACCAATGTTCCTTCTATTTTAAAATCGGCATACGATATGCTATATACCTGCACACAATTCCACATCTTACTTTATTTGCAAGTAAGTTTGCTTGTTACCGTTCAGGTATTTCTACGATACATCTTATTCCAATTTGCTAAGAAAGTCCAACAGTGCTTGGTGGAACTCACGAGGCTTGTCCATGTAGCAGGCATGGCGTGCGCCCTCTAGCTTGAGCACAGAGTGATTTGGGAGCTGAATAAGATTCTTGTGGGACTGGGCCCCTAGATTGGTGTCAAGCGCCCCAAATACAATCAGAGTAGGAGTCTGAAAATAAAAAGGCTCCATTAGCATATGTACATTAATTATATATTTACAATCATTTGTTGTAACTTACAGTGACCGTATACACTCAAACTGTGATAACAAGCATATACATTGTGAACCTTGAAAAATAGTGTCTCGTGGAGGCTGCCCACTAGAGTGCATCATCCAGTTTAGTTTAACACTGTTATTTTCTATTCAATAATTTAGCTTTTTTTTTTTTTTTTTTTTACAAATTATTAATTTATGTTCATATAAGCCTATCAAATGTTGTGTAGATGATGAAGAAAGAGGTAGCTAGTGAAAATGAGCCAGATTCTTGCTACAATTGCAATAAAGATAGTGAATTGTGCCCTTTTGCTTTCATAGAAATTGAAGTTGTACAGATCCTGCATACTCTCAGTCTCTTATTAGCTTTTACGGTTTCATTATGCATTGGAAATATAATTGCTACATTTTGAGCATCCTCAATCTTCACATTTGCAGGATATCTCACCTGGATGCCCTGGTACTGTTCAGGAGTATAACTACGTGTTCCTACAGGTGCAATGGGTATGAAGCCATGCAGCTGCGCGCTGTGCTTCATGAGGAAGGGTATTGAGTAGTGTCCACTCATAGAAGGACTCAGCAGCACTGCTGTTCTAACACCCAGTGCCTCCATAAACTTCCAGAGAAGATCCACCCGATTCTGATCAGTCTTAACAGCATCAGAATCCGGTGAATTTCCAAATCCTGTATTGGTCAGACAGAATGAAAAAGTGGCAGATAAATCACAATTAAAATAATTCACTAGGCCAGGCATGTTATGTTCAGTTCTATTCTAATCAATGAAAACAGGAACAAGTAGTTATTTGATTTTGTACTGCATGAATAATAGGGGACTTACATGAAGATCCTAATGCGTCTTCAAAGCTATTTACTGCTTTAAAACACTGTCCCTTGTGACTAAATACTGTATTACTGTTGGAACATGGTTAGAATTTCTGGTCTAACTAAATGTACTTTTAACATATCACTTCGGATAAAAGTCTACAAAATGTTAAGACTGTTGTCATTGTGTTAGAAGAATGTGACTGGCACTTCTACCTGGAAGGTCCATTGCCAACGCTTGATATCCATTAGAGGCCAACAAGGCAAGCGTTCCAAGTTCTTCCCAGGTTTTAGAGGAGAAGGCCTGGCCATGAAGAAGGACAATTTGTAGCCTGTATTCAAAAAAGCAAGTACATGATTCAAACTAATTGGAACATTTGCTAATTTAGTGGTTGTGGTTGTTGATATATTTGACAGTTGGAGAAATCTCAGATCTTACATAAGATGTAGTTTGAAAGAAATTATGTAAAACTTAAACTATCAGACATAGAAAGTTGTAGTAGGGAAATCAACCTCTACACTGAAAACAACTGTGAAGAGTAGGCTAGGTAATGGAATAGGCTGCAGGACCGAAAGTCAGTTCTGGTGATGGTCAGTTTACCTTGGAAGAATCTGCCTACCAGCTACATCCATGGGCAAAGCTTCCCGAAAGAATAGTGGGGGGTCCCCAGGTAAATGCCCTGTGCGAATGGACACATTGATAGATGGCGGAGGAGGGGGAGAGGCGACCGCAAGCCCCATTCTTTGGACATCAAGGGAGGGTTCCATGCTGCCCTGTCGGATAGATGGCAGCAGCAGGTACAGCAACACCGTAGCCACTAACACCAGCCCGAGCACAACAAGACGATTACGCAGGAAATTCATTTCAGCGAGATGACCTGGGTAGGGAAAGCAGAAGTGTATTAGATAGTTAACTACGTCATTATTTACATACGGTTATCCATCATTTAGCTACATTCTGTCGCTTGTTGGTAATGGCTTCCTTAGCTGCTTCAACACGTCTACCAGTAGTTAGCAACGTTTACAACATGATCAAATACAAGTTAGAACAACGCGATAAATGATTTTTTCAGATTTATCGGAAGACAGGAGTTGAGGATGGGGCTAGTTAGTGGGCTAGTATTAAAACTAAGCAATGTCAATGACGCCAGGTAATGATAACTTAAGCAAACATACATCGACAACAGGACTGGATAACTGGTCTCTGATATTTTTAATCCATTGGGTCCATTGGTTTTCTAGATAGTTTGCTATTACTTGTCCATTGAATCTCACGTCAGAGGATTAACTAGCAACCCCCTTAACTAGCAAGCTATCGACGTTGACGCGTCTGTAAACAGCTCCCACGTGTGACAGTGGAAGGCAAAGGGAACTGTTCTAGCGCACAAAGGTTCCGCGTTCCCATAATAAAGTATTGAGCAGATTTCTTAGTCAGGAGTCACTTTATTCAAAAAGAAGAGTAGGCCTACTTGTAATTTTAAATAAAACATTTCTTCCTTGTTTGAAAAGGTGTAAGATATCGACATGTTTACCATTAAGACACGAGATAGTCAAAAGAAAAGTCCCCTCTTTATTTGATATTATGACAACGAGTGAACAATGACAGAAAGCAGGACCGGGCGAGAGGGTAGTAACTGTATAGGGGATCTTGTGAAGCTGAGGCTTTAGTCTGGTTTTAGTTATGAAACAGGGCTTTCTCTGTCTTCCCAAGCCCATAATATTGCTTTTGGCACTGTGAGATGACCCCCCCCCCCCCCCCCCCATATAAACGGAAAATATGCTGTGAATATGTGAAATTTAAAAGAGACATTCAATTGGTGACAGCAGCAACAAGAAATGATATAGGCTACACATGGCATGATTTTTGATTTTCAAGCAAAACCGTATTAAACATGACTGGTTTTACTATAGGTATGGTTTTACTATTTAAACCTCATAAATCCACTCCATAATTGATTATTTTTTTTAAATCCACATTTTATAAATATTGTAATTCAATTACAAATCAGGAACTGCATCCAAGCATAGGATACAGAAGCCATGTTTGAAACATAAATAAAGCAGGCAATAACACAAAGGACTGAATATTTAACAGTTTTGGTTTCACGCAACACAATGACAAAATGGCATAAACCAAAGTTACTGTAGTGACTGTAAGCTCAAGTTTGGTTTATCCTGATATCCAAAATGTATACAACTATGAAAAGCAGACAAGAGTAACACTACACTCTTATTCCTAGACAGAGTACTGTAACACTGGTGAAAGATGGATACATAGCTGCAGAATTCTGGACACAAGTTTCATATTCAGTAAACATGAAAAGCCCATTGCAGCATAAAAGGCGCACAAACTGTTAAAACACTGTGTAGAAGGCTTTTTTTTATAACCCATAAAACACTGTAAATGCACTGTATGCATTTCATGATAAAAAAAAAAAACGAGTGTGATGTCTTACTTAAAAACGTAAAATCTAGTAATCCAATCCACAAAATGTAAATGTCTTCCATATAACACACATCATGCAGAGGTCAAGCATGTATGAAGCTTCAATAGAAAAGTACTTCCAGTTTTCTTTCTTCTACTGCTAGAGGACAGTCAATGACCAATGAAAATGCTAAATGATTAGAATAAGGCAGTGTTGACAAAAAGTCTGTCTCTTACTGATTACAATTTGCGTGGGAGAGCCGAGAGAGGTAGTATAATAGCACAGTTCACTTCAAATGAAAGCTTCACAGTGGCAAAGGCACCTCTACAATTGCAGCATTTCTGTGTAACCTATTGCATTTGCTACTGCTTTGACATGTTAACATTCAACAAACCCACTGCAACAAACTTCCACCAGTAGCATCATACACTTAGACCTCCAGGTTTCCATCCACCTATTTAAGACAAGAAAATGACATCTGAAATCAGGTGAATGGAAACTAGGCTACTGGCACACAAAACATCCAGACATTTATTTTAAATCTTCATTCCTTAAGTTTGCATGTTTTACATGTTACAATATGGATCAATACATTTCCTTGCCAGAAATAAGTCATCATTGTCCTTTGTTCCTACTACTGTATACATAATAAGCCAAGCTCTAGTAATTGCTCTTAACCTTCCATGTTGTTTATCATGTCTTGAGAAATTAGTTTAACCTCATTAACCTCTCCTTTCCCACTGAGCCAGCTGTGAAACCTCAGTGTCCTCTGCTGTATGGTTCGGCTCTCCATCATTGTGCAATAGAACTTCTGAAGCCAGGCTGCATCAGTGTAGCAGGGTGAGGAGTCCCAATGGTATTATTAAAGTTAGGGACCAGACAGTTAGGATGGGTGAAGCTCCATTCTGGCCCTGCTCTTTCTGAGCACAGCCTTCGCCCCTGTACCCACTGTAGCACTGACACTGAAAGTGGGTACGGTAAAGTGCCAGCTCCTCTGGCCCAAGTTGGCCTGTGACTCTCAGGCTGCTGCCCTGGCTGCTGATGGTGTGGGATAAGGGGTTAAGGTGCAGGTACACATCGCTTTCTGAGTGTTTGCGTAGACAGCGGCCATGGTAACCACACAGCTTCTGACTACATAGTCCTGCTGCTGTGGAAACATTGAGTAGGTACCGACCCAGCGGCCCCCCCAAGTACTCATTGAGGCTCGAGCAGCTGGCCTGTAGACAAACACAAATGTACAGAGTTAGTAAATTAAAAACATCCAAACAAAGAGACAAAGCAAAACAGACAGATTGGAAGATAATGGATGCATAAGAGTAGAGATGACATAGGCAGGCTTGTAGCCTCTCTACTACAGATGCCAATTAAAGTCAAGACACATACCTTACTTCTGGTATAGGTGGAGTCTCCCCAGAAGATCACCCCAGCTGCTCCTAGTGCAACACTCTCGCCAATAGTGGACACCAGGTCTGTCTGCAGACACAAAAAAAGGATTGACAATTCAATCCATAGGACAATTATTTTACTCCAACACAGCGTACCCCTCCTCTCTTCCAACAACATGTCTCTTGCCATTCCCCTCTCCTCAGCACCACACCTGTACTGGTTAAGTCTTTCACCAGTTCTTACCATTTATAATATAGGCTTGCATAACAATAGTACTGCAGTAAAATCTGCAAGCTCTCTCTCCTGCGCTCTCAGACAGGTGTCCAAGCGGAAAGGGCTCCAGTAAGAAAGTAAACATTGACGCCCCCGCTGCTTGACAGCAGCTCATTCATCCACAGTTGCCCACAAAAACCTCTGAAAGTTTTGAGTGTTCATTCAAGCTATCTCATTTACAATTCAGATACTGTAGAACTGATTCATTCTTGGAAAACTATGCCAAATAATACATTATGACAATTTCATGTTTATTCCAGTTCGGTAGAGTATTAAATATATATAAGATGTAACCCAATGTTTTTACACACATTACTATTACAGCCAAAAATAACACTACAGGCATTCTGGTGTGTATGCCCCTGGGTAGGCCTAATGCTATTTGATGTAGATGTAGTTGAGCCATATTTAGGTTTAGAGGGAAACAGAGGCCACTCTTGTTGAGCTGACCACATGCAACAGGAAGAAAGTAAATAGAAAATGTGTGTTTTCTATATTTAATCATTTTAGACATAATTGTGTTGACAGATTTTCATTCAGGTATGCCATAGTCCTAAAGCCATTAAGCCACATGTTGTACATGCTAGTATCTGCAGTACTGGCAGAAGTTTGTAGGTAGATAAAATGCACCCTATTGAAAAATATAAAAACACACACTGGAAACTGTTTGCATTGAGCAAATTAGATCCAACAACGCTCTCAATTGATCAATATTTTAAGATATATTTGGTAAAAGGTTTTATTCTTCAGTATCATCTCTTTCAGCAGGCCACGTAACACCATGCATTTTAAGTTAGAAACAAGAAAAGTGTATTAAACAGTCAATTTCATCCTTTTGTGTAATCTCACCTCACTTAGTCGTGTCGGCTCATTGGAATATGTGGGCCGGGTGTAGACAAAGACAGGACGTGCCAATCCATCCCCCACAGACGCTAGACGCATCCCCTCTTTCACCCTATTGCGGACAAACTGACGTCCAAAAGTGGTGGAGCGCAGCATAGTACTCAGGTATACAGACGGGAAAAGGGCTGTGCTTTCAGTCCACAGCCAGGTAAGTTGGTCATTGCGGCCCATCTCCACGTCAGGACAGCGACCAGTGTAGTTCAGTAGACCACTCCTGTAATCATGGTTGTAGCAGTCTGGGAAGAGGTAGAACCCCCACAGCTGGTTGGGCCGTAGGCTTTTGGCTAGTCGCAGGGTCTCCAGCATAAACCTACGGGCTGACAGCTCAAACTCTTGCTGACCCACTCTGCCCACCTGCTCAGGGAGCCAGTCTGGGTTTTTCTGTGCAACCAGTTGACGAGATCTGTTTCTGTACACGTCCTTCACATCCCAATTACGAATCCACAGAGGACGCCATTCCTCCCAGTCAATGACAGCAAGTCCTTTGGCGCCTGTCTCACGTATGTATTTTTGCACACCTTCAGGCATCTTTTCATGATGCTCTGTGAGACTGGCAGCCTGTGGTAGGCCTCCATTCACTGGAGTGCCATCTAGATTATAATAAGGATATAACCCCAGACGGTCTTTATAAAAGATTGTGAGATTCTGCCGAACAAACCCCTCATTAGGTGAGGCGACAATCTGGAACTGTTCCAATGGGAAATGAACACCATGCCGTGGGCCACAATCCTCTGTTGGTGCATTCCATGCAAGGAGCACAGGCTTTTGGGGAAATAGTGGCCATCTAGTTGGCTTTAGCTCTTCAGCAAGGAGGACATTCCAAGGGGCGAGTATAGCCAGAAGCAACCAGGGCAGCAGGCCAACCAGGGCTGAGAAAGGGTATAATGCAACACCCATGACCATCTGCCCTGGGAGGTGGGGGGAGACAGAAAATAAGAAAGAAAATACACTTTATAATACTATATTCTACTTAATTTCATCATCCATATGTATAGTTACACCAAACAAAAGGGCAGATCCTCCCCAAATGTCAAATTTAGGAGCTCAACAGTGGTCATTGCCAAGACCACACCAGGCGCCTTATTCCATACAGTATCAACTTTAAACCCAATTGAAGACATAGGTTACATTACTTTTTAATATCACGACATTAAGTTGAGCCCATGTGTTGTACAATTATTTTTCATGTTCAGATTTACATTGTTGTGAAACTAAATAGTTTTGGTAATGCTACCAAATGCTAGGAAGGCTAACGTGGCTTGCTAGCTTTGGACGATGATTGGTGCTAACGATTACAGTTTGCTAGTGCTACCCAGTTAAGTAACGCGAGCTAGCATAGACAGCATGCTTAATAAACCGACAGGAAATTAAAAAAATGAGTACTGGCAGTCTGGCACAAATCCAAGACCGTAAACTTTAAAGTATAATAACGTAAGTAGATAGCTAACCAAAGCAACTACTTTTGTAGCATACAAACCAGAACAGCATGACACTATCTTTAGCTACAAATAATACATTATAAATCCAGCAGACAGGTGAAAGTGTTTGTCAACTACAAGCTAGCAGCGGCACATAGATCATGGCTAGCAAGTATTAAATAACAAGTATTTAGGTAACTTTTAGGATACTTTTTGGTCCCACTTACTCTGACCTGCTGCTGTGCTGTTGTTTTGAGGGAGAGAATCTCAGGACACCGGTTTATTCGATTCGTGGGGGGTCAAATAAATAACTAAATGGAAATAAATTCCCACACATGCACCTTTGTATCCAAGCATGATGGATCTATTCCGATACATCCTTTTAAGCTTGCCTATCCATCAAATGTTCTCTCTGTATATTCCTCCCTCCGTGGCATCTTCGGCGAAATTTTCGTGAAAACGGTTGATCACAGAGCACAGCGTGATTGGGTGAGTTCATTGCTGTTTGCTTCCGGGTACAGGTTTGCAACACAATATTACATACATTCAAATGTAGTGTGGTAAAATACAATTTTATATGCATATAAATATATATATATAATTAAAAAAAATACTGACGTTTTGGTCTGATTGAAATGTCACAGAATATTTACAAAGACCCTAAATAATGTTAGCTTTTGATTTAACACATGCTTGGTCCCCCTTCGCGAAAGGATTATTGGTTTAGTCATACCATTAAGGCAAAGCATTTTTCTTTTTACCTCTGCCAGACTTTTTATAATGCTAAAATCGATTTGAATGGGGGTTTAATCCAACAATATATTTAATAATATGAGGGAAACATGCCCATGCACAGTCAGTATGTATATCAATGTAAACATGTATATGAGTATCTGGTATAAATGAAACACCTCCTTCTTATTCTACCTTTAAGAAGTGTGAACAAATACAATTTCACAGTTTTGACAGTTTCTTTGCCACATACGATTTCACGTCTTACTTTGTATTTGCAACATACAACATGGTGAAGACAACGAGAGGACGCTGTAGACACTGCATAAAAGGATATTCTAATACGCCCTGCAGAAAGTGCAATCTCCGTCTCTGCTTTTCAGAGGGGAAAAAATACATTCTGATTCATCAAAATATGACTGTTGGGTGATTATTATTAATGATATGTACATACTCTGACCATATAATTGGTAGGTAAATGTCATACAGGCACACAGTTGTCGACATACATAATAATAATGTGTAACTTGCCAAATAATAGGGTCCTTCTCTCAGCGTAGTTTTTTTCCTCTTGAAGGGGACGTTTTACTCTTTGCTTATAGGCAGTAGAGGCAATAAGAGATTGAGTCTTAAATCCACCTTCAAATTATATTGCAACCTCCAAGACCCCACCTCAGTCCCTCCCACAGAAACTGACCTCTTTCTTGAACTGAAATCGCAAGATAACCATAATTCAATCTATCCAGAGAAAGTAGTCTACTTATGCATCTATTCTATTGTTAGAGTGTATAAAGAGATGTTTCTGGCCTTTCTGTTCCATGCTTTGGGTGGCTACCATCAATGCACAAATAAAGCTCTGTAATAGAAGCTCACTAGCACTGTATTGTATTTAGACCTATATTACAATTGCTGTCTGGCTTGGACAGAGTGATCAAGTTTACCCTCAGTGTGTAATGTGTAATGTACAGAATAAAAAGTTGCTCTTGTACCCAGGGCATGTGCAGAAGCGCATGAGTCAACAGTTACTGCCAAACTATCATAAGAGAAACATGGACTTGTGAATAACAGTAAATGCATGCACAGTTTGTTGCTGTTGGACTTTATTCATATGACAAATAGATTGATATAACACTGAACAATTGTAAAGTAGAAGTTTGTCCAGATGTTAACTAAGGGTGACATACAAGTTTATACAATATTGTTTTACAAATGTATGTATTTTTTGTAATGTATTTCAACTGGGACAATGTACATTTGCTTTCACAAATGCTTTTGCAACTCTTGGGAATAATCTTTCATTCAACAACACATGCAGTGTCGTAAGGAAGCTGCCTGAACTCAGATTGTGTAGGGAGTCCACACAAAATCATTCAACCCGTTTCCTCATTTACCATGTAACTTACCATGTAACTAAAAACATATTCAAATGAAGAGGGCACATTTGTTGCACAGTGAATGTGATTACTTACCAATATGCATCCTTTTGTTAACCCAATCCCTATTTGTTTGTGGAAATATCTTCAAATAACACTGCACTGTAACCTTTCCCTCTTGTGGTGCAGCAAACAAAGGCTCTTAAGTAAAAGTTTTTTGCTCCTCTGCATAGACCAAAACCATTACATAATTCTAATAACATGTAGTGGATTTAAATCCAATACTCTTTTATCTTTTAAGAAAAACAAAAACACAGGCAGCTTAACAGGAAACCCTTTCCCATGGAGGATGCATGGTCATAGATCCTTCACACTGTGTCTTTTTCGTTCTCAATAACACACCATCACACACACAGCTGCTCTTTCCTGTGCAGTACTTGCAGTCCTCTCTGAGCTACAGTACACGTTCCCTTCTGTGCTTCTGGATTCATGCAGGACAGTAGGACAGGAAAGGCCTGACAAAAACAAAGGAACACTGCCTGACTGTGCCCATCGTGACAATGTGAGAGATAACCACACAGTACATCAACATAGACTTGCAATAACACTAACTTGCTGTATTTCCTAGTTTAAAACTCAGATTAAAACATATCTGTTTAGAATAGCTTTTACTGATTGTATTCCTTGATCTGTATGTTTGATTGTATTGTTTTCATCTTGTTGTTTTTTTTTGTGCTGTAAGGTGTCCTAGAATGCCTTGAAAGGCCCCGGTGCCAAGGACATGCCACAGTCCACTATACAGGCCCTGGGCGGGCACCTGCTGCTTTCAGGGAAAAACCTGCTCCCACATTCAGTGCATGAGTCAAAACAACAATAAAACATACACAAGTGTAGTGTAGTAGGCTACATATTTCGTTTCCAAGCCAACATTGGGGAAGAAAACAAAATGTGAAGATGAAATAACAAACATTTCTTTTAGCTTAGCTTCTTAAAGTACATTAAGTCACAGTGCCATTGTTGAGGATCATCTGGTGGCAATCATACAAAAACAATTTGAATCTGAAACATAGATATACTAGTACACAAATGATGACTTGGACTAGTGCGATACAGTGACAACATGTTTACTATGCCTCTACATTATACTTTAGAGTTAATTTAGGATATAAAAGGCTAAGAGCACAAGTTTTAGTCAACTATTCCAAATATCATCCATTGTCACATAAATATCCAAATATCCTAACCATGGTAGAGAAACATTGGCTTTGTGATTACATAAAAAAGAGACCCAGACATAGTAGTACATTGAGTTGTTATTAAAAAAACAATGCCATTGTAACAGTAATAAATTAACAGTTAAATGTTTTCTGCCACAGCAGCAAAGGAACAGAGGTTCTCTTGTGGGATTCATTTAAACTCTGTACGTGCATGTGTCTCTAAGTCCTGGTCACATCATGATCACTACAGCCAATTTATCGAACACCACAACATCATGTTGAATTATTCGGATCACAATGACCAGTGATTGTCTACTCCATGGGGATATTACTGATAAGCATAGCCAGCTTCATGCATGATGGTAATTTAAGCAGGCCTTGAAAGCATTCATTTCCACAAAATGTCATGCCTCAAACCCCATGACCCTGATCTTGAATCCTAATCATTTTTCTGAAAGCTCTGAGGGCTTTCAGCAAAATCACATAATTCTACACAATGCCCCTTGCTTCTCAGTACAGATGGACAATCCCTCCCTAGGACATGGTTTACAGATAAGGAACCATCATCTTAACGCCCACAGTTCAATTTAGACTAGACTTGTACATTCTCCTTGAGATTGGTGGATTATACCAGAAGACACTGCTGTAAAACAAAAAGGGACCATTAGCCATCATCCTATTTTCACTAACACGATCATACACACAGGACCTGCACTGTATATATTGATGTTTAGTGTAACATAAAAGAAGAAAGTTCTCATAGTTGAAGACATCATTCATACATCACGTCTCCATGAGTATCCTCCTTCCACTGTGTCAAACTGCACAGAAGCCACACCATAGAGTTCACATGCAGAGGCTCAACACTTGTTGAGACAGCCTTTCCACAAAGGGGCATCAAATATCGTCAAGAGGACACCATAGCGTTTCATAGCAGGGTGGGGGCATCCAGGTGTAGGCTAGGTTGAAGGGGAAACTGGGACGGAGTTGACACAGTGACTAGTCTGAGTCTGGTCTGAAAATGTGCCCAAGGCTGAATCAAACCTCACAGAGAACAACTGGAAAATCCACATGGATGCAGGGGTTCTCCAGCTTTATGGTTCCCTGTGGGGAGGATGAAAAGCGAACAAAATCACTTACCAAACAGAGACATTGTCTCCCCATTTCAATACAGGCTGTACATTTTCTCTAATTGTACACAGAAAAATACATTATGCTATTGCAGTCCTTATGGTTCTGGCTTCAGAAGGATTTGCGATATGGCTGTTACCTGAGGTATAAGGTTTTTCTGAATCCTCTTAAACTTAGCCCTTTTACGTCCATTCTTTGTCACAACTGTCTCTTCGTAGAACTCATGGGCCAAGTCACCATCTTCATCAAAGTATAGAGAGCTGCAGACAAAAGATACACGGTAATCATTATTTGCCATTTGTAACGTAGTGTAAAGTGTAAAGTTACAGGAACATTTGAATGTTTGATCATGCTCCTCTCCACTCATCTAATTATATTGTATTGTATGTGTAGATGTGAAGATGTAAAGATACCGTGTATCTTCGCTCTGGATAAGAGCGTCTGCTAAATGACTAAATGTATGTGACAAGATACATTATAACACTTAATTTAGTGTGTGAAATGCTTTAGAATTCATTCAACTTGGATGTGTTATGTGTCATTAATTGATACAGAACTACTGTACAACAGAATACAACATGTTGATCCATTACTTCTTTGAGTGCAATAAGTCTTGCTCTATTGCCTTCATAGAACTGCTTCCCAGTAAATAGTTATCTGGCTTGCATGTGCCTTGAGAGCATGCCTCAGCGGCTATATTTACCTTCGTCTAGTAAACACGAACGGAGTCGCATTTCGGAAACTTCGAAGTTTTGCCAATGACTGCTCATTTCCTTCTTTGGTTGGATCATCAACACTTCCTGAGCCAGCAAAAGGCCAATAACCTTTGTTTTTTGAGCCACTACCTCCCATCTTCAACTGTAGGACATTATTTACGTGGCCGTAGTGCCCCCAATGGTGATGTGATTCGCAGGTAGTCCTCTGAAAGAGCACTCCAGAGTACGCACACAGTTTTGAAGGCAAATTAGTCTAAAGAATAATGGGGCGAAAAAGAGCAGTTCGGGTAGAGAGGTAGAGAGAGACAGAGGGAGAGATATGCGCCTGTCATCTTCAGCAATTAGTGTATTATTGCACTGTTATGTTCAAACACAGACATTGTTGGACAGTAGTTAGTCATTAGTTTAACCAGCTTAATGCTAGTAGTTAGGTAGACTGCTTATTCTACTAACTTTGTAGCAGCTAACGAGTATTAGCCACCTGATCTCACTTAGTAACTACGCGTAGCCTAGCCTTTCAACCACACAAATGGAGCCGTACTCGGCTCCTCGTTATTCGTTAGCCTGACAACAAGCTAGCTAGTTGTTGTCATACTATAGAACCCGGGGCTGTAGTCAGGATTAATTTATAAAATAAAACAAATATATTTAAAAGATACCCTAGTCTGACACCTTCAATTTTTCTAACGAAACACGAAATCAATGCTACGACAGTCAAGGCCACCACCACATGACCACCACGTCTTCTGCCCGGCAGCTAGCACTAGAACAAGCTGGCTACTTAACGTTTGAGCTAGAAGCTACAGAGCTAGTTTTAGCTGTCAAACAAACACTTGCCACTCACACTATTACAAGCTACTAGCTAGCTACAGTACGTGGCTTGTGTGGCAGGAATATTTGCTTCACAAACGTACCCCGTGTCACTTTTTCCAACTGAGTCTAGAGGCTCTGCCTTTCGGAGTTGTATCCTTAACGAGATGAACCGTCCACAGCTAAAACGAAATAAGCTTGGTTGGAATGGTAGGGTTTTTAGCTACTGCTGCAGACAGCTAGTTGCCTCTCCACTGTCAAGCTAGCTGGGTGTCCTGCTTCGCTTCCGTTCCTGTGTGTGTCACTTCCGGGGCAGCGTAGACCAGATGCTGCATTACTAGTATCATCGTACGACCGTAGTTTTTGTGTGTGTCTGTAGCATCGACTTGTCTGTAGTCGTGCAGCAACGAGGTAAAGGAAGATGTGCGGAAGGACCGCATGCACCCTAGCGCCAGACGAAGTTTGCCGTGCCTCTCGCTACCGAGACCGAGCGGGGCAACGTCGACAACCGAGATGGAAGGAAGGGGATTCTGACAAATACCGACCCTCCTACAACAAAAGTCCTCAGTCCATGAGTCCCGTCTTGCTATCCCTGAGACATTTTGATAAGGTATGAGGTTATCCAGATCAACCAATTCCATCCCACCCTGTTAGAAAATCTGCTACAATTCACAATTACAATTTTTTTTTCTAAAGAATTCCCCAGTTGACGAGTGTGTGCTGGCAGCAATGCGTTGGGGCCTGGTTCCCTCCTGGTTCAAAGAAAGTGACCCAAGAAAGATGCAATACAATACCAACAACTGCCGCAGTGATACATTGCTAGAGAAGAAGTCGTACAAGGTGCTGAGTGAGTCATACGTTACCTAGTTGTTAGAATATCCCACTGATAATGTTCCACAGTGTGTTTTCACTGTAGACAACTTTGGTTTTGTGTTTGTAAGCCAATGTTTGTTTTCCCAGGATCCCCTGTTGAAAGGGCAGCGGTGTGTCATTCTGGCCGATGGCTTTTATGAATGGAGGAGACAGGAGAAAGACAAGCAGCCGTTCTTTATATATTTTCCACAGGTACACAAGGAGGAGACGCAGGAGAAAACCGAGGAGCAGGAGGCCCTTCAAAAGGAGAATACACTGTGCTCTCTAGAGGTACGTTCTCTTGCGCAAAAAAAAGGTCTGCTCAATCTTCACCTGCTCCATTAACAATAGTAACACTGATAATGGGAGTGATAAGGGGAGTCAGGTGGCTGAGCGGTTAGGGAATCGGGCTAGTAATCAGAAGGTTGCTGATTCGATTCCCGGCCGTGCCAAATGACGTTGTGTCCTTGGGCAAGGCACTTCACCCTACTTGCCTCGGGGTAATGTCCCTGTACTTACTGTAAGTCGCTCTGGATAAGAGCGTCTGCTAAATGACTAAATGTAAATGATAACATTCAGCTATGTCTGAATTTGTGCGTCTGTTCTGCTTAGTTACAACATTGCTGTCTTGTGTAGGAAGACCAAGAGTGGACAGGGTGGAAGGTTCTAACCATTGCTGGGTTGTTTGACTGCTGGATGCCCCCAGGTGGTGAAGATCCTCTCTACACCTACACTATCATCACTGTAGATGCATCCCCTAACCTGCAGTGCATTCATGACCGGTAAGGACGATTCCATTGGGCAGGCATCCCATTGTTCACCAGCAGCAACAGCTTGCAAAAATGTGTTGTGCATGTTTGCTTTGTCAAAATATTTTGGGGGCTTTAGAAGGGAGGCTCATTGTAAGACTGAATGTTACCAACAACATTTGTAAACCAGTATGAACAACAGGTTAAAGTTCTTATGAGTGATATTAACACTGAACTATACTTTGACTGTAGGATGCCCGCTATTTTGGATGGAGAGGAGGAGATTAGAAGATGGCTGGATTACGGTGAGGTGAAGTCATTAGAAGCTCTTCACCTGCTTCAGTCTAAAAACACTTTGACCTATCATTGTGTCTCGTCATTGGTGAACAACTCACGCAACAACTCTCCTGAGTGCCTGCAACCTGTGGATCCTCAGATTAAGAAGGTAACTGTCACAGATTCAAATTATTTGATTTAATAAACTATATCTTATAACATAAATGTAAAATTTTAGTGGTAAATGTTTTCTGGCGGAGATGTCCTTAAACAAATATCCATTAAACAAAGTTAATCAAAAATACATTACCTTTTAATCTTCTTTTGAAATCTATACAACTATTCTAGGAGCCCAAGCCCACAGCCAGCAGTAAAATGATGATGAGCTGGCTGAAGGGTAGCAAATCCTCCAAGAGGAAGGAGCCAGACTCTGAGGAGACCAAAGAGGAGGAGCATATGGGAGCTCATAACCTCCCTATAAAGACCAGTCCAGAGAAGAAGACCAAGCCTGCAGGGTCCCTCCAGCAGTGGCTGCAGGGAGCTGGCAAGAAGCCACGGACTAACTGAGCAGGGCAGATTATTCATCTTAATTTAGTGCAGGGCTGTCCAATCTTGTTCCTGATGAGCTACCATCATGCAGGTTCTGTCTCCAACCCTCCTTTGTCATGTATCCAGCGGCCTACAGCACTGTAAGTCTCCAGTAACAGGGCTGGTTAGCCTGCCCTATTTCATTAAACGTATATATTTCTGTAGTTAAACTATGATGTGCAAGGCCATGTCAGCCTATGGTAGGTATGCATTTGGTCTGTTAAACGTTTGTACAATATTGAATTAAAACATTTTATTCAAGAATTGTTTTATTATCATTATTACCTCAAACATGGCAAATTGTTTTTCAAAGAATGTAGATGCTATGCATTTACCATTTTAAGATGATGAATCCTTACATTTCCCCCATGGTTTTACAGTTTTCGATAGGATGCCATTTAATTTTAAATGTAACATATTAACAAACAATAAAAGATCAGATCTGTTAAAAGAAATATCAAGCACTTTAATTGTTTGCCAACTTGAGCTATCGGCAGAGATATGGAGTTTGGCAAAGACATGCTTTTTTGCCATTGCCATGAATTTGAAAGAGGTTTGCAGATGTACAAAGTCTTACAACAGTTGATAGAGGAAAGAGAAGACCATACAGAGGTACTTAATATGACTAGTGGTCACATTCATGTCACAGAAACACTTTGTCACTTCTCCAATTGTACCATGTTATACATCATGGAGGGTCTTCCTTTGTACCCCTCACGTTAAACCTCTGAATGTTGACCAAAAATGACTTACCTTCCAATCTGAGGCAAAGCATCATTTTGACCATTCAGAAACAGCAAATGACTAGTTTGTTAGGGTATCATTGAGGTAAAGGAGCAGTGTTCCACACTGCTACAGCTTTGAGCTGAAATAGTTAATTTTGACTTGGATTTCATCTGAAGTCTTTGATTGTGTTTAAATGAAAAAGTGCTAAGGTAATGCTTCAAACAAAACAGTTTGTCAGAGTTGCCATTTCACTTCCAAGCCAATTATCACTTGTATCTGTGGGTTGCACATCAACAGGATTCACACACATACGTTCACACATTGATATAAATTACTTTCTTCACACTTAAACACTGGGAAAGAACAGCCATGTCTAAACCTGCCCTTAAACTGTCATGGGAATTTATTTCAGTCAGTGCACGTGAGGCTTGATGGTGCCATGGAAACAAGGATAGAAAGGTGTCTGAGCCTGGTGAAAACTTATCTGAGGGGGTATTACAATACATTGAAAATAAATGGTCATTTTCCTATGGGTGTTTTTTTGGCCTTAGAGACTCAAAGCGAGTGAGTGTTGTGTACATATGGATGTGAGTACAGTGTGTGTTTTTATTTGTGTGTGTGTGTAGTATACTCTACGAGAGAAACCCTGCTCCTATCTACAAAGGCCAGTGATAATATTGGGGCAGAGGGGAGCACACAGTGGCGTGTGGGGAGAGGGTATAGACAAGGCAAGACAGGGTAGTGGGGCCAGTGTGTACCTCAGGGCCCTCAGCAGCTGCAGGTCTCTGCAGATGGCTTGGCTCGCTCGTTCCTGTCCAGCTTAATTGGTTCAGGAAACTCATTATACAATTCCACTTCAGTTTCCTACCCCACAAAAGAGGGAAAAAAAATAATAAAAAATTATACATACATACATACATTTAAACGACCCTGGAAATGAAAGAAGACTGACAATAAAATACAGACAAAAAACAAGAGAAGCATGCAACATAAAACATCTTGGTCAAAGCCTTCATCTACTTCCTTTTGAGATTACCTGTTTCAGAGCGTTGCGCGCAATAGTCTGAAAAGCTTGTTCCACATTGATGGCCTCTTTGGCACTGGTCTCAAAGTAAGGGATGTTGTTCTTGCTCTGACACCAGGCCTGTGCTCGTTTGGTTGTTACCTGACAGGTCAAAGAAAATAGGAAGGTTGTATTCTGAGCAGTGTTGAGAAACAGCAGTGTGGGGATGGATCAAAAGGTTGCGGCTTGAAATATCCCCTGTACATCTCTTTGGAGAAAAGCAATGAATACATTACATTATAATTTGTCCAACATGAAACTCTCCCTTCAAAACAATTATCAAATAGGAAATATTTCAGTATTTGGATGGCAGAACTGACCTGTCTATTCTCCAGGTCGATTTTGTTGCCTAGTACCACAAAGGGGAAGTTCTCTGGGTCTCTGGGACTGGCCTGGATCAGGAACTCATCTCTCCAGCTGTCTAAGGTCTTGAAGGTATTGGGAGCCGTCACATCAAACACCAGCACACAGCAGTCAGCCCCACGGTAGAACGCCACACCCAGTGACTGGAACCTCTCCTGCCCTGCTGTATCCCAGATCTGGAAAAGGGAACATGAGCGAGCCTATAAAGTGGACTCACTGACATACTGTGTGCTCTCAAATTATCTCAATACAGATAGGAAATGCAAGTGAATTGCATTTGCTTCCCCAGTACCTGCATTGTGACAAGTCTGTCATCCACCATCACTTCTTTCGTGAGGAAATCAGCTCCTATTGTGGCTTTGTACTGGTTACTGAACTTCTTATTTACATACTGGTTCATCAATGAGGTCTTACCAACTCTGAAAAAAAACAGGGAGACAAGGACAGATTAGTAAATACTACATTTTTCAATTTCAATTGACCTTAATTTGTAAGATTTTTAACCAGTTGTCATTTAGGGCCTATCGCTGGGGAAGGTAGATATGCCACTAACCCAGAGTCTCCAAGGATGATGACTTTAAGAAGGACTTTCTTCCTAGATGTCATAGTGCTGCAGCAAACGGGGAGGATGAAAAATAGTTTAAAAAAATACAAGAATATAAATGTATGAACAGATATGCTAACCATATCTTGTTACTGTCATTGAGTCAAATGTCTATGACACCATGTCAGTGCAGCACATTCACTCCAAAGTAAAGGTCGGCCTAACTGACTTCACAAAACACAAATCAGGGTTAAATCCAATCTGCATTCATATTCAAGTCAGCCTGCCAGTCTAACGTGTAGCACACGTAACAGAAATCATAATTGGACAACAGGCACAGTGTGTTCCGTGTTGAAATTCTTCCAAGTAGGAACAGCTCACGGAAAGTAACCAAGTCAAGCATGTTCCAGATAGAGAAAAACTTTTAACACAAGAACAACAACAAACACAACAGCTGACTCTGTCACTTCTCAGTTAAGTTAAGCTCACAACACTTGCAAATGGTCTTTGTAGTCACATAAAGGACACCCCCAAACAGAAACATAGAATTCTGGCAAAAGATAGGCTAGTAAATACATACATAAATCATCAGTTTCTTTATTAACTGACTTTTTGAAGTTTAACTGAAGTGTTGCAAGTCATAGAAAAAAGCAGTAGCTGGTGGACAACGATTATTGCCAGGAAGAAGCCACTAATATGGGCCTAGTTAAAAGAAACCTAATCGATGTATTCACCTACAGGGTGCAAGTCTGGATACTTTAAAGTTATGGTAGGACTGTATGCATGAATGGGACTTTTATTGCATCTCTGTCTTGTCAATCGAATTGATAGTTCGACGTTTAATCTTTAACTCATGACTCATTGTGAGTGTGAGAACAGTTACTGGGTTTCCTACCTCGATACTAGCTTGTCGACACTGACATTCATAAAACGGATACCACCTCAGGTCTATTCAATTTAATTAAATTCACTTTAATAATCTCGGTAGAAAATCTACTATACGGTGGCAAAACTAACTGCCTTCCGGACCAGCTCAAGACAAGCAGATAAGACTAGTTACTGGATGGTGTGGGCCTCTTACAAAATGTGTACAACATGTACAATTTGTACTACAAAGCCAAACGACGTCAGTATGTACACAGTTAATTCTGCCTGTGTCAGAGAAGTTAGTTAGCTTGGCTTGTTTATGTAGCCTAGCTACATGAGTTTGTTCTTAACTGTTTTGTGTACATCTGATGCAATGGTAAACAGAGAACAAATATTTAGTAGATACTGCAATTTTGCCTAGTAGCCTAGCGTGGCTACGTCTGAAAGTGTATCACCGTTTCATTACAGGCAAACCCCGCGAGCTGTTTAGCGTCAAACATAGCAGCGAGCTAGCTTGCCTAACTAGTTAGTATGCTAGCTCAGCAGTAACTACCTAGTTGAGGGCTCAAGCTACTGTAGCTTCACATTGAAAACCTCCTCATCCTGGCTGAAAAGCTGAATAGCCTACAGTAGCCTGTTACTAAATCTAATTTCAAAACAGCTAAACAAAAAACATGACAACACTTACCTTGGTTAAAACAAATTCACCGTTTGTTGTCTTATGACACTGGTCTTTCTTCAAAGGTTTTTGTTGCTGTGATGAAACAACACAGCCGCTATGGAGCTAGCGAAGGCGACGGCGAAGCTCGCTAGTTTTACTTCACAGTAGTGATGGCTAGTTTTAGTAGTGAGCTGTAATATTTATCAATAACTAGTTAGCTACCTATCTAGGTCTGCGATGTAATGTTAAATGTTGTACTCTGAGCCCGAGAGCTACGTGTTAACCGGTGACAATTATATCTCAATTTTAATTCTAGGCTTGGGTTAGCGAGCAGCTTCTTCCAAAACAACCTCTGCTCTGTGTTAGCGGTACTTGACGTAATCAGACAGATGTTCAGGACACGCCCTGGGGACAAGGCTGTGTCATTTTCAAAGATGTGTGTGTACGTGTGTGTGAAATTACTAAAAATATACAGTACAAAACTGCGGTATTGAGGGGGGGGGGGGGTAAACCGAATTGAGTAAACCGTAAATATTTTAGCACAATCTGGATCCTGTCTGGTCTAGACATACCTTACGTTAAGTGCCGGTCATACGTCATTACGTGAAAATGAATGAAGCGTCATCCTTCCTTCGTTTGCAGGCAGCTTTGTAGAGCTGCGCGCGGCCTTACTTTGCTGCTCTTCATTCTCTGTCTCAATTAAACAATATATCCAGTAATCCTTCCTTTATCTCACTAACCATGGCTCAAAAGAACCGTCTTCTAGGCTGTATATGTCTTCTGGTTATAACTGTTCTAGGCCAACGAGTGGCAGCCAACGGGTTAGTCAACGATGAGGTGAAACGTACGGTGGATCTTAGCACTCATCTTGCTAAGATAACAGCGGAGATTCTTCTTTCAAACCAGGGTGACTCTGCTGTACACAACTTTATTTTGGCAGTAGAGCCAGATCTAGTTTCACATCTTGCGTACATCGGAGCTTCAGTAAGTGAATTATACATTATTTGCCTGACAGATATTAGTGAGCTAACGCGAACTTGCTAGCTAGTTAGCTAGCTTGGTTTTGCAAGCATGTATCCGTACGAACGAAGCCAAAGCAAATATTTGCAAAAACTGTCCTGTAAAATAACCAAGTCTGCACCTCATGGAGGTGATACAAAGATTTACATCGTTGTAAATGCACATCGAAGTTAAAACCTACTTAAACTTGTTGGCAAGCTTTCTTAACGTGGTTAGCCCATATATGCACGTCGTAGCTTTACATTGGCTCTTTTTTCAATTTTTGCTAACGATTCATTTATTCGAGACACGTTACTTAAAATGATAATACAGTATTTGCATTAGCCAACAAGGTAAATGTATGATGGCGCAGTGGTCGTGGAACGTTTTGATTGGCACTATGTGGCGAGCGAGCGGGTGCGCTTCCGCAATGCACAAGTTGACAGTGGCCAAATGACACGTAGTAGGCGCTAAGCAAAGCTACTTCCGTGTCCACCACCCTCCTAGTGAATATTTGGAAGGTTGTATTATAGTTTTCAGATTTTAAATGTTACAATGCAAACTATTGCTTGCACTTGTGAGAGAGGGTGTAACTGTATGCATTGTGCACCTGATTAATGCAGCTTTGCATTCTGTGTACCTCAATGATGCTCACGTTGGCCATGGTCTAAAAGCGATTTCTAGTTGATTTAGTATCGTTAGGCTGACCTAAGTGTCTTTTCCAGGTGAAAGGTGACGAAGAGGAGGATGGCATTCTGGAACTCAAACAGACAACACTGCAAGGTCAAAGGTAACAATGAAAAACAGACAATAGCAGATGTTCTCACATTAACTCCACAGAAGACAAACAAATCAAATAGATAATCTTCGTCTGGATGACAGCAAAGTGTTGCTAACAAAGGATGGGTGGGAGTAGAATGCAAGTTGATGGAAATGCATAATCCTTCATACACTGTTCATGAAGTGGAGATGGTGTTTCTTTTAACCCTTGTGCTGCCTTCGGGTCACATGACCCAAAGGTTCATAACGAAGCATCGTTGTGTTTACCCAATTTTACCCAATACAAAAACAAATAAAAATAATTATCTTTTAACCTTTGCAATGTGAAGGGTCTGAGACAGCCCAACAGTTAAAAGAAAATGCTTCACTTTGTTTTTGTATGCAGTAAAGTTGTCGCAATACGACGGTGGGTCACAATGACTGATGGGTCAGAATGACCCGAAGAGAACACAAGGGTTAAGGGATTCTGTGGGTCTGTTCATGAGTCCTTTTATGATTTATCTGCAGTGGGGAGTTCTACAAGGTGCAGTTGCCCTCCAGTCTGGCAAGTGGAGCTAAACTCCGGGTGAAGGTGGAGACTGTCTTCAGCCATGTTCTGAAGCCCTTCCCCAATCACATCACCCAGGCTGAGAGGCAGCTGGTAGTGTTCCAGGGTAACCACTACCTCTACTCTCCCTACCCAACCCGTGGCCAGACAACCCGTGTCCGTCTTGCCTCCAAGACTGTTGAGAGCTACACAAAGCTGGGTAACCCAAGCAAGAACGATGAGGTCATCGAGTATGGACCATTCCGTGACATTGGACCCTTCAGTGAGGTATAGCTTCTAAAGACCCTGTCTGGTATAGAGACATAGACTGACTCAAACATATATCCTCATATCCATAGAGATATGGATTGAGACAATTGACAGTATATATTCCTGAGTTATACAAATATTTTCTGCATGTTATCTTATGGTCTTATATTATCTGTTCATGTTGTCTGTTCATTTTAGGATGCCATGAAGGTCCATTACGAGAACAACAGCCCCTTCCTTACCATAAGTAGCATCACTCGTACCATTGAGGTCTCTCACTGGGGCAACATCGCAGTGGAAGAGACCATTGACTTGAGACACACAGGGGCATCTCTGAAAGGGCCTTTCTCACGGTATGACTACCAGCGGCAGTCGGACAGTGGCATCTCATCTGTCAAGTCCTTCAAGGTAAGCTGAACATCAGAAAGACCCCTCTGTTGTTGTCCAATAACTGGTAGGATCTGTGGTCTCTGTGCAGATTGCATGATAACTGCTTGTCTCCCTCTTCTACAGACCATCCTTCCTGCCTCTGCTCAGGATGTGTACTACCGGGATGAGATTGGCAACATCTCCACCTCCCACCTCCAGATTCTTGAAGACTCTGTAGAGGTTGAGGTCAGACCCCGCTTTCCTTTGTTCGGTGGCTGGAAGACTCACTACATCATCGGCTACAATCTGCCCAGCTATGAGTACCTCTACACTCTAGGTGAGTTGTTAATGTCCTGCAATGAACTGGGATCCCCGGGATCATTCTCGTCCATTTCACTGAAGGCTAATGCCAGTGTTTGTTATTTTTTAATCGAATTTTCTGAACCTCAGGTGATCAGTATGCTCTGAAAATGAGGCTTGTAGACCATGTATATGATGACCAGGTCATTGACTCCCTCACTGTGAAGCTCATACTCCCAGAAGGTGCCAGGTAAGCAGACGTGTGTTGTTTGTATTTGAAATACGCAACTTTAATTCTTGTTAAATTGTTCGGATTTGTTTCAATGTTCTTTATGTTCATCCTCAGGAACATCCACGTGGACACCCCTTACCCCATTGACCGTATTCCTGACCAGCTGCACTACACCTACCTGGACACATTCGGCCGTCCAGTCCTGGTAGCCTCCAAGAACAACTTGGTGGAACAGCATATCCAGGATGTAGTGGTGAGCAGAGTTTGCACTAGACTTTCTTGTAGGTCGTACAAGAAATTCTGTCAATCTATTCTGGTGGTAGTGATATAGCCTACCAATGCAATGACTAAAGAATGCCAGAAAACAAATCGATGCATGTGAGTATGTGAATTAAAGTTATGGTAGATCGCTGTGTTCTAATTTGTCAAAATGACAGATGGCCTTCAGATTTCTGTGTTGCAACCTCAGGTAGTGATCTCATGGTCTGTCTTCCAGGGAATATCAGGGTTTGGGCTGGGTGGGATTGAAGGAACGTGTTTATTAGATAATTACTTGTTCTGGACTGAGTTGTTGTAATGTATCACTCCAAACAGGGCCTCATAATTGTATAATGCAATGTCTAATTCCTGTGTTTTTCCTTTCTCTTTTCAGGTCCATTATAACTTCAATAAGATCCTGATGCTGCAGGAGCCCCTGTTGGTGGTGGGGGCCTTCTACATTCTGTTCTTCACTGTCATCATCTATGTACGCCTGGACTTTGCTATCACAAAGGTACACCAAACCGCCTGTTACTGTTACTAAATCCTGTACACTTTCAAATGTTCACTTGATGTCAACTTCCACTGGATGGTATCTGCCTATGTTCTGTGATAGGACCCTGCTGCTGAGGTGCGCATGAAGGTGGCCTCCATCACAGAGCAGGTTCTTACTCTAGTGAACAAGCGCCTGGGGCTGTACCGCCACATGGACGAAGTCGTCAACCGCTATAAGCAGTCCAGGGACACGGGGGCCCTGAACAGCGGCCGCAAGACCCTGGAGGCAGACCACCGCACACTCACCAACGACATCAGCTCTTTGCAAGCCCGTCTGAAAGCAGAGGGCTCTGACCTTGCCGACAAGGTAAGAAGAGTGGTCGAATGGCGTGTTCCAAGGATCACTCTTAAACTTTTTGCAATTGGCAACCCTGAAGAACATGAGTTTAGTTATTAATACTCATGTTATTTAAGTTCAGTTTAAATCATTATTAATACTCGTATGTTGTTTAGGTTCTACACATAATGTGTGTACTGTGACCGCTACAGTGTAGTCTAGTAGTCTCAACTTCTGCTGTCTGTTCTCAGGTTGGCGAGGTGCAGAAGCTGGATGGCCAGGTGAAGGAGCTGGTGTGTCGCTCCTGCCAGGAGGCTGAGCGCCTGGTGGCAGGGAAGGTGAAGAAGGAAGCTTACATCGAGAATGAAAAGGGCCTAGCCAGCAAGAGACAGGAGCTGATCACTCGCATTGACAGCCTCTTGGATGCTCTCTGAATACAAATACACAAGTCTCTCCATACACACACACACAAATACATACCAACCTTTTGTATGTAGAACCTGCCCTGCGTTCATTGTAGAAATATAGTTTCAAACAAAACACACACTTTTGTACGCGATCATTCTCCATCCTCTGAGAACCAGACAGAAAGTACACATGCTAAGTAACCTGTAAGTGCATAAAACACTGGTGCCTTTGTGCCTAGCCATAAAAATGCTTAGCACTACAGTGACCCTTTCACACCTCACAACACATTTCAAGTGTTAAACTGCACCTGTGTTAACTTTTCTGCCATCTCTTGTGTAGATAAAGCATTGTTTCAATTTGGAATCCTATTTTTTGGGGATTTTTTTTTCATGCTCATGATTGTAAAAAAAAAAAAAACTTTTTGTATTTTCTTTTTGTTCTTCCAAGGGGTTTCCCATGCATGTCCTCAGAATGCCCTCTTTATCTTGGCTGTACTTTAAAGGGTGAGAAATAAAAAATGATTGAACCTGAGGTGCCCCATCTGGGTAAACTGGCACCGATTATCTTTATTATCCGATTTGGAATTACAATCATTTAACACTACTTGCCCTTCTTTAATACTGTATGTTTGAACAAAGGTGAGGCACTGATATTATATAGATTCTAACCCTGATGGATACATGTATCCTATACTTGTGTAGACCATCATGTCACACTTTGATATTGTTGAACTTTAGTTTCATAGTTTTTTGGTAGGATATCTGTTGTCTTCATGAGATTGTTGATTGAACGACTGAGGATGGGCATGGGCTATGGAAAATGTGGAAAACGTATGTGTACATCCAGAGCTAAATGCGGGGAAAATAAACCAAATTTGAAATAAAAATGTAAAACACGATAATTCAGTAGTGGATGTTTCCCATACTTGGAGTTTTAGATGTTTATTAGCTTCATAAAGGTGAAGTGTATGATTCCTCAAGACGCATTGTATCACCACTAAGTGGTGCTCTTGCTCTGCAATATATGGAGGCCAAACGCAATCTTGTTTCAGCATGGTTCCCTGCTCCCAGTATACAAGATTGAAATGTATGGTCACCAATCGTGTATTTGATACCTCGAGGTCATTCAAGGCATATCTTCTTAGGTGCCAGTGACATTGAGACAGCTTCACATGGATAGTTACGAGAAATTTGATTTATGGTCCGACAATAACTACAGGTCTTCCTTTCTGCACAATCTTTATAGGGAGTTTCCAGCACACAATGTTGCTTTGTAGCCTTCCAACTTGGAGCCTAATGAAGAGAGAACACACCTAACAACCTCACAGAAACAGCTACAGCAGAGTAGCGCCCTGCCACCCGTATAGGAGGAGACCCGCCCTACCTACAATTAGAGCTCAGGACAAACAGGAGATGAGACATGGGTTAGTCTGAGGTCACTGCTTTCCCTCATGGGTCACAAGGGGCCACACTAGGTCATTTCCTGTGCCATGGTAACAGACTCCGCTCTAGACGCCATGATAAGGTTAACATATTGTACATGCCATACAATAATCATTCTGAAAATACACAGTAGAGGAAGGCCAAGACAATGTCTGTTAGCACTGATGCTCTGTGGCAATGAAAGGCTGCACAATAGCTTTTTTGTTTGAGTGTTTGTGCTCCACTGCCACTGGAGATTTGCCGTCAGGGCTGGGAGCCCCCCGTGGTGTATCATTCTCACACCACACTGCTACAGAGAGCTTTAGACGCCACACATCCCTGCTTTTGGTTGCCTTGTTAGACCAAATGTAGCATTCCTACTTGCCACACACTTAGTAATTGTTTTTCAGTATTACGTATTTTTTCATCTGAGTCCAATACAGTGAAGAGAGACAGGACATTTAAGGGAGTACATGCAGGAAATGGCCCGGGCTGGAGTCAAACTCGGGACCCTGCAGTAAAGCCTTAGGGTACATGATATGTGCACTTGACCAGAGAGCCACTAGGGCACCTCCACATTCATATTTAACTATAGGTCTGCTGGGAAAGACCAGAGCTGAATGTACATTGCAATTCTTTAAGCTATTTGATATTCTGGTACACATAGTAGGGCAACTTGCCTCAGTAGTGACTGACAAAATGTATGTACATTGTTGTTGCTGTTTGATGCATGTGGTGGATTGTGGTGAGTACACATTGGTTATGTACTGTATATTCTGTTAGGTTGTGTCTGCTGTCACGAGATGTGATTACCGGTCACATCAGGGTTGCGGTTGAGCTGTTGGTAAAAGCGGAGAAAAATACAGTTTGAACCGGAATTCATGAACAGCACTGTATCCTGATGTGGCAAACTGAGAGCAGAGACATACCAGTATGTTTGTGTGATGGTGTGTGTGTGTGTGTGTGTAGGTGTGGGGGAAGGCTGAAGGGGGGGGATTAGGGGCACCATGTGGTTGGCCTGTCATAGTCTCTCAGGTTAGGATTATTCTCTCCTTTTCCTGGATTGTTGCAGTACTATGGTGCAAGCATTTTCATTTGTGGTATGTATCACAACTGGTGAATGAGCAAACATCTGAACAAAATGCCAGAAATCTTTTGGGAAATCCAGAGAACTGTGGTGTGATGAGTTGGTATGTGAAGGCTTTACCTGAATAATCTTCTACCTAATCTAATTTCTCTCTCTCTCACTCTCCCTGTCTTTCACACACACATGCACACACACTTGCACACACACACTGTCCCCACAGAGACACCCGTCGGAGAACAATATCCAGCACTGAGGAGCCTTCATATTGCATGCTCATAAATCACTTAGACAGAGACACCGCCCTCACTGCCCCATCTTCATAACACACATGCACACACAAAGGTATGCACAACCATATGAATTCTCAAAGTTCACAAAATTCTCACCCAAATATGCGTAAACACACCAAATTAAACCAACAGGCTCATTTTAACCTGACTTGAAGATCAGAAATCAAGGCTACAACGGCAGCCCTTGTTCTGAGTTCCACCTCAACTCTCTGTTTTAGCCATTCCAGAGTGACAGGACTGGGGCTGGGGGGCCAGGGGAGAGGTGGATGAAAGTGTACCCAGCCCTGGCCCTGTATCCTTGGCAGGTGGCAGGTGTGATTGTGGTGGGTGCAGACGCGCAAGGGCGAAAAAGAGAAGCACAATGGGAGCGTCTGTAGCCCCCTTGCAGCTGCAGGGGGTGGAGAAAAATATGGCTGACAGATAGACAGAAGAGGGGAAGGAAAGCACAGAGAAAGAGAGATGGAGATGGACTTCAAACAGAGGATTGTGTCAAGGGTGAGAACAGATGCATTCTTGTCTTGGAAAGAGGTGATTGATCAGGGGATGGCTGGTAAATGGACTGCAGGAGGATAACCGTTTAAAACTGTCATGTGAATGTAAACAAATTACATACACTGCTTAGTTTAAAAGTTCATGTGCTGCCTACATTTAAGCTATTGTCTGTAATGATGTCAGACTGCCTCTTCTCTTTCTGTATGGATTTGTATCAATGAGACAGTAATCCTCTTGCCCTCCTCCTGTTATGTGTAACTGTCCACAGCTCCCACTAAGACCCCCTGATCTCTGCCACATGGCGCTCCATCAAAGCACTGCTGGTCATGCCTTGTAAGAGAAGTTTTGCCAAAAGAAAAAGAAAATCTCCCGGTTAGCTCATATACCTCTGTAGGAAAAGCAAAGTACATGTTGGTAATTTTTCTATAATGACTGCAGAATGTGTGAAATAGACATTTCTTTTGTAAAAGAAATGTGAAAGAAATCAAGCGGCTCACACAGCACTTCACAAACAGCCAGTACAGATGTACACACATGTACACACACACACACACACACACACACACACACACACTTCCCTCTCCCTCTATCAGTCCTGATTAGAGTGACAGGGGCACTTCCCATTGGCGGTGAGAGTGGCCCTCTCCTTTCCAGGGCAGCCAATTTCCCCTACTCTAGAGCTGATAGGAAACTTTGATTGTTCACTGAGCTCAGGAGAGACAAAGAAATGTTTCCTTTCACACTTGGTGTACATCTCCACTTAAATTTTTTTCTTCTAATTCTCAGACTGGATTTACTCTGTTGTTGCTTGGAACACACCCATGAGATATAATTACTCCAAAAAGTAGTCATTAACTCGTTGGTCAGGAAGTGTCCCATCTAGGTGCTGACACCTAGTTGCCATGCCACTGTTGATGTATACTGTCTGGTATCTTAAGCCACTCTCCTCTTCTTAACTTCTCTACTGCACTTCTCCATACATACACAAACCCAGGCATGTTATTATACTACATTTATGCATTTAGTCATTTAGCATACGCTCTTATCCAGAGCGACTTACAGTAAGTACAGGGACATTCCCCCCAAGGCAAGTAGGGCGAAGTGCCTTGCCCTAGGACACAACTTCATTTTGCACCTCCGGGAATCAAACCGGCAACCTTCTGATTGGTAGCCTGATTCTTTAACTGCTCAGCCATCTGACTCCATACAGGGGAGGGATGGGTTTGGAGTAAACTAAGATGTTATAGTAATCTTATTGTGTTATATATGGTGTGTGAATAAAGTTGAGAGATATAAAGGCAACGTTAGAAAGCTTGAAATGTGGCTAATGAACCGACAGGAAAAAACCCTCCTCTCTCTCCACCCAGTGTTGGTTGGCCCTCCCAGAGCAAACACTTCCTGTCAGAACTTCACTCTCTTCCTGTCCAGCCACAGGGAATCCCAGCTGGAACATTCCATATGTCCTTCTAGTACTAAGAGTGCTCTTTCACTTTTTCGTTCTGTCATTGTTTTTCTGTGTTTGTGTCTGTCTCTGTGCCTGCTTCTCTTCGTCCTTCGTCTCTTTGTTTACTCTTGTCTTTCCCTTACTTCTTTAATCAGACCACCAGAGGTCCCTGCATAACAGCATATTGACTCCATTGTGTAGGCCTACCTCAACAGGCAAGGGATTTTCATGTAAGAAACTGAAGGACTATCTTCCTCAGTCTAAGAGGTCTAATTAATACAAACTAAATGACCAGTTTATGTAAGTCACATATGTGCACAATTACAACTTAAACAAGATAATTGTATTAGGTGCATTAGGTTTATGATGACGGATGAAGTGACATCGTTGCGTTGTATGAATATGTCTTCACGACTATGGGGGAAATGCCAGGTTTCATGACTTTGTGTATGACCTTTCGGAAGGAGAGTTAATCCTGGAATATAATAGACCCTGGTGCCGATATGGAAAACTGCTGCTCCGTTATCTTAGTTGTCCGGGAGACCATCAGAGCATGCAGGGTCGGTGGAAATACCTTATTAAACGAACGTCTGAATTGAAAAAAACATTTTTTGCCATGAGTGTCACTCATAAATACTGTATCATCAAGTGGAAACCTGTTTCTGTTTCATGTTGGGTAGAAACATTTTCAGCAGAGAATTTAGGAATCCTTTTGTAGGCTTAGGCCTATATCCCAGAAAAGTGAAGTAACATGAAGGGATCACCTAAAATGTTTGTTTGTGTATTCAAATATAAAATATAAATTTTATTATTCGATATAAAGTGCAATCACAAAATTCCTAATGAGGTAAATACTTCTAAAAGTTGGCGCATCTTTTCGTAAATTTGACCAAAGGATTAGCCTATTCCACATTTATTGCTACAGCCCGTTTTGTCATTTACCTGGTGTGATGGGCTAATGACAATGTAGGCTATTAGACTAAGGATGAAACCGCATCATCCATTCTTGTTATCATTATAGTCATCTGGATGTCATAAATCATTGATATTGGATATAATTTCAGGGAGCAGGGCATAAAGCTTCAGAGCTATCTGAGTTGTTTAACAATGTGAGAGGCTAATACAAAAAAAAAAAAGATTTCTTTTCTCAAATTCGACACAAACTTTTGGTGCGGTGTACAAAAACATCGTCCATTTCGTTGATATTGCCGCCATGAGGAGACAGGACTAATCAATAAGATAACCATCATGTCAGTTCACAGTGATATGTGTTTAATAAAGCCTGCATTGATATGTAAAGGATGTAGGCTATACCAAAGGCCTACTTCATAACCACCCTAAACACCACTGGAGCTAATATTGGCTCAAAAAAGTGCGTGAAATGTGTAAATATTTCTCATTGCCTGAGCCTATCTGTCTCTATCAAGCTATGTGATCTCCGCCCCCCCAACCGCCTCCCCCACAAATGATGCATTAGATGCATTGAATGTATTTGTTGTGCAAGTTTGAAAAGGCAGCGATAATCTGGGAGAGGGAGATAAGGAACACCAATTTATTCAGCGGCACTTTGGACCCCGCTTCCATCCTCGGTCGGTGCTGACACCCCCAGCAGTTTGCTGATAACGATTAGGCCATTTATTATCTTCACAGAGAACAAAGATTGCTTAGTGCCGATGAAATATTACCCCCGGTAATAATCAGAAGAAGAAGAGCCTTGGTATCTAATGCAGCATCCATATAAATATTAACGCTGAGACAGTTCACAAAACCGTCTTGCAGAACATGTTTATGTTGTAGTCTATAGGCATATAGCCTAACGTGTGGGCTAGGCTTTAACAAAATAAAATATTGCGCCTAAATAAGATATAGCCTACTAGCCTACATAAACATTTGTTGGAAGGCTAATACAAAATGCTTTTTAGGCCTATGACAAGGTTCATAACCTATCACAACAACAATATGCGAATAGGCCTTACACCTGGATACTAATAGGCTTACTAATAATATGATATATCATAATATCATGAGTTAGTCTATTTAGTCCCAGAGTTACATTTTGATTTTAGCAGAGGTGTATCTTGGTTTCCATTTTAAAAAGTGTATTTCTATTTCAATTAGATAATATAGCCTCTTTAGGTTTGCGACCCTGGATTTTTTTTTTGCTTTTTGTTTAGTGTTGGATTAAGGTCTTATTGATGGTAACCAATTGTGTTCTAATCTTAACAGAACATTCGATCAGATCGATGTATTTAATGGACTTTCGTTAAGACAGCTTTTAAATCTGATCAAAATAACAGTCTATTCGGGCCTACATTATGAATGATCACGTTCTCGTTCTCATTCGTTGTTTGTTAGGGATATCTTATGTAGATCTACGTTTATTTAGACAATATTTTTTAGAATATCAATTTGATAAGTTAATTCTCTTTGAAACGACGACAACCACTGGAAATGTTCGCGTGGCTTTCAGTGGCATTGCACTGATTGCATTCAACTTAATTCAATTAATCCTGTCAGAGTTCACATTTTCTTTAACTAAGCTCTGTTTTCTCTTTTTGTGTGTGTGCACTCTAGGGGACACGAGCCCGGGATGCAGCAGTCCTTGCGCCTTTGCACCTGCCTCGCTTCAGCGGCAGTGCACTAGCCCAGGTCGCGTGCTGGAGATTTTGTGGCTTTGCATGTTTTAAAAGTTTCTGTTAATGTGTGGAGCAGAAAAAAACGGGAGGAGGGATGGTCGATCACAGCGTTGCGAGTTTTTATTCCTTAACACATTAATAAACTCAATGGGTGGGTAAGGAATTCAATCTGATTGAAGTCAGACTTCGCAGTTCATTTAACCTAAAAGACAAGCTCCAAAATAATAAATAGGCCTAACAGTATAGGCCCTAGTCTAAATGACAATTTGTCGAGATAGCCTAAGCACTCAAAATTAGACAGTAAAAGACAAAGATATGTTTGCCTTCACATTACATGATAGCCTTCTCTTATTTCACAAAAGCATTTGTTGTGAACCACATTCATTTAGGCCTATTTATAGCCTATAAAAGGGACTGATATGGTAACTGACATGCCTATTAGTTTGTTGAAACGGAATTCATTAATCTCTGGCCATAAAAGGGACCATCAGTTATGTGGCTTAGGGTTTCTAAGTGACAGTCAACTATATGTTTCAGTTCGATAGCCAATATTTCCAGATATTTCAGAAAAATGTACCATCAACGGAAGACAGAGTAGCTATTGGTGCAGCCTTACAGTGCCACAGCTCCCTAGGCCTGTTGGATTTTCTTCTCTCACTTTTTCTGGGGATAGAAAATAGAGTAAACGAACAGCGTGCGAGTTCACTGGACTGCTGTAACAGCCTTGCTGTCCTACTTCAAGACGGAGCAGCATTCATTTAGCCTTGACACCATCTTAAACAAGCTTCTTCATGCAGCTGTCCATATCTACCAATTTATCAGAAAACGCGATAAACATACTGTATGGGCGAAAGAGAGTCTACATTGAAACACTTTGAACCGAGCTTACTTTTTCAGAGAGTATAATTTCACAGCGTTCAGACAGCGCTGCGCGAGACTATGTGACCGTCTTGATCAACGCCTCGGCTTCCAGCACAACCACGAAGTAAGTGACACGCAAATGCCGTCAAATGAATGGATATCCTGTCTTTGATGGTATAACTTTTTGACTTTTTAATCACATTAACAGTCAAACATTTTGGAAATTAAATTAGTCATTTAGGTAGACTACTAGCCTGATACGAAAACGATTGAATTTGTAACCTATGCCTTCACAGTAATAAATGGTCATATGCACATAAACAAACGTGCATTAGCCATCGTAGACTGCACTTTACTTCTTGGTAGTTGGCCTTTGCACAAGACATATGCCTATTAGCCTAGGTATGAGTTAGGGACACATGCGCCATCGGACTAATGAACGCAGATGTAACAACTAAACTGTCTATTTTATCTTCAATTCTGTTCCATTCTACAATGTTTGTCTTGACCAGGCTGCACCAGACTATTACCAGCACATACAATTACACCTTTACTAGCATGGGGCGCGTGCGCCAGAATGTGCCATATTGTGACTGTGTGTCTGTAGTTGAAGAGTTAATCACTTTTATTTAGTGAATGTGTAGCCTAACTCATATGTTGATTATAGGCACTTGATCAGCCTAAAGGTTCTGGAAGTATTCAATAATTTTATTTAGGCTATTTTTTTGTCAGTTGGCTTAAGTAATGGGGTAGTGACAAAATGTCATTCAGAGGTAGGCTATTTTTTGACTATATAACCAAATAACTTGCGGTCAATTCATTGTAAATGTTTCCATATTAGTGTAAATACAGTGAAATATGTCTTCACCGCTGTTGATCACATTCAGGATGGACCCAGTGTGCTTGTGTCTATAGCCCCTCAGTGGCCTAGCTCGATCTAATTACCCGTGAGTAAGGACAATAATGCTTCAGCTGGTTTGTGTCATTCTCCTCTCACTGGTTCTGCTTATCTTCACAAACCCCTCTGTGACTCTCCCCTCCCCTTCTCCCCTCACCCTTCATCCCAGAATAATGAAAGCTAAACTATGGAAAAGAGAACAAGCAGGTAGAGAAAGACAATCTTGATTCTTAATAGCACACTGTAATTGCTTCTCTGGCTTAGAATATATAGCCCATGGAAGGATGGTAGCTAGATTCTGCAGCTCTGACATGCAGGACCCAAACAGCCAAATTTCTTTTTTTTTTCCTCACATTTGATGTATAGAATTTAACACGTTGTACCTGTTATCAACCTCTGTGCTTGATGCAGTCATTGAGGATTTGTGGGCTTCACTCAGGGCAAGGATATCTCCCTATGAGAGACAATGCTGCTGTGTCCTTGAGAGAGAGAAGAACCTAAACCCCACCCACCTACCCCCTCCAGAACTATCCTTTGTTACACCACAGATACAAATGGGATTAATGAAGGTATAAATTACAGAGGGGTAAATCCTGCTGAGTAATCCATTTGGCAAACATGCAAACAACAATGGGTTGGCTGCTTCCTGAGCCTGACCCACTCTGTCCTAGTCACACTGCCTACAACAACACGGACAGAAACAATTCAATTGTAATGTACATTTTACATTAAGCACAAGTCCATGATCCGGGATAACATAATATCATAAATAGGCCTACGTTTTTTTCATTTGTTTAAGTGGGCTGTGGATTTTATCTTCAGACATTGTAACAAACTCTTGGAGTTAGATTTGAATGTTTTTGATGATTTGATTAGAGATTAGCCTATAGTCTTTTTTCTAGTGATAGCCTAGATATTGTATGTGATACTGTGACGTAGGCTACAAGTCACGGCGTCAGAAAGGCGGCTAGTCTGGACCCCGAACTCCCTCCAATTATTCCTTGTCAATCACACACACGCACGCGCGTAGGCTACGAACGCACACACACACGCGCTCTCACAGGCTATAGGGAACATAGCCTACTCAAAGTAGAAAATAAACTTACATAAATAAAACCGATCTAAACCGATGAGGGTATGCCATGGTTTTGAGCCCTTCTCTCCACAATGTTTTGACCAATGGACAGGTACAACATGTTATTAACATGTTGCACGTGTGTGCAGGATTTGGAGCTTACTAACTTCTCTCTATGTGCTGAATTCGATATTTTATGATTGAGAGTAATTTTTAACAGGGCCTCGTTAATGGTCACCATTTGGTTTTTGAAGGTGAGGTCTCAATCCCATCTATGCACCACCAAGTGAGCAAGGGGCGCCATTACTATGCAAAATGTGTTTGATCGCTCTGTGTCTGAGACAAAAACTGTTCTCAAGAAGAATGTCGTGACTGCTAATTAAGGACAATTAGTCACTCATAACAATAGCCCCACTTTCAAAGCCATAAAACGCCTCTATTAGGTCTCTACGGAGGTGCTGGAAACAGTGTTTATTTGCATAACAACTTTATATTACAATAAATTCTGGGACTGAATGTTTTTAAAGCACATTTAATAATTTGGCATGTTACACTAAAGCCGTCTTCATGGATTCATGAATATCATATCATAGAGCAAACTCAACGGAATCGTTTATTAATTTGACAACTATTATGCTCCAAAGGAGAAAAAAAACGATTAGGCTAATAGTCAGCTTTATATGACAGTGTTTTTTCTGTGTGCTGGAAGCTCACATAGTTGATCAAATTATTTAAGTGTTAAAATATTTTTTTATTTAGAGTCAATTGCTCATTCAGTAAATTTCATGAGAGAGAAAAGCACCCAGAGAAATTACAGCGCTGATTGATAAGTCTTTTAATTTTTCGATGCGGGAAAAAGCTGTTTCAAGTGGGAATTGAAAGAGCTGAGACACACTAGCCAATTGTAACTATGCTGATCTGTGATTGGTGTACGGGAGGTCACTGCCGGACCCGGGCTCCGCCCCGGCTCCCTAGATATGGATACTGGCGCCAGTCGCATCAGGGTACAGCCACATTTCATTAATGAGCGTATGCCTGAGTACCTCACGGAGCAGGAGTTTCAGAGGTAGAAGTGTAGAACAGCTGATCGCAATCGTAGATCCAAATTCAAGTGGAAACTATCCTTTCCCTTTTTTTTCTTAACCCAACAGACAACAACATTACAACGATGATTCCGTGCACTGTAAGTAGTAGCCTATTTTCCTCGTGGCTAAATGCATGACATTTATAGGCTAATCATTACGCTGGTAATAATAGGCTATGTTAGTGGATTAAATGTCAACATAGTTTTGTAGTGTGGGGCAAACATTTTTAACCATTTTTTTCTGTTGTAGGTGTCATTGAGTACGATCCACGGACTCTGTATCTGAAACAAATACAACAGCAGGAGAGAGCCAGTGAAAGTACCGCAACTCTTCTCAGTACTGACTGGGCTGACTTCTTTGGACTGAAAGGTGCCCTTTTGGAGACAAACGTGTTTATTTTTTGGAAGCAGAGATTAGAATATTGAGGAAGACAGAACCATGGAAGTAGCAGCCGACCAGTCTCGGTGGATGGCGCATCACCACGCCGTGCTGAACGGTCAGCACCCGGACTCTCATCACCACGGCCTGACCCACAACTACATGGAGCCCATGGCGCCGCTGCTGCCCCAGGACGAAGTGGACATGTTTTTAAATCATTTGGACTCTCAAGGAAATCCCTACTATACCAACTCTAGGGCCAGAGTCACGTACAGCCCTGCACATGGTAAGACGCGTAGCCTTCTTTCTCCGTATGAATTTACGATGCGTTTTAGATAGTAGACTTCACAGGCCTCTATCTGTGAAGAGCATTAGAGCTATAACTAGATGTTATAGCACCCATGTGCATAATGGGTGTTAATAGACTGATACAAAGCCTACAGTTTGCATGACGCATGCCAAATTACTAAACTACAACCTTTTCTGTAATTTCCCTTTGGTCGCAGCTTTGTTTAGGCTCGAATTTTACACTAATGAATAAAAAAATATATAGGCTAATTATAGGCCTAGACTGCTTTCCAAAACCAAATATTCAACCAAAAATGCATTGTCTGTCCATACTTAAACATCATATTTGAGCTGTAGCCCAGGAATTTCTAGCAAATGACAGCATGAGAAAGGGAAGTATGTCATTTTACCCCTCTCTATTGGGACAGGGGTTTCAAGAGGGAGGGAGAGAGGCACTTCCCGGATACAGCCTAAATAAAACCCGCAAAATTACTAATAACAATCTCTAGTCTGTGAGTCGAACAGGCGCAATGACGAGAAATAGCCGGCACGGCCTTCTTTCTCATTGAGCATTCTATTCACCCAACGTTTTGCATCTGCTAGATTGGTATTGGTATTTTACCAAGAAATGTTGTCCAAAAACTCGATGAAAATTCAATATTTAAAGAAATTGCTTTCAGTATTGGAATTTAATGTCGAGTTCAATTAGGTTGGCGTGTTTATCAACAGGTGAGAATTGATCGCAATTTAAGCATTGGCAAATTTGATCCCGCGTAACTTAATTCGCATTTTGACTTTTTGTTTGAAGCTCGACTTTCTGGAAATCAAGTTTGTCGGCCACACCTCATCCACAGCCCGGGCATTTCGTGGCTGGACCCTGGAAAAGCGGCTCTCACTGCTGCCCACCATCATAACGCATGGGCGGTCAGCCACTTCGGCAAACCTGGACTGCACCCTGCTACTTCAGGCTATACCTGCAGTAGCTCCAGCACAGCCCCGGTTTCGTCGCTCACCCCAGCGTCTCACTCCAGCCCACACCTCTACAGTTTTCCTCCCACGCCTCCCAAAGACGTATCTCCAGACCCTGGCCCTACATCTCCAATCTCCACCTCAACTCGAATGGATGAAAAAGAGTCTATCAAGTACCAAGTGACTCTAACGGATGGAATGAAAATGGAGAACTGCAGTCCCCTACGCAGCAGCCTAGTCTCGATGAATGCCCAAACTCCAGCTACTCACCATCCTATCCCGACATACCCAGCATATCCTCTCCCAACACCACACGAGTATGGTGGCAGTCTTTTCCACCCCGGGAGCCTGCTAGGTGGATCCTCGTCCAGCTTTACGCCGAAGTGTAAAAGCAAAGCCCGGTCATGCTCAGGTGAGTTTCATATGTCTGTTTGTAAAGAAAGAGTTCATCCGTAGATTCACTGATTTCTAATGTATAACAGTCTATACCTACATTTATTGGATGGCGCTATATATAGTGTCTGAACAATTTAGCCACAATATACGTCCATGGTTTATTTGCCCGCAGCTTTTCTTTCGGCCAAACCAGTCCTGGCTGCTCTTATCTCAGTCTGATCGCAATCGTCACCACTTGTAAACATCATCCACTTAAAAGGATCATTTAGGGGGAATTTAACATGAAACGGCTAATCAGGGTCACCGATTAGGCTTCGAACTCAAATATTCAACATGATTCAACCATTTAACAGGAGGGATGATTACAGTTAAACAGTCAAAATAATTCGAAATTTAAATTAGACAGTAAGTCAAAGATGTATGCGACATAACGTTCAATAGCCTACTAACTGTTCAGACATCAGGCAAATGTTTATAAAAGGTCCTATTGGACCTATTTTTCAAACGGAAATTCAAGTTAATTTTATGTAAAAACTTCTAGTCAGAAGCTGTGTGGTTCTAATGTTATTTTTGGAAGAGTCGTTATATATTTGTTGTCATTAATATATTTGTTGTCATTAATACATTCAGTTACCGTGATTCCCTGGCATTTAGTCTGCCTTTGGCCTCTCACCTAGGCTTTGCTTTTGCTTGTCTGCGTAGGCTTGTTTTCTTTCAAATATGGCCTTTATTGCTTAAAATGCAGGAGTCACGACGCCCTGGCTCCTGCCATATCCTGTATACCTCTCAGCGAACAAATCACGACCTCCACCCCCGCCCGCTGTTTGCCCCAATACTAACAAAGCACCGTCGGGACGCACCGTCACAGGCGACAGAGCCCTGCTGTTTGTGTTTTTAAGTATGGCCTTGGTCCAGCCCACTGAAATGCCGAGAAAAAATCAAGCCCAGAAAAGGCTACCCCAGATGAAAGTATAACTTTTCAGCACTGTTGGTACTAATGTAGGTCTTGTTAATTAAATATGTCAATAATATTGAATAATACAAAAAGTAATAATTTACTTATAAGATGGATAGCAGCATATTCATAATGATTTCTCAGTGTTTTTTTTCATTTAGTTGAAATTAGGTAGCCTAATTGACGGCCAGCAAGAAGACATCTGCCAGCATTGTTCATAAGAGAAAACAAAGCAAAAACAAAAGTCTTTAAATACCTTGATGTTAAGATAATAAATGATGAGGAAATATTATGATGACTTGTCATCAATAGTACATGTCGTATTGTGTAACAAAAAAAAAGCATAGGTCTCCATGAGTTCGACCTGGCAAATATTTGTATGCCTTTTTATGTCCTCCTTTAGTGATGGTAGATTAAGTTTAGAACCATGATTTTACAGTGTGGCTTGGGTTTGATGCCTGGTTGGTCAGAATAGTAAAGCTATACAAAAACGGACTGTCCAGCTTTCGGGTTACAGAAGCAATATTTAATCCAATTCATATCAGAACATCCTGTTTGGGTGGATTTTCAGTGTTATCAAAAAAAAGAGGCATATTCCTAATCAATACATTTTCACAAGTTCCGTTTAACAAGGGGGGTATGTTTAATTTAAATAACATTTTCCTCAATTATGAAATAAATAAATGTCATACCTGTCATGAAACAAGCTTTTTATCTATCAGACCTCATAAAGTCCAGTGCCATTAGCTGTGATTGATTGTTGTATAAAATGCCACAATGACACTTTGGCAGTCAGCACACCTTGTGTGGTTTCCTGTTTTACTAACCTCAAACCAGCTTGACTTGCTTACATTCAAGCCTTCTTTCTCAAAAGGGGGTGTTTGTATGTGTCTCTCTTCCCTTCTGACTCTCTCTCTTCATTAGCCTTGTGGGCACTGCAATGCTCTTCAAACCTTTACATTTTCCTGGACAATACAGCGCAAACACATGAAAGTCACTGTTTTTGCAACTTCTAGAGGATTTTGCACTGATATTGCTACTACACTGCCATCCATAAAGAGGTATAGAGAGGGCGTGCCTGAGACAGAGGGGCGAGTTACAGACCTCAGCATGAACATCAAAACGGAACATTGGCTTTGTACAAACCTGATCCCTTTTTCAAGTTTGGGTGGGACGGTGGGTGTCGCTGACATTATAATAGGAATAAAGGGATGGGCTCTGGGGAGAGGGATACATGAATTAAACAGGGCTGTTTTGGTTTGTTTCGCAACAACCCATTTGAGACTGCGCATATTAACTAAGTGAAACCTGGGAGAGGACAAAGTGGGAACGCCCACCATTTTCATACCTGACTTAAATGTCTAAATAAGCTTAAAGGTGAAAAGGGCACAGCCTTGTGCCCAACAGAGGTCTATGCCTTGAATGTGGTGGTCACAATGGAGCTCAACATATTAAAACAATATAAGGGTATTGTAAGACAATTCATGATGCAATTTTAAAGCAAAACAACCTAAAGTATGAGTTTATCAGCTGTTAAGTGACATATGGGGCACATATTTGTTTTAGACCACAGTGTGGCCTGGTAAAATACCACACACTTCCTCTCATGTTTTCTATCTAGCTAATGAATTATGAAGCTCTAATTTGATGGTGTGTCTCATTCCTCTCGTTGGACACCTCTGGACACGTTCTGGCAGCCTCTGGGCTTCCCACTCTGGATCAGTTTACATAGAGGTGTCTGTGTCCATGGCGTTCCGCCACACACAGAGGAGCACCAATGACAGTCATATGGATTGCTCTTGGCCAGAACACCTGTACACCTGTACTGTGTGCTGTGTCGCACCCCTACAGGGAAGCGCTGACTCATATTACATTCCTAATGAAGTGTGGTCTATTTATTTCATGTTAATTGATGCCCCAGCAGTTTTAATCAGATCAGGCCGTTAGTCTTGCATGCATGAATCAAATACTGTGTCTTTCAATAGAGTCTGAACTTTTTAATTATATAAATGTCCCTTTGTCTTTCCTCCACTTGAATTCTACTCAGAGGGGCGTGAGTGCGTTAACTGTGGAGCCACCTCCACTCCTCTTTGGCGACGGGATGGTACAGGGCACTACCTGTGCAATGCCTGCGGCCTGTATCACAAGATGAATGGCCAGAATCGACCCCTCATCAAACCCAAGCGCAGACTGGTGAGTTTTAGCTCTCTCTCTTTCTCTCTAGCTCCACATCTGAGAAAGAGTCTTAAATATGAGCACAAAGCAGATGCTGCCTGCACAATTCCAGGAAAGTTATATTTTCCCTATGATCTTCCTGTAATTGTTTGTCCCTCTCACCCCCTGGTGATCCCCTGCACAGCCTGTGACAATACTGCTACTATTGCCATTGTTACTGCTATCATTATTGCTGGTACTTCTGATACTGTCACTGATACCAATGTCCAATACTGCTTAGTTATAACTAGACTTGAGTGAATAAACAAACTGCTGCTACACACTCAGCATTTTATGAATCCATGCTAATGATCTCCTAATTATTTGTGAGGTTATACTTCATGGTTGGGCTCTACCATTTTTTTAATAACTTCTACACCTATTACTCAGGTATCACTTTTTTAACATTATAGATGGATTTTTGAAGATTCTTTGGAAGATTCTCACATTTAAAACATTTGAAAATTTTAATTAAAATGGGGATGGAGGATTTAAATATTTCCTTTAATTTTAAATTGTTGGCTAGGCAGGCTACCCCATGTACAGCTATTTAATTTCCAGCCCACCCTTAAATGTAATGACATATTGATCCTGATTGGCTAAATAGACCTAAGCAAATTTGTGGCACTGTATTTGTATGTCGACCCAAACTTTCCATTGGATAGGCTACGTCACATAGCCTTAAATCATACATAAAACATAATTTAGACCAATCCTAGCCTACATTTATATTAATCACTTTATTGTAGGTTAAATTTAATGAAATTACTAGGCCTATATTTTATTTAATCACTTAAAAGCTTTGGAAGAAGCGTCGAGAATAGGCTAAATTATGAGGCATGCAAACCATACGGCTAATAGGCCTGAATACATTCTGAAATGTTATTAAACGACGCATTTATAAATCTATTAATGGCACTGTTTTATCGGAGTCCGACCCCTCAGTAGGATTGAGAACTTTCTCTGTTTACAAGAAAAGAAAAATATATCCTAGACCCTAGATTTTTTTCGGCTTTAGTAGCACAACTTATTCAATTTATAGTCAAGCTTATAGGGTGCTTTGGTGTCATTTAGCATGTTGTTGCGAATTAACACGTAGCCTAGCATTTCCCCACTCGCTGAGCCTTGTTCTCCGACGAAGTCCATAACATTTTCCATGGGTTCTGTGGCTGCAGCTTTGGATTTTCAGCTGAAGTGTTTTCAGAGTTCTGTTCAAAGGGCATCCAGTTGTTTCCTATCCGGATATCTGTCCGGGCCCGATAAGGAAGCTCGGCTCCCGGGTGTTTCCTCCTTCAACAAACCCCGCTGCATTTTGTATGGCCCCGGCAGGCCAGACGTTGACATATACTGTACTGTAAAGCGATTATCACAACACTGTAGGACCCAGTTATGTGTGGAGCGAGAGAAAGAGAGAGAGAGAAACAGAGAGAAAGAGACACAAAGAGAGAGAGCAACACAGAGAGAGAGAGAGAGAGAGAGAGAGAGAGAGAGAGAGAGAGAGAGAGAGAGAGAGAGAGAGAGAGAGAGAGAGAGAGAGAGAGAGAGAGAGAGAGAGAGAACGCGAGGGGAAGGGATGGCGGCAGTGGGGATTGGAAAATAAATGGATTTATGTTCTTGGTCGCTTGTTTGTCATGCTCGGTTGGCAGTGGCACAATCTATGTGTGTCGGAATGCGGAGTGTTTTTGTTGTCTGTTTTGCTGTTAAATGTCTGCAGTCTGCATCATTGCTTTTCTAGGGCCATGAAGCAATTGTATAAACCTGAAATTGATTAAAATAGAAAAATAGGGTTACTGCGTCGTGACACTAAACGTTTCTTAGTTTGTGTAAAAATCAATCCGTAATGGTCACACGTGGCTTGATTGTGCGCAGACAAGACACTAGGCCAACATTCAGGGTCGTGAGATTCTCAAGATCTTTGGCAATTACCCTGCAATGACGAGACAAACTATTACTGTCACCCATCAAATGCATTTCAATTGAATGCAATTGCCTATGGCAGCAATGGCTGTAAGGAGACAAACAGTGTATACAAAATGAAAGTTGTGAGCCTATAAATATCAATGATATATTCAATCGAATCAATAGAGGCAAATCCCTGTAAGTAATTTAAAGACTAGGACTATAGTATCGATCTGCTTTATTTGAGAAAAGCCTTGAAAAGTGGACTGTGAAACATGCCGTAACCATTTTACACATATACGACTATATCATTTTACCAAATAAAATAAAGCATTTAATTAAGAAGGTAGTCTATTACAAACAATTTATTGAATAATTTAAATGGCAAAATAGGTTTAATAATTTTAAATGAGTAAAAACGTACCACTTCTTAACGACATTAAAATGTGACAATTTTCTTAGGTTAGACGGTCATGGGTTTTCATGTCAATTGTATTTATGTCAAGTTCACTGTGTTGACCTTCTCAAACATAATGATCCAATTCAGCTAAACAATTCAATAGATTTATTCATAATGTTTTAACATAATGCGTTTCTTCCAGTCCGCTGCGAGACGAGCTGGCACCTGCTGCGCTAACTGTCAGACAACCACCACCACTCTTTGGAGGCGCAACGGCAATGGCGACCCGGTGTGCAACGCCTGCGGGCTCTACTACAAACTGCATAACGTAAGTAGCTCAACAGCGTCATTAGAATCTGCGGGTCGAGCTGGTCAAGTGGGCGGACAGCTTGCATCGATTTAGGACAGAGGAGAGAGAGACCGGGAGTGAGGAGCCAGATTTCCCCGTCAAGCAGAATAGCCAGTCGTTTTTTCTTATTATTAATGCATCTTTGTTTCAATGGTGGGCGTTACTCCCGGGAGAGGATAGAGGGTGGGACTGTCATTTAGTGCAAAAGCGTCAGTTACACTGATGCAAACTAGTCTGAAAGACCTTTCAGGTTCAGCGTGGCTCATCGCCTTGATGGTAACATTTTATTTGAAACGAGACAAAGCAGTCACACAAATCACACAAGAGTAGATTAGATATTTGAGACTTTTGTTTTTCTAGATTTAAATTCATTATATTTTCTTTGACTTGTTAAGCATTATAATAGAGCTAGGTGAGTCAAAGTTCAATTGTTGACTTGAATTTGGGTTGTATTATTTTGTGTTGAATATATAAATGAAAATGAAAAACAAGATTGAGAGTGCTAAATGCTAGAATGCACCAAGACATTGCATTCTTATGTACTACATGTCTGTCTGGTTTCTCTGTGGGTAATATCTCTGCTCCTCTGCTTCCTCTAGGTTAACAGGCCTCTGACCATGAAGAAGGAGGGTATTCAGACACGCAACCGCAAGATGTCCAGCAAGTCCAAGAGAAGCAAGCGGGCTGGAGATGGTTTTGATGAGCTTTCAAAATGCATGCACGACAAGTCTTCACCCTTCGGCGGTCCCCCTGGCTTGGCTAGTCACATGACCCATATGAGCCACCTAACCCCCTTCAGCCATTCCGGACACATGCTGCCCACGCCCACGCCCATCCATCCCTCCTTTGCCCACCCCCACCACACAAATCGGTCGCCAGCCTGGGCTGAACCACACTGAAGCTCTCCCAGAGCCGCCTCCCTCCCTCCCTTATCACAGGCCCTTCACCAGCATCTCCACCAGTGTCAGATCTCCCCGGGGCAGGAGCTGGGATGCCTTATGTGCAGCTTCATGTGGAAAGACTGCGAGTAGAGAACTTTTCTGTCTCACATGACCTTGTTGAGAGAATTTTGAAAAGGACAACAATTTTATCACGTCTCTGTCAAGAGAGAAAAAGAGAGAGTTTCTCACCTCGAGTGTGTTGGTGTCTGAGCTTGATGGGCGTGAATGGGGACACTCATAGTTGTTTTGCCTTTTTGTACTTTGTCACTTTGGTACCCCTGTGTCCACCATCCTGTGAAAGAGAAGACTACAAGAGGTTCCACAACCACTGCTTTCACCTCCTAGACCTCCAACTTGTACTGAGACCCCCCCCCCATCCTCCCTGCCTCTCTCTTCTCCTCCCTGCCTCCATCTATGGCTGCTGTGGACAGACTGTGTAGTGTTGTGGCCGATCAAGACGTCCGGACCCAACCACCCACCGTGGACCCAACCACATGCTGGATAAAACACCAAGAACCTGGTCACCTGTTTTTAAAGGACTTTGATGGAAAAAAGACACAAGGAAATAGAATGTTTATAAATGCTTAATTGCTATTATTGTTGTTATAATTGATGTTATAATTATTATGATAACTTATTTTCACTTTTTTGCTTTCTTCAAAGACACATTGATTTTAATGTCATTGTTATTACATAACAGAAAAAAACTGACCTATCTTAGACAAGTTGTTCCTGAGCTGTACGTTTTTATCATTTTTTCCATCTCATAAAATAAAGGAAATAAAGTTTAATACTAAATTAATTAATGTATTTGTGTCACCAAAATATATATTTGATATACCTCTTCATGCAAAACTTGTCATAGTTCAGTTCAATTTTCAATGCAAGATGCTCTAACAAACACACACACACGCACACACACATAACTACTCTCACACAAAATAAATTCAACCTTAAATGAAGAATACTCGATTCTTGAATCTAAATTTAAGTGATATCAGATGTAATGAAGCCAGCTCTGTGATCTCAAAAGTGCAGAAAATGGTTTTGTTTCAGCTTCTCCCCTGTGTGATGTGGTGTTTATAGAAGGCCTCTTTGTGGAGCCTAGTCCTCAGGGTGCACCACTCTGACCCAGACAGCAGGCTCCAAAGTCGGGGTGAACAGAGGGCCCTGACGTCACACACACATACAACCACACGCATACACACACACGCATACACACACACACACGCACCCATCCACATGCACACACGCACACGTACACACAAGCACAGTCATGACTATAGACAATGACACTTCTCCAAGTGCACACACTACAGTTCTTATCTTGTTACATGCCTCCTCTCAAACATACGCAAGCACATGTGTACTGGACACATTAGCGTAACATTTATTTTAACTTAATTTATCCGTCCCTCGCAGCCTTTCCCATTCCTCCCGTCCCTCTGCCCTGCCTCTTCCAGAATGCCCCTCTCAGGGCTGTGGCGATGGGAGTGAGAGGAAGGACAGCAGGTCTTTAGTGGCAGAGAAAAGAGGAAGGAAAGGCAATCAGGCAACCCATGAGCAAACACGTGGGGGGCTGTTTGGACCCCTCACACACAGATGTGCTCACAGCTGAAGGCTGCAGGAAACAGCTCTCTCTCTTTTTCCTTCTCTCTCATTCTCCCATTAGGTAAATTGAAGGACCTGAGGACACCATCAGCACAGTCAACTCTGTAAGTCTAGCCATTTCAGGCCAGTTTAAGGTCATCGTCATAGCCCTTACACAACAGTAACCCAAATCAGAACTGCAACTCCTCCCTATTCCCAGTGCCTTATTTGTCTACAGATCAAAACAGTCCCTGGCAATATAGCTTCACGATAGATGTTTTCTCAGGAGGTTGATTTGTTTGTCTAAAGCAAACAGCTCTGCATCAGTGAATTTATATCAGTGAACATGATACTACAGCACTAGCAAACCATTTTGGAAAAATAACCTGTGTTCAACTCACAACAAGGGATTGCCTAATTTCAAATCGCTCAAAATTACTTTCACTGAGAAATTCACTTCAGCCAATGCTTGTCAATTTTCAATCAGAATGGTCCTTTGCTGCATGCCACTAGCAGTGTGTTTGAGTGTCAGTACTGAGAGTTCACGGTTCTCGACTAGGCCACCCTGGACTCAGTGCTGCATGGCTCTGCTTGGCGAGGCTCCCAGAGGCCAGCCCTCTACGAGGCCCGCCACTAGGAAGGAGGAGTCCTCCCAAAAATAATACAGCAGCATGCCAGTGTCTGGGAGCTGAGACAGGGAGAGAGAAACTCTGGTTTACTCAGAGGGATAGGGAGAGGGACTTATAGCTGCTGCTACCCACTTAGAGATGCCCAGAGCTAGCTCTGCCTCAGGTCCTTCTAATGGACTGGCTATGTATCACATTATTGTTATTAAGGATGGAGATGCTTCTGCCAGAATGGAACCACGTGACAGAAATTATTATAACTTTCACCAATCACATACTGTTGTATGACACATTAAGGAACAAAATATGCAACCATGAAAGATTATATTACTGAATGTTAGAAGAAAGGTCATAAACCATAGCTGTATACAGAAGATGAAAAGACCTTGAAGGTTTATGATTCCTAAACCGTGGACTTCATGTACCATCTCTCCCTCCCCACTCTCCATAACACTGTCATCCTTTCTTTTTTATTCTTCTCCCCTCTCCATACCGCCCACTCCCACTCTTTCCTCATCTCTCACTCCCTTTACGTATTTGTTTTTTCATCAAATTGAATTAGCAAAATCAGAAGTTACCAAGATCCTCCCCTCTCAAAGTGGGGTTAGAAAGAGACAGACATGAAAGATGAAAGGAAGTTCAGCATAATTCACAAAGACAGATTTCTTGGCATGTACTGAATGTACTATACCGTATGCTGTACATGTTCCTAAATAAATGGTATCTCTGTTTCTATGTGTACCCATGTCCATATCTGTGGCTGTTTAAAGCAAGTTAAAACCAGGTTCCACATCAAGTCATCGTTTAGATATGTGATCTTAGCTCATAGGTAAACTTCCTCTCACTGGGAGGATTCATAGAAAGACTGTCCCTTGACAATTAAGGCCTGGGGTGTTGTCATCATCCCTATGACACAGAACATCCCCAAATACACAAATACTCTCACCAGTTCCTCATCAGTGTGCATATCAAACTTTGGTGGAATGTACAGCATTGATGTTTAGAGACAGAGGTTTTGTAAAATAACCCTGAAAACGACATTATGACCAATCAGATCCAGTACATTTTACTATTAGTCACAAATTAGTCGTCCAAACGTTTAACTATCTTCTGCATACCACAAGCTTTTTGTCAGATTCCAACCTCAGAGCCGGCCCCCCTCCCTGCTCTCATTCTTCTTTACCATTAGACCCACTTTTAAAAGGCCTATGGTTACAGCTGCACTTCAAGCCTGGCTGCGCCCTAATTTTTCCAAGCACCAATGAAAAAAAGAAAAACAGGAAGTGAAAAGTTCAAACAGGAAATACTTACACAGTATTATTAAGACCAATTGAGGCTAAAAATCTGACATACTGTAGATGGGCAGAAACGATTGACGAGAATTGGGGTTTAAATATAAAGCTACACAGTAATGCTTTTGCATTAAATTAGTGTGTGTACAGTACTGTAAATGGAAGCAGAGAAGTGAAAGAAGGAACCGAGAGAAAGTGTTTCACATCATTCATTAGTGGTTTGGGTAGGGGCTCAACAATTGCTACGTTTTGTGGTTTTTAAACAGAGTAGACTAAAAACTTGTAAAGTGAGCTGTTGTTGAGTGCATTGAAATTCAACGCTTTGTAGCCTGTGTGTTGTATTCGATGATTATCCTCTCAAACACACTTTTGCAGATCAAAAAACCCACACAGTGCAGATGAAGATGTTATTGCTCTGCTAAAATGCCTGGATCATTCTGTTTTATCACAATCCCTGTTAAAATGAGTCTGGAAAACCTAACGTTATTCTAGCTCTCTAATCACATGAACTTGCTTCAATTCAAACTAAGACTATTAAGAATTAGCATCAGTCATCCAACCGTTTTTATTCGGCTCCATTCATGCATACCCAGCTAGAGCTGAGAATGTAATCCAGGTGGCAGCGGGTGTCTCTGGGCGAGGACAAGCAGGACACCGCACCCTCGCCTTGATCCCAGAGAAAATTAGGTCAGGGCCCAGCCCACCTGGGAAAGACAGCATTCACAGTGTTCACCTGGGACAGGTAGTATTCAGGTACCATTCAGGCATCGTTCAGGCCTTGTTGAGGCCCTGCTGTTCCTCTGTAAGGCAGACAAATTCATCCCCACTGTCTGTGGACAAACGAGCCCATTCATCCAAGGCTCCAATTTTCAAACCAGGGGGCAAGTACTGTACTAATGCTTGGGGAGGGCTCAGGGGAGTGGGCGTCTGGACCTGTTGTCCTCTTCTGCACCCTCACTATTCACATCCTCTCTCTCTCTCTCCAGCTTTCACCAGCAGGTAACTGGAGAAAGCAAGTAGAGAGGGGGGAGTCTAGAGCAGCCTGGCCCAGTGCTGCATCTGAGGCCTGTGGAGCAGGAGCCAGCTGCGTACCCCTGGATGGTCCTCCTGGCACCCAGGAAGTGATAACCAAACTGGAGGTGAGAGGATAAAGGAGGACAGCAGCACAAGCCTTGAGCGATCTCCCTTCTCATGCATGAAAAGTATTCAGAGCATCTAGATTTGTCATTCACCCTCATCCACGAGACATCAAGTTCGGAGCCATTTGGTTAGGCCTCATTTCAGTTGTCCTTGGCGTGCCACCCGTGCATAAATTCTGCTACTCAGGTGAGGGCATTCCTAGACAACACTAGTCATTCTTTGTTGGCGGCTCTGGTTTGTTTTGTCTCCACCCTCACCACCCGAACAGCCTCTTGGTAAACACACCTTATCTGATTTTTGGGAAGGAGAAAGAACCAATGTTATGATGACGCAGGAGAGGAACTCTGTATCCCAGGGCCCTTAACAAGGAACATACTGTACCTCCTACAACAAGAGGTTATGTAGAGCAATGCAGCGTTAAAACATTAGACGAGAGGCAGTGTCCTAAACAACATTCCCTGACCACGCAGTCCATCAGAGTCCTGAGACTCCTCAAGATCTCTCCTACTGAACCCTCAACATAAGTGTTATGGTGTTACCTGGTGTAGACCCTTTCCTAGATAGATACCCCCCCACACCAACCCCCGTCTAGCCCACTGTCACCAGGAGAGGATCAGGTCAGGTGTGTGTACCTAGATCTGATATATTAATGAGATTGTTGGTGCTATCAAACACACACACATACACGCACACACAAGCACACACACACACACACACACACACACACACACACACACACACACACACACACACACACACACACACACACACACACACACACACACACACACACACACACACAAACCCCAGCAGGTCTATCTGTTGAGGAAAGGCTGTAGAAGAGAGTTTTGCACTCAAATTCGCTCACTGGGATGTTGCAACTCCAGCAGCTAACTGGGTCTTATCTCCCTCTAGCAGGCGGTGTCGTTTGATATGTATCAGTACATTTTGTTGAAAGTGCAAAAATATATAAGAAAAAAATAACATGATGAGTCAAAAACAGAGCATCACCATAAACTGACGTCTGTGGTTTCTTCCCGATGATAAGTTGATTGTGCACGTCTCGACTATTTACAAGAGAAAACATTTTGTTATGCATCATTCGTCTTTTGCGTCTGCATATAGTGCATCATTTACACAGTGTTGTCATTTATAACAAATGCAGCAAATGCTTACTGTAAGTACATGTTTAATAGAATTTCTGCATATACAATACTGTATATATCTATATGCATGCCTTTATATATGTAAGTGTGTGTGTGTTTAGGTACATGAGGGAGCACTGGCTCAGAGAAGATTGTCATCATTCCATCATCGACATCACCATGGCGACTGATAAGGCCCTGTCTTCATCCACACGGCATTACATCTTGTCTATCAAGAGGATGTGGCCCCTGCTGGTCCTGCCTGTGTGGGTATGAGTGTCTATCACAAGTCTATCTGGACAGATAAGAGGACAGAGTCAGCACGAAAGAGACTCTCAGTACAGAGCCAGTCAGGGCATTATAGGTTACAAAGCATGGAGAGACCCAGAGTTTAGAGAAGAAGGGCCTTGAAAACTCCCTTTACTCACACAGGACTGTGGTAACACACACACACACACACACACCTCCTGAGTTTTGAGAAGATCTCCTGTGGACCAGGACACTAGGTCTACTTCACGTGGATCAAGTTGTTAGTGATCTAGTCTGGGGACAATAACTTTTCTGACAGTTCTACCTCCCTTCCACTGACAGATGTAAAAAATGAGCAGACCACAATCACACACACACCTAATAAGAGTGTGGAACACCCAGGCAGTACAACACTCATTGGTTTGGTAGCAAAGTTAATCACCCATGTGAAAAAAGACAAGACCAAAATTACTGATTGAATTATTCAATTTTGTCTTAAGATTAAAACATTTCTTTTCTGCCATGGTCTATTGGAGAACAGACAAAAAAACAAAATATGAAAATTAATTAAAAGTCAGTGATGTAAACGACTTCATTTAATTATTGGTAACTTTCAAACAAGCATAGGTAGGTGGAATATGATAAGCAGGTTGTTTCAGAGCCACAAAATAAGGTTTCAGGAATGGAGTTTAATTTGGTTCATTTGAAACTCGGAAAAAGGTTTGTGATGTGAGGTGTTTCCATACAAGGAAAGGTTTTCCACAGCTGAACACAAGACAGCTTCACAAGAACATCTCCCAAAAAAAACATTGTACCTTGTGTGACACCCCAATGTCATGGAAATCCTGGAGGAGTGTGTAGGGATAGCAGACTCCAGGCAAAACGTTGGTTCCAGAAGGGAATTAAGTGAGTGAGACAGAGGGAGAGAGAAAGAAAGAGAGGAGAGAAACCAGATGAACAAAGCAAAAGAGTGCAGGGAGAGAGAGCTTTCTGATTAGTTTCCTTGGCAAGATGACAAAAGCGTTAGGAATGCAAGCAAGAGGGGAGAAGTGATCAAGAGCTTGAAAAGGAAAGGGGAAACTGAGAAGAAGGAAGAGTGAGGACTGTTAAATAGGACAGGATGTCAAGAAGGCATTTTCCTTATTCATTTCCCTTCCACACAACTTGTACCCTCCCCACACACACAGACACACATACATGCACATATTGTACACGCACACACATTGTGTCCTGTCTCTCTCACTTCTTACTGTACTTCTCCATCTCCCATTGTCTGTCTGTCTGTCTGTCTGTCTGTCGCTCTCTTTCTCGCTCTACACTGTTTTTAGAAGGGGGGAGATGTGGACAGATCTACTTCCATCCACTCTCAGCCTCTACAGCTGGAGCCAATTCAAGGGTAGGAAGAGGAGCAGAACAATTGACCTTTCTGTCTGCTTGTCTCTGGGCTTCTGGAGGTGAGGATGGAGGTAAAGAACTTGGCTTATAGAACCCAGTGGTCATTTCTGATCAAATGTGTTTCATGAACAACGCACATGCACACCTCAAAATTAATTCACACAGAAATACATGCAAACACACATGTACACACAAACACACACATTTATTTTACTATCCCAGAAATTACAGATAATTCACTCTCATTCAAAATCATATTATCTCGAACCCCTAACCCTTAACGAATCCCTCAACGTAATTCTAATTTACCTTAACCTGCAACTCCCTAAAACCTCATACAAATAGCACTTGAAATTGTGGGGGCCTAATTCTTTTTTTTTCCCCTTAGTTTACCATCCTTAAGGGTACTTTTGGTCTCTACAAGACTAGTTAAACAAGACCACACACACACACGCGCACACACAAACAAGCATGCGACAGTGGCCACCCACTGTCAGGCTCATTTCACAGAGCCTCCTCACAGCCCCTGTCCTAGGCCTGGGGCCAATCATCTATCCAGCGCTGAGTAAACGCTGCCACCTCAGACTAGTACACTCTCACTCACATTCACTCACACCACATATGCCTCATTCACACACACCAGCACACACACACACATTATGATTAATGGATTGGGAGCATTACAGACGACAGCATTGCCAAGCCGTGTAATAGAGATCACCAAACTCACTGATGTACTCTTCTCTCTCACTTTCTTTCTCTCTATTTCACCTTCTGGGGAAAAAAAACAGTTTCATGGTGAATCGTTGACCACATTGTGAGAAATGTTTAAGTATTATCTGCTGTTTAAATGTATGTCCAAAGGTTCCAATGGGTTTCACAGTTTATTACATAAGTAATAAATTGTGTCAGAAAGTGCATTGAGTGTGAGTGGGTTCATGTTTTTAGGTAACTGCAGAGGAGAGACGGTTGTGTCTCCTGAAGAACTGGACTTGCACAACACCAGCCAGGTCATGTGTCATCACTATTAATACTGTGTTATATGAATGGAACTTGGCTTCAAAATCTGGCCCATCATGTGACAGGAGTCAGCCAGCAACTTACCCCCCCCCCCCCCCTCCATATTCTCGTGCCCGTCTCCCACCCCCAGACCCCCCTCCCACTGGCGCCTACACGGTTAGTTAAGGGTTGCCACAGGGCATCATGTGACAAACACGCAAACACACGCACAAACACACCCGCACAAACACACACACACACAATGTTAAAGCACAAGTAAAATATGTACAAACTCACAAATCTCAAGCTTATGTTCTGACTCAAATCAATTGAATGGGTTAGTTCTTTTATCTCGGGGTGGCCATGGGAACTCCAACAATACAATCCATTATAGTGGTGCATCAGAGAGCTGTGTGTCGGTCCGTCTACATGTCAGGCTGGCCGGGGACCTGAGGGCTCAATGTCAGCACAACGTTGGAGCACAACACCGCTCACACAGAGAGCCTGAAGTGGGATTTGTTGGTTCATTTTGTTAACTTGTGTTAGTTATGAAAATGAATAGATCCCTTTCATTCTGGTCTGTCTCTAACAATGTCATCATAAAAGCTGATGCTTTATGTGGAAATGTGTTATGACGTATTAATTTATGGTTTATTTGAAATGGATATGGTTGTATGCTCATTGATATACATTTGTTGAGTGTACAGGCAACACAATCTTAAGTTCATGTTGCTCTACTCTATACCTATCCCTTTCCTCCGCCCCCCTTCTCCTCTCTGATACCCACCTCCATGTCTGGCCGACCTCCAACATCTGAAACCCTAGACGTTGGTTCTGCCCTTTCCACAAAATTTAGGAAGCCATTAGCAACATCAAATCATTACCTCCCGAAGGAAAGGGAGGGGGGGAGAGACAGAGAGAGGAGGCGAGGAGAGTTAAATGTGGATTGAGAGATAGAGGAAAGAGAGAGAGAGGAAAGAGAGAGAGAGGAAAGAGAGAGAGAGGAAAGAGAGAGAGAAAATAAGAAAGAGAGAGAGAAAATAAGAAAGAGAGAGGGAGAGGGATCGTGTTACCTTTCTTTTCAGTCTCTCTATTATAGTAATGTGCTGGGACCCATTTAACTAATAGTAGCACAGTGATACCCAGTATAAACAGTATTACCAACTAAATTAGCATCCAGGACTGTGAAAACACAAAAGCATGCATACACAGGCTCAAGCAAACCACACATACACACACAGACTGACACACGTACACAAACAATGCATCCAGCGAAATACCTTGGAACAGTCACATTGTTCCCTGTGACACTCCAATGTAGCTGCATGCAAGCTAGAAACAGTATGGGAAAGGCCAGCCAGCCTGTAACATGGTTGCTTCATGCTTCATGTCTTTATTAAGACTTTCCCTGCAGCTCTTTTTGTCTTTTGCTCTGTCTCTCCATTTCACTCTCTCACTCTTGTTACTGCACTGTCACCCCAAAGCTAATCCAGTTCAAATGTAAACAGGCTTAGGTCCTCATTCCACACTTAAACCGTATCAAATGTATCAAAGCCAGGGCTCAGTGGCGTCCCTGGCTACAGAGGGTCAGACTGGGGCCACACAGGGCCACACACCCAACTCAATTAGCCTGAGAGCCAGTTAGTCTGTCTGACCAACAAGTGTGTGTGTATGCATTTGAGCGTGTGTGCGTGCGTTCGTGTATTTGTGCGTTTACGTGTGTTAAGAGGGAGGGTATTCGGGTGTGAATGCATGTGTATGTCTGAACGTACACAGTTGGTGTGCATTGGGTTAATAGGTCAGGTCACGGTTATAAGGAGCGTGAGCATGTGTGTATAATTGTGTGTATGTATGTGTGCGTGTATGTGTGTGACAGAGACGTGGAGACTATTCCTTATCCACTAACAGAATGTGAAAGGTTGTCTGCAGGCTAGAGGAATAATACAGACAGTGTCTGCAGCAACATTATTACACTGGCAGGCTAAAGACATCTCCTCAAAGACCCTTCTGTGGCCCCTTTCGAGCTGACATCGCATTCTGCTCAACCAATACAGAAAAGAGAGGCTACATACCACCCGGGGCAATACTCTCTCAGCAAACAAAATCAAAACATTACACGCCACCAAAACATAAGCATTCACTATGGTCCTGTGACCCATTAAATTGCTGAAAACAACCAAACGCCAACATTAGGGAGCCAGAGTCTCAGGTGAAAACCATGTGCTGTTGAATGATTCCGGTGACTGTAGACTCTCCACGTCTTGTGGGAAAGATCAGAGCTTTGTTTCTCATAGTTATAGAGGTGTTCTGTGGGTGTTTGACCTGCCATCCCTACCCTGTGACCTCCCTGCTGGTGTTTTGGTGTGAGGTCATGTAGGTGTGTGTGAGAATGGATCCTGCTTCTATCTCACACTAATTGATTGCCACAGCCTGTCCATGTTTGTGGGTCCCAGGAGATTCCTGATTTAATCTCCTCAAAATGGGCCAATCTCATTTCACAACAGCACAACTAGGACCTGTGAAGCCAAGACATCCAACTTATCCCTGCTCTGCCCCACCCAGCCCAGCCCTGCTCTGCCCCACCCAGCCCAGCCCTGCTCTGCCCCACCCAGCCCAGCCCTGCCCTGCCCCACCCAGCCCAGCCCTGCTCTGCCCCACCCAGCCCAGCCCTGCTCTGCCCCACCCAGCCCAGCCCAGCCCTGCTCTGCCCCACCCAGCCCAGCCCTGCTCTGCCCCACCCAGCCCAGCCCTGCTCTGCCCCACCCAGCCCAGCCCTGCTCTGCCCCACCCAGACCGGTTAAGTCCCACTGCACCCCTCCAATTGTGCCGAAAGGAGCCCACAATGCTAATCACATACCCATTAACCTAAAGGAGAATTTAGCTTCAATCAAGCAATCAGTGACATCAGGGTCACCCCAATGTTTTGGGGGCGTTGACGTTCCCAGAGGCCTCTCTGTCCATCTCAAGCTCATCACTCTTCTCCAGGCACTGAGCCGTCAATATGGCCCTGATCTGGGAACACTGCCGTATCAGATCCCTCACGTCTCCCCAGGGGGACATCCCAGCCAAGCCAAGCCAAGCCATGTCTCTACACGGCCCACCAACCATACAGACACCCCTGCACTCCCAGCCTCAAACATTCCCCTGGTGAGTCACCGAGACCGCCTCCCCAGCCTAAGCAGCACAACGTGGGCACCATGCATTTCCATTGATTGGATGATTGTTAATAATTATACGTTAAACTTCTTGAACTGTTATGTTTCTCGTATAACCCTGTGTTGGCTGGTGTGTACATGCTGATGTATGGATCTGCTGGAGTACGATGTGTGCGCGTGCATGTGTGTGGCGGTGTGTATGACTTTGCAGGTGTGCTGATTCACTCCCAGCAGATTCCATCAGAAGGAAGGTACCCCAGGATGAGCTAATCGTCCTGTAGCTCGTCCATCAGACACAGATTCAATTGGCCACTTTAATTAATAATGGTGTTTATCGTAGGAACATCAGGCTCTGGGGCAGGGGACAGGAGCTTGTCTGTGTAATTGGGAAGCCTGATTATGCTCCTGAGGAAGCTTTTATACCAGCAAGGTTATCAGTCCTCCTGCCTCTGCCTGTCATCTCCCCAACATGGGCTCTTACCCACTTTCTTCTGTGACCACTTTCTATCTTTCCTCGGCCTCCCTCCACTCCTCTCATCCTCGTCGTGTCACGGAGCCTTACGAGTTCAGCGAAGCACACGCTCAAACTTTAGCTCTGCTGGTTTGACCCAGCTGAGTCGAAGCTGATGTGTCCCACTCCAGCTCACTGGCTGAGTGTGAGAGTGGGTGAGCCTGTTGAATAGGATATCTCTGCCTCCAGCCTCCCTCAGAGCGATGGAGAGAGAGAGGCTCAGCACTCAGGGCTGGACAGCTCCTGTCTGAGCTGATGTGAATGGAGACTTATTGATCCTAACGGGCCGAGCCACAGGTACTAATGCAGTTACACTCTGCTCTCCACTACAGCTGGCGGTTTGTCCCTCTTAATTACGGTTTAACCATAACAGATCTATACCTCCCTTGGTACCTCTCCCTCCTTTTGTTATCCACTCATTCCCCCAGTCTCCTAATCTACACATATATCAAACCCCCCACCCCTCCCCACTCTCTTTCATTTTCTCTATCCTTCTGCCCCTCCCTCTGTCTCTTTCCCCTGTGCTGTGACCCTCCTTCCCCAGGGGGATTGTTTGTAACGGTACTCAGTAGAGTCAGTCTATACAGGCTGGGGTCTACTGGCTTGGATCATGTGTATATTTGAAAGATTCAAATTGACCAATGATTCATTAGAGGATATAACTGTGAATTCACTACCAGTCAATATAAAAAGAAATGCATGTGATGCACAAGTGCCTTCTTAAGAACTTGGTTTTATTTTTTAGATGCACCTACACACTGAACCAGAAGCAAAAGGCGGGCTGTATTTACAGAAATGTTTGCCACAAAGAGTTTGGGGTATTACTGCTTTACGTGTTATAACGTTCATGTTTGATAGGGCTGGTGAGGGCTAACAAGCTGGAACAACCTCTGTGCTAGCGAGATGTTCTGGGTCTCTGTTGACCTCTGAAAGAGTGAACACTGCACACTGGGAGATGGATTTAGGGAGCTAGCTAAAAGGAAAAAGGAGGGAGAGGAGATGAAACAGTGTTTTATTTTATAGTTGTGTGAATTACTGCCCCAGCAACATCAAACAACGTTACTGTTAGTGCTAAACTAAAATGTGTCATCCTTCCCTCCCTCCCTTTCCGTCTCTCTTTCTTGGTATCCTCTGCTCTGTGATCCCTGTGGAAAATCCTCTCATCTCGGCCGCTGTCTGGCCGCCCAAACCCAAACATCATATTACTGTCTCTTCCTTAGTGTTTAAATCTATATCCCCATCATATTTTTATACCTTCTTGATCGACCTCATATTCTTTTGTAAATTTTTATTGCCGGGTTCTCCCACCCAATGCACAAGGCTTGCTCAAAGCGAAGTGAAGACAAAAGAACATCTTTTTGCAAATTGAACATGTCAAAACATTGATATTGCATCACAAAGCAAACCCCACAAAAGTGGGGTAAATAACAAAATAAATGACTGGTCACATGACTATACTGGTCACATGACTGTATCAAGGCGAGAAAAGACGTTGTGGAGAGGTGTTGGACTGGGCACAATGTGTCTTTGCATACTTAGAGAAGAGATGTAAATCATGTGAAAAACTTCTGAAAACTTCAACTGGGCTCTCTGAACCTCACCTTTCCTCTGATTCTGGGCAGTCAGTCATGTAATAGACGACCAGAAAGGAGAAGAGAATGGAGAGAAAGGAGAGTTACAACTCAGAGCTACTCAGTTTACAGGAATCTTTGTGGGTTAAAAGTTAAACTTGCAGCGCTTGTGCTGGCTTGTTCAGACAGCAGCAGACCATAATTGAGGTTGTGTTGAAAAATAAACATTTGACTCAAGACCAGAGAAGATTGGTTATAATTTGTCTGTACGTAAGCAGGCAATTTTACGACAAAAAACTTATTGCTGCATACAGCTTAAGGTAGCAGAAACAAATAAACTAACCAATATGTCACCCACTCTCAAGTTAAATCAGGAAACATTGTTCATCAAGTGGTTCTGGGCCCCCCTCCGTCCCCTAAGGTCCCAGGGGTGTGGAGTGGTCTTAAGTGGCTGGACCAGGGAGTCCTGTCCCTGGGCCCATCCGTTGGCCGGTTCTTAATCCGGTTAGGGGGAGGGGGTCTGGCGTTTCCCGTCTTGGCTGGGCAGGCCATGCTAAATGAGGTTTTTAGTTGCCTCGGGGAGCCAAGTGTAATGGACCTTATTAGCTGTGTGCATGAATAAGGGAGGAGAGTCGAAATAGGGAGTCCTACCTAATGAGAGGGAGGGAGCACCAATCATAAGACTGAGTCATAGTCTGCAAGAGGGGGGAAGCACCAGTCAAAAGAGGGAGGCCTACCCAACAAGAGGGAGGGAAACCAATGCATAGTGATCAGCAGGTTCTCTGAACACACAAAACAAAAGCATCAAACAGCCAATCAGTGAAGCTGGACCTTAAACAGGCTAGGCAAATGGTGAAACAAATACATCCACACTTATCCGGATGGACATGGGCTGGGAGTGAGAGTGTTGCCTGGCTCTCTGTATGTCCACTATCCTGCTTCTGTTTTTCTCACTCAGAAGCCTATTCTGTTTATGCACAGCCATCGCTGGGTCAGAGAGCCCTGGGGAAAGGGAAATTACTCTAACTTCAGCTCTCTCTCTCTCTCTCTCTCTCTCTCTCTCTCTCTCTCTCTCTCTCTCTCTCTCTCTCTCTCTCTCTCTCTCACACACACACACACACACACACACACACACCACACAGAAAAACATACACACCCTCACTTGCAAATACAAAGTCCCCCCTGTCCACCCTCTCCCAATGGATTATTGGGATGGGCACTGGACCCATGGGGGATGAGGTAACACACACACACACATCCTGCATGTACACAAACACACACACGTCACACTACGGCTACTATTCAGACCGTAGTTCTGTCCATCAGGCCTGTCAATCTCGCACTGTTTCTCATTGCCTTTTCCTAGACCTCGACCCACCTTTTAAGGCCCTGGATATTTTGTAGAGCTGGTTGCCAAGGAAACCATCCAGATGTTGGCCCCTGATTAGCTGGCGACGGCCAAATGAAATCAGAAGTGGTGATAAGATCGTGGGGGCTTCAGGGACTAGGGAAAAGGTGGCCGCAAGCTAGAGAGTGAGAGATAGAGAGACGGAGAGAGAAAGAGAGAGAGAGAGATAGACAGACAGAGAGAGGCGAAAGGAGAGAGATTTAAAAGAAACAATTTCACATAAGCACACAAACACCCATGCACACATACATACATACACACTTCCTGATGCAATTCAGTGGAGAATACTTTTTTTCTTCATCCAGTCTATTTTCTCTCTCAGGCAATTCTTCTTTACACGCACAATAATGACATAGCCACTCTAAATTTAAAAATACAACACATCTTTCATTCGTTCAAACCAAATAACCATTCTGTCTTTTTTCTGAGTGAGGATGTGTCTTTCTATTCGTGGAGAAAGACAATACAGCAACTTTGACTAACTTTTTTCCCAGGGAAAAAACAACACACTAATACAATCTTGATACACTCTGTTCAATCCCATAGAGTGGCTCACATTAAGCAGCATATGTGCTTAGCAGTAAACAATGTGCTTCAATGACGGTTAATAACTGAGAACCCCAACAGTCCATAGCTGGTCTGAAGTCTACCTGTCCTACGTGTATTTGATCAAGCAGAGAACCATTGACTGGCCTATTTCCTGTCAGAATCTACAACGAAATTACATTAAAACATCTCCCTGTAGCTCCTCATCCAAAGTGACCCCTAACTGATAAGGGTGCTAACTAAGTAAAGACTAAAGCACTTCCCTGTGTCCACTGTCTGAATAAGCTGGAGAAGCACTGCAGGCTCTGCCCACTCTGACTCCCTCCATTTTCCAATAAACTCGAGCAATCAGATCAGTGCTGCTTTAAATGGAGGACTTGATGGCAGCAGGCTGCATTAGTCACTGGTGTTCTCTCTATCCGATTAGTCAGAGACAGTGACAGTTCCCAGCCAAGAGAGGCAGGTAACACACACACACACAAATGAATGAACGTACACATCCTCACACACACACACACACACACACAGACACACACACACACACACACACACACACACACACACAGACACACACACAGACATAATGCTTACACAAATGGCAACATACATTCAAGCACCCTTACATGTTGTAACTCACACAAAGCAGCCTTGAACAAGCGGAAAGCAAGCACAAAGATTCACTCACACACACCTACACACACATTGTGGCAGGACCTCTTGTGGCCGTTTGTGGTGCTAATTGGATAGTCCGAGGCAGATGTCATTATTGTTGAGCAGTCAGGCACTTGATGTTTCCAAGTAGTTGGGCAGTCGTTTGAGGGTATTAGCAGCTCTTACAGGGCATAGGTCAAAGACAGACATGAGTGTGAAAGTGTTCATTAGTGAACAGTATGAACACAAGATGGAGGGACTTCCTTCACCCCAATGTTGTTGTGATCCTTTTGAGGTCTAATGACCAACTAAATCCTGATAATTTACACCCACTATTAGGTACTTCTTCAAGGTACACATGTCAAACACAAAGACATGACAATTAGCTGCTAAGTGCAGTACGCACCGCCATAAAACAGACTGTCATGTAGCTGATATCTATGGACCCTTAACAGAAGAAGCCACTCCTTCACAGCAGCCCTACTCAGCTGTCTGTGAAGCGGGAAGACCTCCTCACTGTGCTCAGCAGGTCCAGTACAGCTTCAGTCACTCCCAGTCATGTCTGGTCTGGTCTGTGTGGGCCAGAGCTGGCAGAGAGAAAGGGGTCAGAGTCTGCTCTGTATCACAGACCTGGACAGGATAGAGGAGAGAGAGGGAGAGAGAGAGTGAGACGGAGAGAGAGAGAGAGAGAGAGAGAGAGAGAGAGAGAGAGAGAGAGAGAGAGAGAGAGAGAGAGAGAGAGAGAGGAGGGGGGGAGAGAGAGTTTCTGGTCGCTGGAGAAGTCTAGGAGGTTGGTGAACAGAGAATATTACTGGAGGATGGCCTTAGGTCAACACTGCACTGGTAAAATCTTACACACAGAGTAAGAAAACACTGTTGATAAGCATTGCCCATGAAGGATTTACTGTATCTGGTGATAGTATCCTGTATTTCTGGCACTGAACTAACTCAAAGATCAAATAAATAAAAATACTTCAGACATTGAAACAAAGAAAATTATTTAGTTTGTGGATCAGCAGTTCAACCTCGCATATCATCCTGATTCGGAACGGCGAGAACGTAAAGAACTAAACTTTATGTTTCGTTATCATGGTGCTGATAAACCAAGGCCCCATGTGTGTTTGTGTTTCATCTGGAAGTCTGACTGTGAGGTTCTCTGGTACCTGACGTCCCTCTGATCCTTCAGCTGATGGACTCCGGATCAGGCAGTTAATTCAGGCCAGATAAACCCCTCTCATCTCCACGGAGGTAGATTACTGTAGTAGCTGTATTTTCATCTTTTGATCTGTTCTCTGCTGTTTTGGTTCATTTGCATGTGTCAGAGATACAGCTTTATTTAGGGGCTTTATTCATCTGAACAGGAGGGATTCTTGATTCTAAAACCTGAGCCAGATTAGCACTGACCCCCTGGATCTCGCCTCTACTTCGCTCTCACTCTTTTTCCTGGTAATACACACACACACACACAAACATCACACCCGCAAACATCACACACGCAAACATCACACCCGTATAAACACAAACACTCCCTCATCCCTTCCCCTCAATGCCAACACACCCCGGTACTTCTCAGTCCTTGCTCTGTCATTTCCCTGGCTCCCCCTCGCTCCCTGGCTCCCCAGATGTGGTCGATGTGGACGTGTACTTTGTCCAGATCAGCCGTGAGATGAGATGAGAGGAAGTGGGAGGTATTGTTCTTCCTGGGGGCGCTAAGCCCCTGGGCGATTACCCTGTCAGAAGGAAGAACTCAGAGGCTTCGCCGTCTGCCACAACCCAACGCTAAATCCCAACTGATCGCAAAAGAGTACGATTTTACACTTTAGATTCCTCCCATCTCTTAATTCGGGCGATGCTGTGTGGATCTTCGCCTCTCCCTCATCTTATCCACGGCTGCTATCCCACTCAGCCAGAGGCGTCAACCCCTAAGCTCACGCTGCAGGGATAAGACTCAACGCCTTGTCAGGCCAGATCAATGTGATTCTACAATGCTGTCCGAGAGAGGGGCCCATGTAGCCAACAACCAGCACATGTAGTCACAGTCTACACATGCCACACCACCACTACACACACACACACACACACACAGTGGGAAATTCCACAGGACTTTACAGGTATTTAAAGCATTGAACCTACTCAGAAGATAGTGGAAAGACATTGCAGAATAGCTGATAACTTTATCTCCTGAATCTTGACACATACCTACCCATCTTTCCTTCTCTCTATCTGTGTGTGTCTATCACGAGGCGGATCTCCCCGAAGGCTTCATGTGCTCCACCAACTGTTTGTCTTATCAGCTTTCTCCAAAACACCCCATTGCAACACTCATGAATAAATCCTTCAGTCAGACGACGCAGAGTGGTATCACTCTTATTTTCTTATTATCATTCTTATGGATAAGAGTACATGAGTGCTCTGACACGAGTATGCCGAACAGTCTTCCAGTAGGCTACACATGAACTTGATGGAAGGATGGAAACACAAAGAGGCAGACAGAAAGACAGGGAAGGACGGTGTAGAAAAAAGATAAGCAGACCAAAATAATGAAAGGGGAATAGAGGCGCAGGGGTAAAGGTCAGACAGAGAGAGGAGGAAGAGAGAGACGGAGAGGGGAAGAATTAGAGAGAGGGGTGAGGGTTAGAGAGAGGTAGGAGGACAGAGTCCTCCTCCATATATCCAGCTGCATAGTGACATCCCACTGGAACTCCCTGTTTCCATCCTGAAAGACCCTCCAACTGATTTCCTGTTTTGGTTTGATTATGTTGCGCGGCCTCACTAGTATATCACTACCTCCCTCTCCTCTCCTTTAGTTTTACGACTGACAGCTTAAAATAAAGTACTCTCTAAATCTCCACCAGTAATAAAGCTGCTGAGACCGATGTTCCTACGTAATGCTGGGTCTTTTCTCCCCGTCACAAATTTGTACTTTTTAAAAGACAGCTTTGACTGACTCTCTGTGTTCACAGGAACTCTAGAGTGTCAATTCTCCATCCCCTCTTATGATGCAGGCCATCTCTCCAGTGACTGTGTAGCATTTATGCCATTGGGTTTAACTCACCTAAACATGCACGCACACACACACACACAGGCCTAACCTTCCCCCACCCCACACACACACACTCTGCCTGACCACATTCCAGTAAAGGGTGATCGTGAATCTCACCCTGGAATCCGAGCCCTGAGCTGGTGAGGCGGCCTGTGGCAGCACTCCCCCTATCCCCCATAAAGAGAGCCTTGGGTGGGCAGGAGAGCCCTGCACAGCCCCCTGACCTCCATCCATCAGCCAGGGGGGAGTTCTCTCCTCTCCTCACTGCTCTAAATCAGCCTGCCAGGGTCCAGCACCATCCTCAGTGTGCCCCCAGCCCCACCTAACTCACCCCTGATCTGCAGGTGTCACAACATGTGCTGCAACTCCACCCCCACCCTCACCACCCCACCCTTATTCTACCCTTCAACTGTCAGATAGTACAGGCACACGCACACGTCCAGACATGTGATGACCAACAGCCTGTTAGGCAGCTGGTCATAGATTTTTGGCTGTATATTATAGGAATTCATATCTAATGATCGGGTAATTTGAAAGTAATGATAAAGGACTGTTTGAACACCTCACCACTCTGTCCACTCAATGCCCCGAATAACATACCTCATGCTCCTAGAAAAACTAGAGATACATCTATGGTATCACATCATCCAACAATTATTTTCACTGTCAAACAACTTGTGTTCTCATTTACAACTACATGGTGAGATCAGACTAAGAGCATGGTCAGTTTGTCTGTTTGTGCTCTTTAGGTCACATAAACACAGACTTGAAAATGGTCATGGGGTCAAAGGTCACAGCCTGAGAGTCACAGAGGCGGACTGGCTCTTCCCACACAGACACACACACATGCAGACACACACACATGCAGACACACACATGCAGACACACACACATGCAGACACACACACACATGCAGACACACACACACACATGCAGACATACACACACATGCAGACACACACACATGCAGACACACACATGCAGACACACACACATGCAGACACACACACACATGCAGACACACACACACACATGCAGACATACACACACATGCAGACACACACACATGCAGACACACACACACATGCAGACATACACACACATGCAGACACACACACACACATGCAGACACACACACACACACACATGCAGACACACACACACACACACACACATGCAGACACACACACATGCAGACATACACGCACATGCAGACACACACACATGCAGACACACAAACATGCAGACATACACGCACATGCAGACACACACACATGCAGACACACAAACATGCAGACATACACATATGCTCACACAGGTCACATGCTCCAGACAGCATGGTGGGCGTATGTACAGTACCCTATAGTTCAGAATGAGAATATGCTAATAAATGTGAACAGACATGCATGCATTCAGGCACACACAGTACTCCACAGTTCTTTCATTCTTGTCAGTCTTGTTTCTCACAGGGGTGGGACTGTGGGAACCACACTGTCACTTCCTGTGCCCGCGGGCCTCAGCCAATCACCATCAGATAAGAAGTACCACTCTGCCAATCAGAGTTGAGCCTCAAATTCACATGGCAGGGCACCCACTGCGATAAGGACATAACTTGCAAGGGAAAACGTCTTGATCTCAATTGTAACCCCTTCAAACCATCCCTCCCTTCCCACCAAAATAGTTGTTTGGAGACAAGGTTTCTTTTTGTTTTTGCCCATAATTACCCTCCCTTTTATCTGCCCCCCTGTTCCCCTTGACCCCAGCTCTAGGGTCAGTGGCCAGGATATCCCACTCTTCTCAGCCCCATAATGTGCCTTTTAAGATGGATGAAGAGGGGCATTCACGCCAGGGCAGACAGGAGCGGAGAGAGGAGAGTAATCACTCCATCACGGTCTGCCCCCGTCTGTCCCAACCCCAGCCCAAACACTCAAGCAGCCAGCCTCACCACCGACATCAAAGACCTGAGCAGACCTCAGCCAGGGCTGCTGTCCACAGCCCTCAGCCCAGAGACCACAGCCCAGCACAGAGGAGCCCTGTGTCACACTGAGTCTAGAGACAAGCACAGGGCTGCTCCTTGTGATTCTACCGGACAGGACAACACTGGACAAGAATGTTTACAACCTCAAGGCATTTGCTTTAGGTATCAAACACAGCTGTTTAGAACATGATGTTGCAAGGCTGATGTGGCGCTAACATTTCCTAGACGCGTATCAAACAGCCTGTGAATGAATGTGGTGGGAGTATCAGAGTGCCGAAACAATGACTCATTAAGGAAGGAAGTGTGTGGATTTTGAGGAATTTTCCATCTGCCTTCGACACAACAGTAACAGTCTTTTTAGCCATTACCATTGTTACAGAGCTACTTCAATGCTTGGCAGAGATGGTGGGCACTGTGAGGTCATTGTAGGGCGTACAGCTGTTATGGTTATGAACTATAATAAAAACAAACTAAGAGGCTGTCATGCTTATTGACGGTGAAATTCCACGATAGAAACAGCACACACACACACACTTGAACATTACACAAATATCTACAAAACTCTTTACTATACAAAATGACACACTAGCAGTACAACAAACGTGAACACACACACACACACACACAACAGACTCATCAAATCACATCTTGAACAAGAGGCAAGGCAAAGAGGCAGCAACATGACCCAGGCACCCTCCACTGCGGAGCCACCTTGAATAGGCCGTCCTCCCTGGCTGCCTGCAACCACCAGAGCCTGTTTTCTGATCAATAGCTGGATTAATTGCTGAAAGGGTGGGGGAGGTGGAGGGGGGCATCAGAGCCCCAGGCAGGGGAGGGTTTTGGGGGGAATGAGAATGAGAAGGAGGGAGGGAGACAGGGAGTGGGGGTTAAGATGGTGTTGACAGGCAGGGAACGCTGGGAGGATTTAAACAGCAAGAAAATCTAGGGGTTAGGACTGAGGCTGGGCAGTGCCCCCACCCTTAGTCACCTGGCAGCGTGCAGGGCGGCGGGCCGTCAGATTAGAATCTGAGAGGGGGAGATAACGAGTTGATTGCCCCCTGGACGGGGCTGCTGGAGCCAGGGAGGAGGGCCAGGAAGAGTGGGGGCAGTGGTGGGGGAGCGCTTGTGTTTGTTTTAACCTGGGGAGATAGATGCAACCAGGGCCCTTTGAAAGAGAACACCAGGGCTGTAAAACCAGCATGGTTAGAATACCAGCCTCCACTCAACCAACAGTACATGAGCCCATCCATCACTGATACGACACACACACACACTCACAGACCCCTACGTGTATGCATGTATGTATATATGTATGTGTGTGAGACTTACACAGAAAAGGGTAATAGAGAGAGAAAATAAAAAAGAGAACAAAGACATTTATTTTTTATTTGTACATCATCAATTGCTTTTATCATGGCTGTTATATTTTTGCTTTTATCACAAGAAAGGGATCAACCTTATCACGAATGCCTCATGAACGTAACTGAAGCTGAAATGAATCAATTTCTAGACTTGTGGAGACCAATGAGAACACACAGAAGGACTAGCTGGTCTCACAGGTTAGGAGTGGGAATTAAACAGGTACAGTCCAACACAGGATGTGTTTCAATGAAACACAGAGAGGATCGGTGAGATGGAAAGAGACTAATATGTGCTAATATTCATAGTTGCATGTGGGATCAAGCCAGATTTTCCATTGAGGATAAACAGCAAAATCACAGAAATTGTATTGCAATCCACTTTCTTAATGTACTGAAATTAATTATCTACCCCAAGCTTGGGTGTGCTGTGTTTGCTCACACAATCACACAAGCAAAGGGAGAATATGATACATGAAATCTATATGTAATTTAACATTGCAGTCGGATACTCAGTCATTGAAGTCTGTGCACGTTTTGGAGGCTTGTGTTAGCTTTGCGGGTCTAGCCCAGGCGGGAGAGAGGGATGATAAGGGAAGCGGATATGAGAAATATGAAAAATAGTTCTGCGTTACTTCTGATCAGAGAGAATGAGCGTTGCAGGTTGCTGTGATAAATGAGACAGAGTGAGTAACCAAAACCTATTCATATATAGACTCCATGATAAGATATTTCTGAAAGCACACACAAAAAAAGACACAGCTTCAAACCACATACAATGGATGACATGATCCCCCTAAAACACACAAACTCCCACTTTCTCTCTCTGTCACACACACACACACACGCACACTCTAAAAGGGATTTTGGGGCCCAACAGAGTGGCACGCGAGCGGCCCTCTGTCAGCTGTGTTTGCGCTGAGGCAGGCGAGGGGCGCCCTACGCTTCGGAAGAAGCGGAGCGAGGGAGAGAGGAGCGAGGCGGAGAGGGGAGAGAGGAGGGGTGCTCGGCAGAAAGGCCAAGGTCTGGAGAGAAGAGAAAAGAGCAGCCACAAAGCTGTCCTCCAGAGAGAGACAGAGAGAGGGGAGGGGCTGCTGGAACAAAGCCCCTTAGGCTGCAGGTGCAGGGGCTCAGAGTGTGTGTGTGTGTGTGTGTGAGTGTGAGAGAGAGCGAGAGAGAGAGAGAGAGAGAGAGAGAGAGAGAGAGAGAGAGAGAGAGAGAGAGAGGCAGACCTTTCTTTTTGTGATGATTGAGCTGATCTGTTGTCTTTTCACAGCGGCAACTTTAACTCTCAACTGATTAACATGTGGCCTTTTGCTGCTCCCGAGTGTGTGTGTCTGCTGCAGTGGCAGCTCCCCGTGTCTGCTGCAGAGTAATGACATGGGCACGAGGTGTGTAAAGACAAGCAAACAGAGTGTTAACTTCATTTGCACTTGTATGGATGACAGAGAAATGTAGAACGTTTATTTGAATAAATGCATGATGTGCTACATGTCCTAAAACAGACAATGTACACAGATGTCAGTTAACAAGCAGATCAAACACCAAATCTAGTCTTACGCACAAACAGTGTGCTTTAGTCACAGCACACATCAAGACACAGACTAAGTCAAAACGTCTAGATAAAGAACTATTAGTTAAAATTCGATGGACACAGATTGATCCTAATCTAAGATGGAATCCTACATTTAAAGCCATAATATTTCACCACTAACCAATGTCTGTAAACCTACTATTAGCAATTTTAAAATGATCAATGAAAGACAAATTGTTCAACTTGAATTGGTGTTGTCTAGTTGGACAGCAGAAGAGACCTTGAGTACATCTTCAGGCTGAGTTGTGTGAGATGCCAGCCCCATGGTGCCAGTCCCTCATGTTCCTCCTCACATGAGACCACACCAGGGTGTTTGGACAAGTGGTTTCTATCCCAGGCATGCGGCATCACACAAGAAGATGGCTCCTTCCACCTTAGCCTGAGGGCACCTCTGAGACCGAGGGCTCAAACACCACACACACACACCACTGGACCAACACAGACCACCAACCACACACTTTCATGATCACATTGTGGTGTCCTCTATCATAACACACACACACACACACACACACTCACACACACCTCAAAGTGAGAGCCTCGGGCTCATCGGCAGGGTGCTCAGACAGCCTCGGTGAAACAGAAACACAGAAACATGTGTAAAGCCTTAAAGAAGACACTTACTTCACAGAGAAGTGTGTCCTCCATCCCTCCCCCATTCCACACCTCTGCCCATCCCTTTCACAAGAGATTATTGAGGGAGCGTGAGGGGCAGGGGGTGAAGATGGGAAACTGTGATTGAGCAGAAAGAGGCACTCTTTCCACCTCTCAGCAGATATTACTGCTTAATTAAAAGGGCAGCATGTGCTAAGTATTATTCCAGCTGAGATTGTTATCTCCCGGCTATGTAAGAAGATCTATGCAGGCTTACAGCTAAATTTCAAGCAAATTTCCTTCCTATTCTTTGCTCTTATTTCTTTTTGGGTCTGTGTCTGTTTTCTGCTGTCGCTGCAATCTCCAGCCTGTCTGCATTGTGTGTGCATGTGCAAGCTTGTCTGTTTTGCATGTTAATTAACTACCACTAATATTTTGTACACCACTTTGCGCATGAAAGTGTTCTGTTGAATTTATTCCAATTAGAAACGTTCCTTGAGGACAAGTTGGTTTTAAAGCTTGAAAAATGGCTTCCATTTCTCATAAAAACTTGTACAGCATGGACAAAATGTTACAAGTTGACTTCCTGTGTTGGTTAAAACCTTGTTCAGTACGTCTGGAAATAGCTACACCGGCTGTCTTTAGGCTTGACAGTCCTAAACCCATCCTTGATTGAATACATCTGCTCTCCTCAGACTTATGATTCATGTCTGCTCTTAATACTAGATGTGCACACACTGACTGGATGGGGGTGATGGATTGCATCTAGAAGACTATCTAAAACGTTATATAAATCTACATTTGGTGTAGATTTTCAACCAAAATCACATATACTATTACTTGCTGTGAGATTGTCCATATATAGTATGAAATTTAAATTATTTTAATTAAATATGATGCTAGATTTGAACCACTTCCAAATGGTTTATGTATCGTGGTTGGTCAAGAGGCTGGCACATCCAGCCCCTTGAATTATTTCCAATAGAGTGGCTTGGAATCAAATTCAATCATCTGGTAAATGAGTTTAATCCAAGAGCAAATCTGTCTCCCTCACGGGACATTCTCAGAGGTGTCAGTCTGAGATAAGAGGCAGTGTGACAACAAGGCTGCCCCACCTTGGGGGAAACAAGCAGCCTTCAGGAGGTACAGAAAGGCCCACTCCAAAGATACACACACGTTCTAAACTAACCGAAGGGCTTCTTCTCTTTTCCAATAAACTGTGGTGTGACGGAACGATGGCATGTTTGCAGACTTTTCTTTTACTCTAAAACAGAAGAATGATGAATATTTAAAAAGTTGACATTTTCTCAATGGAAATTCCAAACTGTATCAGGCAGTTTAAGTTAGCTCCTTCATACTCTGCACATCATACCTTTCTCTCCCACACACAAGACACACACACACACATTTCCTTGCTCTGTCCATGTGAAGTCCAGCCTCTGCAGATCACTACTGCCCTCTATCAACCACACATGTAAATGCAGTCAAGTAGGTTGTGACATGGACCCAATGTGTAGAGGCGAGTTTCAAGTTAGAGTAAATTTAGAGTTTAAAGTACATTTCCAGGTCTGAATACCTGTTATAAAAACAGGGTTGTATTTACAACTAGAGAGACAACTTTAGAAAGGTTTGGGTTGCACAGCTTATTTGAAAGCAAGTATATAAAAATCAGACAGAAAAGAAAATGCTGGACATAAAAACAATTTACAACAACAACATCAACTGTAGAGTAACACCAACAACAACTCCAAATGGTTCAATAAAGAATACAAAGTGAAACATAATGTCAACATTATCATGGCCGAAATAATAAGACAGTCATTTCCAAGACGTTATCTCCCCTTCTCCTGTTTCTCAGGATGCCAATCTGTCGTCGGGACCACACTGTCGTCCACCATTAAATCACTAAATCCTTACTTTAAAAGGCTACATCGTAACACCACATAGTGGAGAAAAAGATACAACTTCATGAAAGGACTAAAGAGAAGCATAGGACAAGCTGACAACCAGGGGAGGGGGGGGGTGTGTGTGATGTGTGTCATTTTAACATTAAGAACAAGTGGGAGAGGAAACAAAGAGAGAAAAGTCCAAAGGAAGTAACAAAATGATCTTTGAGTAAAATGAGATCACAGGCCGCAATTATATAATTCTTGTCAAGTGATGGTGGTGATAGCCTGAGAAGAATGCACACACACACACACACGTTCATGCTCAAACACACACAGTTCCAGCAACAGTCTTCTAGACTACATTTAAAAGTTGGAAAGTTTGGGGGGGTCAGTCTAGGGTCAGGTACAGGAAGAGGAATGTTCATGTGCGTGTGTGTGTGTGCGGGGCAGAGGGGGATAAAAGCACTGCTTCTGATTTCCGTTTTTCCCGACTTAGTTTGTGTCCGTTTTTTCATTCTCTCTCTAGTTATGATGAAAGTCAACAGCCAAACGTTCACAAGTGTTCTGCGATGCCAAGCACAGATTTGAAGCTTTAGCAAGAATTAATGTGTGTGTGTTGGAGGGGGGGGGGGTGCATGTGTGTGTGTGTCTATGTGGGTATGTCTGTGAGTAGTGTATGTGTGTCTGGCTGTTCTGATCTGATCTGGCTTCCTCACATGCATGGCTACACAGCCTCATGAATGCAAACATATATGACGAATTGTCCAGTAGCATTTCCAGATGAATGCATTGAATAAACCTTGCCTTCACGATGATCCATACATGTTCTACATGGCCATTACACAACACCGAGTTTACAAAACCCATTTTACAGGGTGGCACACAAACACACATGACACAGACATACACGTATACACACAAATGTATACAGACACACACACACAAACACCAGTGGTGGTAGTGCTGGGGCCAGGGGGTCTGGGGTAGGTTCCCAGGGTGCCCCTGTAGTCTCATGGAGGCACTTTGTCTGCAGAGGCTGGGGCAGACTGGAGCAGACTCCAGCAGAGATGCCTATCAGCCCTGGCTACGCTACGGCCTGCAGGATAGGGCAGACTGGAGGAGAGAGGGAGAGAGAGAGGGAGAGAGGGAGAGAGAGAGGGAGAGAGGGAGAGAGGGAGAGAGGGGGGGCTTACAATAAATAGTGTGTAAATGTATAATGTACAATGGTTTTAAAACTATATTTAAGATACATTATTTAGTGTTATACTTACAGTATTCACTAAATGAAAGATAAACGTATTTGTTTGCAACACATCACATTTTTACATACAGTATTATATATATATGTATACATGCAGTGTCTTTGTGTTCCAGAAATTTAGCAAAGTATTATCTTCCCTGTGATTTTTCACAAGGGGCCCAAAAATGGAAATGCCCCTTGAGAAGGAGGGCAAGTTTCACACCCAGAATGGAGTCTTGAACAGTGGTGAAGGCTGTGTGTGTGTGTGTGTGTGTGTGTGTGTGTGTGTGTGTGTGTGTGTGTGTGTGTGTGTGTGTGTGTGTGTACAGGGCCAGGTGGTGACAGGCAGAGTGATGTACTGAGGCTGTGGTGGTTCAGGTCACAGTTATGCTGCAGGTCAACAAGAACCTGACCTCTCCAGGTGTGGCCAGGTCTCTCACAGCTCACCAAAAGACATCTCTCTTTCCTGCCATCTTCAGCACTCAGTTTGGATCATTTATATTATGTATCTGAACAACAAAAAACTTTAAGATAAATCTGTCTCTCATACTTCTCTCTTTGCCCCCTCTCTCTCTTTCATTTTCCCTCCCTCCCTCCCTCCCTCCCCTCCCTCCCTCCCTCCCCCCCCTCCCTCCCTCCCTCCCTCCCTCCCTCCCCCCCCTCCCTCCCTCCCTCCCTCCCCGCTCCCCCTCTCTTTCTCTCCCTCTCTTTCTCTCCCTCTCTGTACCAGCAAGGTTGCCTGTCTTGTGGCGTAGCGCTAGACAGGTTTAATGTGGACTGTCTCCGACATGGCGGCTTCCAAGTTAGAGCGTGAGGGCATTGGGGAGGGGGGTGGGGCTGGGGGTTGCACCATGACCCAGAGATCTCCAGCCTCTGTCAGCGGAAAATTAGATTACAAGAGTCGGACTTGGGGGCGACTGAGGAGGGGGCGTCAAGAAGTCTAAATATGGAGGGCTGAGTATGTCCATAATCACTTTACACAAGTTAGCCGAACAAAAAGACTTATATTTAACTCACTGTCCAGCCTGTGTGGTTGTGTTCAGTAAATGTGAGTGTACATGTGTCTGTGTGTGAATGTGTGTGTGTGAATGTGTGTGTATTACCCAACTTGAATTGTGCCCCATTTGTGTGCGCTGGTCACAATGGAAATTGTATAGAAAATGTAGCATACGTGTTCATGAGTTCAGCTCAACAAGTCAAAGTCAAACCGATTTGGATCGATATATACCGTATGACAGAGTTATGTCTGTCTACTCTGTATGTCAACCCGGATTAACATCCATGCTGGACCTTAGGATGTGACTACTGCTCTAAGGCATCCTGCTAACAATCACAGAGCTGCTGAGAAAAAACATGACTGGGATACAAAACATCAGTTTTAAGTTTTGTAACATTTATGCTGTAGTCATAAATACTTAACTGGAGAGGGAGAGAAGGGGACAATGTGGAAAGGGGGGGGGGAGCGAGAGAGAGAGAGAGAGAGAGAGAGAGAGAGAGAGAGAGAGAGAGAGAGAGAGAGAGAGAGAGAGAGAGAGAGAGAGAGATAGAGCGAGAGAGAGACAGAGAGAGAGAGAGAGAGAGAGAGGACTGGGAGGGCGGGGGGTTCACGGAGGCACACGGACAGACAGTGACAGTGGCTCTGCTCAACAGTGGAGACGGGAGGGGGCAGAGACAGAGCTGAACATTGAAGTACATGTAACATGACACAAATGGACAAAAGTATTTAGCTAATGATTTATTATTAAACAGCTAGCCCCCAGCACAGCCCTGTCCCAGACCCTATTGTAGACAGATGGAGTGAGAGATAAGGGCCACTCTAATGGCAGTCAGATGGCAGGTGGGCTGGTCACTGGTGGGGCCGAGCCCAGGGTTAATCACTGTTAAGTGCTGTGAAGAAGAGAGAGAGAGAGGATAGGGAAGAGAGACAGAGGAGGCAGAGTGGAGGACACCAGCCTGACTGAGACACTGTATCCTGGGGGGTTTTGGAGAGGCTGGGTCAGGTAAGACTGGTCAGGTAACTGCCCTCGGGAGGCAGCTGCATGGACACTAATAGCTTAACCCAGGACGTCATAGCACTAATACATTATATCAGCTCCCTGTCGGTCTGAGTGTCTCTGTCTCGGAGCATCTGCTAGTCTCTGTTGTATCCCTCTCCGACCTTGTGACTTGCTGCAAGATGGAAGAAGAGTATTAACTCTTGATATTCCGACTGTCTAGGTAGAAACCGGCCTTTCATGTGACTCTGCCCCCTAGTGGCAGGTATTCTGTCAGCTCTGCATTACAAAAAGCAGCCTCTGGAGGAAATCAGAGTATATGAAAAAACAACAAGGCGGCTCTCATTCCATAGCATGAAACACAGGCCGCCGTGCACCTACATGGCAGACTACTAACCTTTAATGAAGGCGGTAATTGGAACAGCATTTCAAGTCTGCATTGCTCATATCATTCCGGCATCCCCGTCTCAATGTTCCAGAACAACTGAACAAAGAAAATAAAAAAACGCATTGACTTCAGATGGGCCCATGTCTAAGATCTTTTACAGCCTGGAGTCTGCAGCTGTGGCCATCCCCTGTGACATGGAGAAAGCCTCTCTCTGTTAGCTCTATCTAACCTTATAAAGGACACAGTACTCTCACCCTTGAGGTATCAGTCATACTGCATTATGGAATGGGCAATGCCACATTTTAGAGGTGGGACAAGGACTGGGAGATGAACTACAGTATGGGGGTTTGAGTCAACAAAACACGACACACACAAAACACACACACAAAATCCCCATCAACCCTGTATCTGGCTCATCCCTCTGGTTGTTTCCCATAAAATTGAGTTGTAAACAACAGATTTAGTCATCACGGCATGGAGGAAGAAGAAGAGAGAAGAGGTCAAGTTGAACTGGAACCCTTAGTTAAATCATCTGCTTGTAGTAAACAGCGGAGAAGTCCATCTATCAGGCAGGCACGTGCTGCTGACAGTATAATAATAAGGTGGAGAGAGCGAGAGCGTGGCCTGAAAACAGATGAAGAGCTTACCTCCTGATAGAGAGACCAGCCAGAGAAGAAGAAACCAGAGGACAAATCGAAAGAGAGGTACCTCATCACATTTACTATCACTGGGTGCAAGTGGAGCTCTTTTGATTTGACTGAAGAAAAGTGCATTGTGGGGACTGTTCTCTCTCCCTGGGTTATTGTGCATTGTTAAACAAGACTCTGTGGACATGACTGACAAGGTTGGCAGCCAGGCCGGCCAGCTCTCTGTGGCCCACCGTGGGGATAATTACCTCATAACGACAAAATGGGGGGAAACCTTTGTACTGGTCCGCGCTCATACACACACATCCACACACATGCGTGCACAAACACACACACACACACACACACGTGTAAGCGAGTTCTCAGACGGCAAGCCAGCCAGCAGGCTTGATGTCAATCAAGTGTGCTTCTAATTAAACGTAGCAGGAAGAATCTGCTGGGGACAGCATTCACTATCAGTCTCCCATTTTCATATGAATGGCCTTTTTTAATTAAACTGAGCAGCTAATAAGCCTCTGTATCCAAACCATGTAGCAGTTTAACAGGAGGAGAGGGGATGAGAGGTAAAGACAGAGGGATGAATAATGAACAGTAGAAGAAGGGTGATGCATTGCCTTTGAACCTGTTGGGTCTCTTTTTGTTCATGCGGGCACTTAGCCAGGAGCTATTGTTGTCAACAAAGTTTATTTAGCGTTGATGGTATTAAACACAGTCAACCAGAATTTGCCTTCATCAACCATAAGAGCAGAATGAAAGGAAGAAGAGAAAAGCAGGCACAATGCTATCGCTTATTCAGATGAAAAGGAAGCACCCAGAAACCATTTGTGCCGGAGCATGTTTGCTTGTGCTCTTCCACTGCTGTGAGGTAATTACAAATAAGGGAATAAATAACTGGATCCAATCAAAGGTGAAAGTATACTTGTAAATTGAGGTGTAGTTTACTCAATGAATCCAGGTTTTTCAACTCAAATTGCTCTAGGCAATTCATTTCATCAAACCATTTGAGTAAACTTAACTTTTCAGGTTTTATAGTGTTGTATTACCCAACGCCTCTGCTTAAACAAATGACACTAACCAATAACTCAAAACAGTGCAATATTCTGTGTTTCTTGGACGACATTTTAAAATTCTGTAAGCATTTTGTTTGGTAAAGCGACCACAGTAATCAAAAAGACAGTGTAACTGAGTACAATATATCAGAATAAGTGTTCAAGCATTCTGTCGCTAAAGACTGATCTTTTTTGTTATGTTTTAATAACTATTTGTTACGAGTCGTGCAGTATTAAATGTGTCCTTTGAGAGTCTTGCTACTAATGTTTGCTTTGTTCATGAGCCAAATCAAACTGGTAGACTGATCTCCGTCTTCTCTCTCTTTCTTTCTCTCTTTTTCAGTCTCTCTCTTTCTGTGTCTCACTCTTTCTCTCTGTATTTCTCTCTCTTTTCTCTCTACCAAAAGAACAATGGGAAACCGAAGAAGCTCAAATTCATCTTCTTTTCTCTAAAATGCTGTGATGTCTCAGTTGAGGAGATTATGATTTTCCTCCAACAAACAAAACCGATCTGCATTTTCCTAACCTTTTACACCAAATCAAGCGCTCGTTCACCATTCAAGCCACCCAGCAGGTTCTGTCTAAACAACTTGGATGTGAGAAGATTGCTAGGCCACAGCGTCTCAATTGAGCTCTCCACACCGCCCCGCCACCATCTCACATGTTAATTCTCCATCTTTCTCACTACTTCAGAAACTTTTAACATCATGACCCCAAGAAACATTTGCAAACTATAACAATACAATTAACTTGTAATGAGCAAAATAATTGCACATCAAACGCAGCTCGCTGGCGGAGCGCACGCTCTGGAGAAAGAGCCCAATTTACAGATTACATGGCTCATGACTGCCCAAGTTCAAAACACAGAGAAATTGGTTGTGAAGTGAGAAAAAAGGGCCCTTCCAAAACGACTGCCCAGCATTCTTTAAACTTGTGTAATGGATACGCTGCAGGCAACTGGGCGAATTTACCATGCAAAGAATCTCCATTCTGCATGCAGCACTTCAAAGGCAGACAAACTGAGTTTCAGGGAGCCAGTAGGCACGTGGTGAGGAGGGAACTAGCTCGTCGATGCACATTTGTCTCCCGGAGTGACAGACATTGGCAGGAGGGGTTCAAAATGAGAGATGTAGCTGATCTAGGGCAGAGCATGAGTGGAGTCAACACCACATGATTCCTCAATATTCAACAACAGAGAAATCACAATGCAGAGAGAAGAAATGAGGATGCAGAATGAGAGGTGTCCTGGTTGGAGACAGAGAGAGAGACACAGAGAGAGAAAGACCGAGAGAAGGAGACAGAGAGAGAGATAGAGAGACATAGAAAGATGGCTAGGTTCTGGGAGGGTTTTAATTATCTAGCTGGCCCAGTTTTCTCAGGCCTGTGTGTAGAGCGAGCAGGGGGCAGCAGGGGATTACACACTGGCAATGACAAAGTGACCCTGACTGCACTATGGCTTACCATCAGATACACTAAGACCACAAGATACACTACAGTAACACCACAAAATAAACTAACACCAAAAGGTCATGATACAAAGCCAAAACACATCCACTCAGAGTTCACAGGACACTGCATATGACCTGCCAAGATGCAGCACAGTTCAAACGGCACTGGAGAAAGTTTTGCTGTGAACAGGTTGGTAATTAAGGATTTTCTTGTTTGCACATTTAGCTCTCTTTTGCGTCCCTTACCCTTTCTACGCCTCCTCTCATGTCCCATGTTATGTGTCTCACATTCACCCCCTCCGTCTTTGTCCAATTCCTTCCCCCTCTCCTCTCCTCTCTCCCCTTGTATGTACCCCATCCTCCCCTCTCCCCCTTCTTCTTCTCCTCACTTCAATCCTTCTCTCTCTCCCTTTTCTCCTCACTTGGCCACATCTTGTCTTATCTGATGGGAGCTCTGCCACTGTTTTCATAAAACACTGTTTTTAAAGGGTTACATATGTGCATGTGCACATTAAGACTCACCCAGCTCAAACTCACACTAACATACACACAAACACGCTCACTTTCTCAAAAGCTTGGCGGCTGACTCTCTGCTCTAGGTTGTTTGAACAAGGCCTTTCCCTTTATATAGACCATTTATAAATGCACACACAAGCATCCATCATATCTTCTCTTTTTGCTCAGCTTGTCTATCCCTCCCTCTCCCTCTTAGTACTGGAGAGTGATAATCACTGCAGCATCTGTCTTCACAAACCATTAGTATTTCCATCGGTCTCGCCTCATTTTCACTATTACACCCAGTAACTTGTGTCCAATTAAAATTCCACCATTTGTTTTTCCTGAAAATTAGGTTACTTCTGCAAATTAACACTAATTTACTTAACTTAAGCAAACCTCTGGCACTCTCCATTGAAAAAGGCCCCACTGTTTGTTTAACATGCAACCCGAACTCTGTGACTTTTATATGTACCCTCCCCAGCCCACCTCATCAAACCTCTCTACACTGATCAATGGTCTGAAGTTCAAGTGAAGGACACCTATCCTTGTTTGACCAAGGTTTAGAGTGTAGGAATGTGAGTTAATCAGGGATGTACAGACTGATATATCTGCTCCTCTCCCCTCTCTCCTTCCTGAACCTGTGGTGATGTCTTGAAAGCCAACAATGCCTTTCTATAAAACAATCACTATACTCTGATCGGGAACAGAAGTGGATGGGTAAGGGAGCAGTGCTGCAGAGAGGTTGGAGAGTTCTAGACCAGGGGTGAGAGTTGTATACAGCTTGAGAGGGGTCTTGTCAACAGAGACAAACCTCTTTGTCAGACCCTTCACCCTTGACACAACCACTTCCAGGTCACGCATTAGAGGTCTGTCTGAGGGTTACCCAGAGTGCCAGGGGTGTTTCACATGACCCCCAATCTGAACCATGCACCCTCCCCTCTCTCTCTCACAGACGCACACACACTCACACAAATGCGCACTCCAATTCCACTGATATAGTCGTAGTAGTACAGTAGTAGTAGGTACTTTGTAGATCCCCAAGGGGAAATTGTGGCATTGCAGCAGGCAAGAAGATGAAATGAATGAATACAAATAACAGTGAGCTCACAGAGATATCATTTCCTGTCGTGTCAGCCCAGCCACTCACAATGTAAGCCGTTTGATCTGCTGTAGAGGAACAGTGTCAGTGGGTGAGGCACAGAGAGTAATGATCTTGGTGGACATAGGGGTCACACCTCCTCTCAGACCACGCGTGGCGTGACTAACACTTGTCCTCATCATCATTATCATCAAGAGAACTTAACGAGTTCAGAAACTGTTTAAATACATGTCCTCCACTATGAGCTCATCTCAAATTTATGACAGAAGCCATCAGTCACGTCAATGACAGAAATGAACTCACTCCATTAGGTACAAACTGTTGAGATGTTACACTGCTGCTGTTGTCAAAGCATACACAACTACAAATTAGTTCCACAAACGAGGAATATCTTGTCCTCTGTGTGACAGTGTGAGTGTGTGTTGGTCCTGCTGTGGACGGAGACTGTTGTGTCGGGGTCCATTAGGGCAAGTTGCGGAGCGCAGAGGTCAACCTGAGGTCCTGAGAGGGTTTCCCACAGTTGAGAAACCTTCCTCTGACTTCCCAAACTAGCACAGGAAGGAGAATTAAGGGACTGCAACAGACTAATGGACAATCATTATGGTCTGAAGTTCTTTTCCTTCTCATATGCAGGGGTGGAAGAACACGTACCCTATGGCCCCCTGGCACAGAGACTCGCTTTGATGTCATCACTCAGTTCTTTATGTTGCTCCTGCGATAGGCTTTTTCCATTTAAACTCTTTTATTCTCTTTAATTTACTCTCTATTTCAGCCATTCTCCTCCCCTCCCCTCTCTCTTTTTCTCTCTCTAGAAAAATTGTCTTTAACCAAACCCTCAGTCCAGTAGTTCAGGTCCACTGAAAGCTTCTTTAATTTCGTAGTGTGTGTGCAGGCCGTCGCGGGGAAACGTGGATATGATTCACGGGGCCCATGACTTGGAGGGGGCTCATTCCTGTGTGGCTTTTCATATGTCTGTAGTAATTATTTGACAATCAAATCAATATTTCAAACCTAAATTATACACTTTCGGAAAAATATTGAATAAACTTTTGGTAAATTAAAAAGTTTGAAATCTCTAAGGTCCCCCTCCTCCCCGCTCTAATAAATTATCTGCTCCAGCTGCACGTTGCCAATTCCCAAGTAGTGTGCTGTGCGAATTAGTGTTACATTTGGATTGCGTTAGCAACGGGTGTCAGGAAAATGTCGTCGCAACATAAATCTGGGACACAAAAAAGAAAGCATAGAGAAAATAGAGTCAATGTTGGGAAGTTGCTCTTAAAAATGTTTTTTTTCACCACAACAGCAAAAGATTTGATAAGTGAGCCAACAGTAGCCTACACTAGTAACTATCATGATGTAGCTAGTGGCATGATAGCTACTTGTGATGGGTCGTTCGCGAACGATCCGGCTCTAAGAGCCGGCTCTTGAAGGTGAACGTCGGGAGCTGGCTCGCATATCTGAAGAGCCGACTCTATTTTTAATAGATTAATACAGCCTATAACAACTAAATTATTATGAAATAATGAATTTTAATTGTATTTAAAATAATTGACTAATTCAAAGAACAACGAAAAAATACTTGTAGGCTTAAAGGCGCACACGATCATCGTCTGTTCCTGTCAATCCTGCATGAGGGAGGGCCGAGCCAACTCACACAGTCAGAGAGTAGTCAAAACTCGGAGGAGAGCCATGACAAATCAATGCATTTTTAAAGATATGTGGTTACGGTCGAGTATGATTTCATTTCATAATTTAATCAAATTGTTTTCACACCTATCATAGTCAAATTCATAGTTAAAACATGTATTTTTTAAAGAGCCGTTAGGGAGCCAAAAGAGCAGGCTCTTTTTAGTGAGCTGAGCCATACGAGCCGGCTCACGAAAAAGAGCCGGAATGCCCATCACTAATAGCTACTAGTGTAGTAGGCTACAAGGCTACAGGCACGCACGTTATAGCTAGCACCTCTCAAGCTTCCTGAAAATCAGCTAGTTATCTGACATTGCACGCGGTGAAAACAAATGAAAACCAATGGGTTGATATCTCCGTAATTAATTACGTATTGGGTTAACGTTCAACTAAAAACATTAAGTTATGAAATACTTGGTGTACAGATATACGTTATAAACCGGTGTAGATCGGTTAAACTCACTCAAAGTTAGGCTTGGGAGGCCACCCGTGCCATGGAGCCGCTAGCTTTTCGTTGGCGTAGTTGGTAGTGGTCACGCTTGAGATGTCGGAGGTGGAGTGTTTGATCGCGGGTGCCGGCGAACGTCGGTCAAGTGTAGGTCTACCTCCGACGGGGGCGCGACCACGTCTGTTATGAATTTTCGTAAAATCCGCATACTGATGATGGGGGGCCCGGAATTCCTAGCAACGGCCTTGTTTGTGTATGGGTGTGTGTGTATCAAACAAGGAACTAGTTAAGTAAATCTATGTACACCACTTTTAATGCATATTTGTAAGTACTGCGGGCAGTAATGACAGACAGGACCTCTCATCACTTCTCCCCTGACTTCCTGTTTCAATGGCTGTCCAGTCGGACTCAAAGAACACGCATGGTAGAGTGTGTGTGGTTGATGAGAAGTAAATAGTTAGGGAGGGTTTGTGAAGGTGTGTATGAGAGACCGACAGGATCACAAAACTGGGCCAAAGTGAGCTGACTGAGTTGAGAGGATGACATGTGGTTATTTAGGGGGCGGCCTTGGACTGTGTGGGTGTCAAAATGGTTTCTCAGGATGCCAATGCCTATTTGCATAATTTACATTCCCTGTAAGCTACAAAGGGGACGAATACAAAACAAAATCAGAAGTGACAAGGAAACAATGGTGGCCTTGAATGGTCATTTAGGGGGAGCTGAATTTTCTTGAAATATAGCTAAATATGGGACAGGATAAATTGTATTACCATATTCTGGCACCACTCTTTCAAACACCTGTTTGGACTGGTTTGACAAGACAACAGTCTTCAAGTATTCTGGAAACACAATGCCATTCACTCAGTCACATATTCACACCATACCATACCGTTTGTTCTCCATTTACATGGAAATGAATGTGGTGAAAAAGAACAATTGGCTTTACACAGAGCATGGCAGAGATACCACATGAATAATGCAAGTCTAATATTGAACCTTAACCTTGAGCACCTAAAAACCTTTCAAGCTTTAATTCAGGCACATCAAAAGTTTCATAAACCACCTGAATGTCCCCCAAGATTCTATGTAAAATGTACAGAATCGCTGTACAGACTGAATAGTCAGATGAGTGGTTGTATAGAATGTGGTGGGCATGGAGCAGGTGAATCCATGTGATCACAACAGCTGTAGGGGTTGATGCGGCAGGTGAGGACAGTGATGGGGCAGTTGAAGGGGGTGATGGGGCAAGTGTAAGGGTCGATGGGCCATGGGAGATACGAGGGGGCAGGTGAGGATGGTAATAGGGCAGGTTTGAGGGGTGGTGATGAAGGTGTAGGAGTTGATGGTCAGGTGAAGGGGGCGATGCAGCAGACAAAAGGGTTGATAGATCAGGTGTGAGGGTGGATGGAGATGGGTGATGGATAGGTAGGTCCAGCAGGAGCCGCCCAGCTTTATCTGAGCTGGAACAGAAAGCAGGCAGGCAGCCTTGTCTATGTGATGGGTGGGCTGTCAGCTCTTTGTTTATGGATCATGGCCCATCTCACATCTTACAGCCCCAAGGCCTGGAGAACTCAAATATCAGTGATACCTTACTCTCAATCTTTTAAGCTCTCATTATTTCTGTTTGATCTTCACACCCACCATCCATTAAATGATGAGTCTAAGATTGGCCTCCCTAAGATTGTGATGGAACACATTTGGCAGGATGAATGAATGTCCACAAATCAGTGTGTACATTTGAACAGTTCATGAAAGACCCTGTAGTAAGTTCATAGTGAACGTCTTAGAGACGGATAGGAAAAGAGAAGGGAGAGAAAAGAAAACGTAAAACAGTGTCTTGAAAAGGCGAACGAGATACGAGAACATAACCCGATCACATCCCCACAAGTTGCACAGTTGTAATTAACAAGTCATCCGTTTATCAGTCTCTGACTGGTGATTGCTCTTTTTAATCATATTTTTCTCCACGCTTTCGTCTTCCTCTTTTCTATCAGTTCTTCTTGCTCTTATCATCTAACCCCCTTCTATTCCCCTTTCATCCCCTCCCTCTCCTCTATCCCATCGTTGTACATTTTGCCTTCCGTTCATCACGGTCTCCTACAGTGATGTTCTCACGCTGTTAAATGACTGCTGCTCCTTCTGTACTGTGCATACTTCTGTCTCTGTCTGTGTGTGTGTGTATGTGTGTGTGTCTCTGTCTGTGTGTGTGTGTGTGTGTCTCTGTCTGTGTGTGTGTGTGTGTGTCTCTGTCTGTGTGTGTGTGTGTGTCTCTGTCTGTCTGTGTGTGTGTGTGTGTGTGTGTGTATGTGTGTCTCTGTCTGTGTGTGTGTGTATGTCTGTGTGTCTCTGTGTGTGTGTGTGTGTGTGTGTGTGTGTTGAAGCGAAGGAACATGTGTCTTGCAGTGCATTTAAAGTGTGGAGCACTTTGCAATCCTGTGTTGCAGGATTGCCTCACATCAGTGTTTAAATGCTACAACAATAGTGGTCGGTCAACGTCATTTACAGCCCTGTGAGTGACCTTTGACCATGACAGAACTTGACAGAGCGTGATGCAGAGGTTGGGCTACACCATCACTTTCTACACCGTCATACTGTAAACCAATGGCAAGTAGAGGACAGCAGAGGCCTCTTTTCCTGACTCAACCAGAAGCAGGCCTAAAGTCCTCTACATGACGCTTCACTCCCCCCCCCCCCCCCCCCTTTGTTAGTGTGATTGATTTGGAGCCCTGAAATGTGCCTGACACATTGATCTATCTATCCACCTGATGGGGGGCCGGGGGGGTTATCCCATCGCCCGCCCGTACTGTGATGAATGGCGGGTGATGGGCGGGTGACAGAGATGCAGTTATAGCTTCTTTAATTTACCCAGCGCCCCGTGCTGACAGAGGCTCATAACAAGGTGACACGCCGCAGTAATGGTCATGCTCAGTCATCCCCTGTCGAAAGGGGGGTATCTGTAGGTGTGTGTGTGTCTGTTTTTCCATATTTCCTCTCCTCCCACTGGTCAAGGTCTTTAGCTCTTATCTTTCTCTGTGAGCTCGCCCGCCCGCCCGCTCGCCCCTCACCTTGGTAACTGGGAATGCCAGATGCACCAATCCCACAGTGCGGTCTGCCGGGTCACTGTTTGCCAACGTCCTCCTGGGTGGGCTATAACTCATCTCCAATGCGAAAGGGTCTTATCGCCGCCTTGCTCTCAGCCCACTCTCTCCTGACTTCTCTCTCTCCATCCCTCGCTCTGTCTCCAGAAAGAGATTTCTTAATACCTTGGTGTGTTTGAGTTATAGTTGGGTTTAAGGTGAGTGAATAGGCCTGTCTGTCCGGTGTGTTACTGAGAATTTATGTGTGCAGGAGTGTGTGGAATGTGTATGCAGTGAGGAATGTGTGGTGCATGTCAGTGAGTGTGTCTAGGTATGCTGGTGTGTGTATGTATGTCATGTTTGTTCCAACATATAGGCGCCCAACTTGGCTTTTTCTCATAAGTCATTTGATCATATGAAGGGCATCGTTACACTTGCATCTGAGCATTCACCCCCTCCCACCCCCCTTCATACACCCCTCAGCCCCCTGCCCCTGCTACACCGCCTCTCTCTGTCATCTCAGCCTATCAATCAAAAATGTATTAAGTCCAGAGTCAGGCCGATCAAAGGCAGAATTCCTGGGAGGAGAGCAGATAAGGCCTATCTCATTAATAAGTGCTTTAGCATCGGAGGGGCTCGCGTGCCTCTCGCCACACCCTGCCTGCCACCCTTTGATATCTAATTATCCATCCGTTTCATTCTGTCATAGAGGGAGGAGAGGGCCGTCTCACCCTGTCATCACAGCACAACACCGCCACACGCCTGTGCAGCCCCACACCCCCGTGCTACGCCACAACACCGCCACACGCCTGTGCAGCCCCACACCCCCGTGCTACGCCACAACACCGCCACACGCCTGTGCAGCCCCACACCCCCGTGCTACGCCACAACACCGCCACACGCCTGTGCAGCCCCACACCCCCGTGCTACGCCACAACACCGCCACACGCCTGTGCAGCCCCACACCCCCGTGCTACGCCACAACACCGCCACACGCCTGTGCAGCCCCACACCCCCGTGCTACGCCACAACACCGCCACACGCCTGTGCAGCCCCACACCCCCGTGCTACGCCACAACACCGTCACACGCCTGTGCAGCCCCACACCCCCGTGCTACGCCACAACACCGCCACACGCCTGTGCAGCCCCACACCCCCGTGCTACGCCACAACACCGTCACACGCCTGTGCAGCCCCACACCCCCGTGCTACGCCACAACACCGCCACACGCCTGTGCAGCCCCACACCCCCGTGCTACGCCACAACACCGCCACACGCCTGTGCAGCCCCACACCCCCGTGCTACGCCACAACACCGCCACACGCCTGTGCAGCCCCACACCCCCGTGCTACGCCACAACACCGCCACACGCCTGTGCAGCCCCACACCCCCGTGCTACGCCACAACACCGCCACACGCCTGTGCAGCCCCACACCCCCGTGCTACGCCACATCACCGTGAAACGCAGAAAATCTGAATGTGCAGAGAGTGACATGTGTAAACACATGCAAATAAAGGTGTGGCGATGCTATGGCATTCGCGTTAGAGACTAAAAAAGCTATCATTGCCTGAGGCTTGTTGCTGGATCTGAGATAAACATTTGAACATGTACAGTAGGGCTTGTACTAAACACTCATTGTACAGGATCCTGAACATGTAAAACCACTCCCAAGCCTGATGAAACCAACTGTTCTAAAGAAGCAGGCAGGGCACAATACCAAAACCTCAGAAGAGGAGAGATAGGCTAATAGATGCTGTAATAGTAGAACATCCATGTGAGATATTGGAGGAACGGGATGGAGGCAGTGCAAGGGTTAAGAGTATTTCAGCTGTGGTGAGGTGAGAGAGATGAACAACAGAAGAAGAACAAATAAGGCACGGTAGAGACAGGAAGACGGGAGAAATGAGAGAAAGGGAAATGGGATGGAAAGAAAGAGTAGGGCTTTTTTTTTCTTCTTCTCTCTTTCGTTTTTTGTAAGAGTAGCTCGTGGAGATAAGGCTAAAAGGTCCGTCAGTCTGTTTCAGAACAATCCGTTCTGTGTCCTCAACCTTACTCTCTTTCTCTCTTTCCCTCTCTCTCTCTCGACATCGCTCTCCCCCTCTTTCTCTCCATCTCTCTCCATGAAACTGCTCTTCATGCTGTCTAATGGCACAACTCAGATTTCCATTGATGCCTCCTCTGATACCGTCCATCTCTGGTGGCAAGTTTTACTGACATCACCAGACGAGCACAGTGCTCTCAGTTTGCCTAACAGTACAGCCAACCTCCAGCTCACAGTACAGCCAAATAATGTCCCATCATGAACACATTCTGCAAACATACAACTGTCTTATTCATTGATATGCAGGAGGAATACTCCAATCTTGTCTAAGAAGCTACAGTAGAATAACGTCTTCATTCAGCGGTTCAACCGTATTCACTAATCGCTCAAAGCAGAGCTCAAAGACAAACACAAACCCAACAGGATTTAAAAGAACAAAACCGAGTGTAAACACAGGCCTGCGCGCCACACAAAGACTCCAAAGCCAGCCTGGCCAACTCGTGTCCTCTTTTAAAGAGGCCTTCATCTCTCTGTGCTCCTGTCATGAAGAGACTTCCTTTAAAGGGAGAAAAGGAGGGGCGTCAAAGACACGGGTCACAATGTTTACAAAAACGACTTTTAATCCAATCACAGCTTCCTCTGCCTTTATTTCCTGTTTCATGGGATTAAAACTAAATGAAACGTAATAAAAACAAATTAATTGCTTGAATAAAAAATTCCAATGCTAAGTTTAAAAGTTGTGTGCTGGGTTAAAAGAAGAAATTATAAGAACAATGGGGGAAAAATTAGTAAAAATTGTTTCTTAAGCTTTACAAATGAATTGTTCTTGTTTTTGTGCAAGTCCACAAAATAATTGACATTAGAAAGAATTTCACAATAACCGTGAGTTTCAAAACAGTTCACATTTTGGAGAAATACAAACATAAACTCTGTACATCAGAAAACATTCTACTTATCCCAAAATGTAAAGCGTTATTTGATCAATTATAGGGAGGATGATAATATAATAACTATACTCAAATATTTTCTTCTGTCTTTTAGCTCTCACTCTCCTACACTCTCTCGACCCTCCGTCCTTCCTCTCCCTTTCTGACCTGTTGTTGTGAGGGGGCCTGAGGGGTTGAATAACTGTCTGGTGCCAGGCTGCTTAGCCTGAGGGCTTGTGGGAGATGAAGCAGAGGTCAGCCAATAGGGCAGGGGGAGGTGGGGATTGAGAGGGCCTGTGCTGTGTGCAAGCATAGAGGTGGAGAGATGGAAAGATGGACAATGGATAGAAAAGCGGATGTATGGAAAGTTGTGAAAACAGAGGGTAGGACACTATTCTCTACCCTGATTCAGAGGTTATACACAGATAAATAAAAGATCAAGAAGAAGAAAAAACTCTGTATCTCAACATTTTTTTTACAAATGAGTAAGATATACTAATTTCTTCTCATAAGTTTCCTGTATGACATGTTAAAATGCCGAGGAGGTCACAGCCATGTTCTCCATCTAGCAATGAGAACTTGGCCGCCCCAAACCAAGAGTGTCTGCTGGCTGTGACCCACAGGCAGATGAAAGGGAAATCACCCCACTGCGATGAGCTTCATCTGGGGGTTAAGAGAGTTAGAGGCATCCTCCCTGGGTGGCTACTCCAGAATGAAGGGTCTGGTTGTGATTTGGTAGAGGACTGTAAGCTATGGCACTCTCGTATATATTTCCCCCAGAATGCTTTGGGTATCGTGGGGTGAGGAGGGGGTCAATGGGCTCCAGTGGACTGTGCGGCCTGAGGGGGTTGGGGTGGTGAGGAGGCATCCCTCAGGACCCTCGCCCCTCCCAAATCAAAACAAACAAACACAGCGGTCCTGTGATCTAATCTAGCCAGGCTAAACCCTCCAAACATCATCAACAGGCACCCTGGAGGGACTAGTTCCGGGTTGAAAAGTTCTTGACTCATAAGATGTACTATAGTTTGGCTTTATCTCGTCAGCTTAATGGTACAATAAAATGTAACCCCATTCCAGCCATCTATTGACAATTTTTCGAAAAGACCATGTTTACTAGTGAAGACCCACAGAGGCAAGGCCGGGATCTTGTATATAGTTATTTACCCACAAAAGGAGGAAGAAGGTATATTGCAGCCAGCTAAATCTACATGCACAATTGGTACTTTGTGGATTTACAATCACATATACCTAAAAGGGCAAACTGTAATAAATTGACTGTGCCCTGCTTGGGAAAACAACTATGTCTGAATAAGATGTACAGAAGATCCTTGTCCCAAACACTTATTTTGAAGCTTTGCCATGGTTTATACTACACACTGAACAGCTAACAGGGATCCTGTTTCCCTAAAAACAATACCAGGTATTTTCTCTTCCTTATAAGATTCTTGTCCAATCACGGTGCTAAATTCTGTCAGCTGACCTTCCAAAGCAGAAGAGGGTGAGATTAGACCAATCAAGGGTCACGCTAAGTTTATCACAACCATTCTAAAACTGAAACAGATGGAGAAGGCTGAAATCCCCAACATCTACTGTTGGTTTCATATCTCTAGGGCCATGTATTTTCCGACTCATAAAGGGTGGGACAATGTTAGCTTTAGTTTTAGTTAAGAATCTGGGTCATGTTGTTTTAGTAGAATAGGGTCTGTGGTGTGATGCGATTCAGGGTCAAACATTAAACGTCAGCATCAATGCTGTACTAAACAGTAAGAGATGTTTCTCTCAGTAGACATTGGATTACCTGCGTAAAACAGAGAAATTGACAAGACAAAACACCACACACATACACCAACCACATACAATGTATCAGCTATCCAGTGGGTTGCTCTTTCCTGATAGCCCCATGGGGACCGAGGAGCGCCTTACTATTTCTCACACCACACTCGTCTGGGCGCACTCTTTTTTTCATTTGCTCTTTCTATTTTTATGTTTTTGTTTGTTTCTTTTCTCTGTTATCAACCCAGTCTCTGGAATTCAACTCCCTGATTCTGATAAACATGAGGCCCCACTCAGTCTCTCTCTCTCTCTCTCTCTCTCTCTCTCTCTCTCTCTCTCTCTCTCTCTCTCTCTCTCTCTCTCTCTCTCTATCTCTCTCTCTCTCTCTCTCTCTCTCTCTCTCTCTCTGCCTCTTTCAATCCCTCCCTGACATGATTTTCTTTCCTAGCACCCACATCAGATGTCAAAGTGATTTAAAAGAGGCGTGACATTGAAGACACAAGACTTTTGTCATGAGGGGAAAACAAACAAACAAACAAGATAAAAGGATAGAAATATGTTCACCCTCTTATCAGTCATGTTAATTGTTTCAGCTTGAAGGGATAAGGGAGAGAAGAACTTGAGAAAGTCCTGTTCCTGACTTGGTGTTAAGCCCTCTTTTTCTAAGGTCAACACCAGGTTAAAATTGTCACCTCCTCAGCCTGATAGGTGGCAGTTATACTGCAGAGTACAGTACAGTACTACATTACTACTCTACACTGCACGGATAGTCCCATACTGCACACTATACCACCACAATTCTCATTATAATTTTTTTTATAGGCCACGGTGGACAGTGGCCTATAAAACAGTGAAAAACAACAGTTTCATTCAATGAACAATAACACTTTAAACCACTTTTCATTTCAGCAACGTTCCAGTACTTTGAACTTGCCCAACAAAGTGCCCGAAATGTTGCACTTAAAAGTACAGAATGATGATTCTAAACTACAGGTTTATCAAACTACACCTCACTACTGGTCCCCTTTAGACCCTGGCTCCCTGGTCGGCTCTGCAGGGTGAAGACAAGGAAGAGAGATATATGGACTACTATAGGGGGAGAAGCCTTGGGCACGGTGCCCGCTTGGTGTGGTGTGTGGCAGATGTCAACGTCGGTCAGGTGTATCCAAACAGCAGCACCGTCAGACAGACGGGCGGGCAGGCTGGCTGGCGTCAGCAGCCACACGCGTGTCACAGCACACCACACGCCAAGGGCCTGCATTCCGCCATTCCCACACGCGTGTGTACAAAGAGTGCTCAGTCCCAGCATCATGCACCAGCGGCAACAGCAATGTGAACTATTCGAGCAGGGACAAAGGTACAACAAGCAGGGGGAGTACAAGGTGGGTGGGGGGTGAGACCTGGGAGGTGAGGAAGGGGTGAGGCCAGGGTTGAAGAGTCAGAACAAAGTTAGCGACAATAACTTATGGGAAACAATGTTAGAGTTGTCTAGTTGAGTAACCACAGTAACTGGGAAAGTTTCTGAAATTGTAAGAAACTGATAAAGTGTCTTTTATAAACAAGGATCATTGTTGAAACCATTTTTGCTTTTTGCACCTCAATCCTTATAGTACATCACAAAGCTTCCTCCAGCTTACACAGACTTAGGCTTGGTTCAGGTGTTGATATCTTAGGTGACATTTTGTGGCATTAAATGTTGAAATGGTTTTTCATATGTTTTAGTCACAGTTTCAATGGCATAAAACTTAAAGGGTAAGGTCAGAAAATATCTGTGTTCAAATACCGGAGGCCACAGATCTGCGTGACAATATTCTTCACAGATCTCTGCTGCCCTCCTCTGGTCAAACCTTGCTTGACAATATCTTTGTTGGCTGAGGTTTAGAACTGAAACAGCAACACAAATCTTTGACAATATTGCTCCTGAGAAGCTGAACTAGAACAAAGGCTGCAGTATATTATATTACATTTAGTCATTTAGTAGACGCTCTTATCCAGAGCGACTTACAGTAAGTACAGGGACATTCTCCCCGAGGCAAGTAGGGTGAAGTGCCTTGCCCAAGGACACAACGTCAATTGGCACGGCCGGGAATCAAACCAACAACCTTCTGATTAATAGCCCGACTCTCTAACCGCTGAGTCTAGCCGGAGTCTAACCATCTGACTCCCTGACTCTCTGACTATTATTGAGGTTCATTTTTTAAATTGGATGATCATTTCTACAGTTCGGTTCATTATCATGGAGAACAATGATAGAGGACCTCTCAAACCATTGATATCACCATGCCGACATCTGGAGTAGATTAGAGAGCCCACTCTAAACACACACACATACCTCTGAAGATCCCCTTAAGAAAAACCCTCTCAACTCATGAACTTCCGACATGACCTGTTTTAATGCTGCAGCCACGGGTCTGCAGCACTAGAGTAGGGGAAACACTGTAGCAAACAGTTAAGTAAAGTGAGTGATACACATGCATGTGCACACACACTACACACACATATCCTGATGAGAAACTATGCCTGTTGACGAATGTAAAACAAGACATACCAAGTACAAAAGCACATATTCAGACAGATGGTAGTACTGTATTTAATTGTTGGTAGGATCATAGAGAATAATTGTCCATATAAAGATTATATTGTGACTCAAAAAGGTGAGGTGTCCGAGTCATGCAGAACCTACTGTACAGGAAGAACAAATCTCACACGCACTAGCTCAGCTACACTCAAAACACTAAAGCCTTGTGTGAAGCTATTAGTGAAGGGAAGTGACCTGCCATCTGGCTAATTTAACCAGCGTGGCTGGTTATTAAAAAAAAATTATAGTGCCAATTGCTCACACACATAACCAGGCTTGTGTTAAGACTTGCCAAAACCATTGCATTTTGGAGGCTATAGATTTACTAAATGCAAATACCCTGAATTATTTGGAATATTTCCAGGTTAAACCCAATCAAGAGGACACCCCTATGGTCTATGACCAATTATTTTGACCTATCCCTAAACGTATCGCATATTTTATTGTCACTTGACCTCTGTCTTCTTGTTTTGCTTTCCTATATGAACATATAGTTATGAAGGACAGTTATTATTTAATGAAGGTATGTGCTGTTTGTGGACTACGTATATAGATGCTGCATTGATTCCTCTGGGACTGAGAGTGAGCTGGTTAATCTTAAATGGTCTTGAAGACCCCTGACACAACGTAGTCTGAGATGTCTCCATCTATGAGGCCAGTTCCGTATTCAAATGAATGGTCATTACCCGGCTTCCACAGAGCTTGATAACAACCCATTCATTTGAATCAGGTGTGCTGGAGCAGGGAAACATCTAAAACATGCAGGACAGGGGCTCTCGAGGACCAGGATTGAACACCCCTGTTGTGGATGAACCAGCAGGGAACTTTCTCACCCTTCTTTAGATCTCTCCTGAAGTCCCGCTGCCACCCCCTGTAGATAGAGGACAGGGAAGGGGCATTGACGTGAATATGAATGTGGGAGTTTGTGTGGTAGTAGATGTTTATGCACTGATATACAGTGTAATACATCTACTCTACCTTGTCACATTGAGCTCCTTTCCCTTCACCAACATGGTTGCATCTGGTTTCTCTGGGACTTCTCCTGGGCGCAGGTCCCTCACCTCAAACTGTACCCATGAAAAAACTGGCCCGTAGGGGGCACACAGGTGCTAAAATGGGTTCTAAAATAATAAACCAAGTCTGGATCAGTGACAGATGTCATCCCCCCTGCCACTAACTCAATTATTGCAGTATGCGAGCCAGAATACTTTTTGGGATATTCTGGGTAACAACGCTTTGTGCAGCAAAAGAGGCGTACAGTACCTACTAAAAGTAAAAAATATATGTGATGTGGATTGTTCCGCACTGATCCACCCTCCTACAGAAAACTAGATGTCAGTTATGTTGAGTACTAAATTGGGATTTGGGGTACCTAGGCCATGGACCATGGATGAGAGCAGATGTTTGTCCAGGGTGTAGAAGTACAGGTAGTCCTGCTGATAGGGGTGCCCATTCCACACCTTATGAAGAAGGACCAAAACTTCACTGAATCTCTAAGGGTGACCATCAGACTGCGGTCTTTGGTCACCTGCAAGTCCACACTGGTAGATAGCAAGAAGAAGAATGAGGTTGAAGAGTAAAGTAGAGAGTGAAGAGTAAAGTAGACAGATCTGTTTAACTAAGAGTGCAGCAAGAAAAGTTTTTTTATGTTTTGAAAAATAGTTTTTAAAGCTTGAAAAAATATTTTTGAAAGAAAGTTGATAAGAAAACAGCTTAAAAAGGTTTGAAAAGATTTTGGGAAAAAAGGACCTGATAGCTGTCGTCAGAATATGTGATCTCCCTGTTAAAAGGCTGAAAAGGTCTGACACACCAACCAAAACAATCTCAGTTGACTTATATGTCCTTGCAATTTATAATCAAAAGACAGGTCAACATCTGGACCTGGAAACAACAGATCACTTATTTTGATAGCTTGAAGAAAAAGTTTTTGAAAAAAAAAGTTATTTTATTTTGGAGCTATTTCATGTTAGATATATAAGTAGAATTGTTACACTAGAAATTTGATATACAGTGAGGAAAATAAGTATTTGAACACCCTGCTATTTTGGAAGTTCTCCCACTTAGAAATCATGGAGGGGTCTGAAATTGTCATCGTAGGTGCATGTCCACTGTGAGAGACAATCTAAAAAAAAAATATTTTTTTACTATTTATTTGTATGATACAGCTGCAAATAAGTATTTGAACACCTGAGAAAGTCAACGTTAATATTTGGTACAGTAGCCTTTGTTTGCAATTACAGAGGTCAAACGTTTCCTGTAGTTTTTTACCAGGTTTGCACACACTGCAGGAGGGATTTTGGCCCACTCCTCCACACAGATCTTCTCTAGATCAGTCAGGTTTCCGGCCTGTCGCTGAGAAACAGAGTTTGAGCTCCCTCCAAAGATTCTCTATTGGGTTTAGGTCTGGAGACTGGCTAGGCCACGCCAGAACCTTGATATGCTTCTTACGGAGCCACTCCTTGGTTATCCTGGCTGTGTGCTTCGGGTCATTGTCATGTTGGAAGACCCAGCCTCGACCCATCTTTAATGCTCTAACTGAGGGAAGGAGGTTGTTCCCCAAAATCTCGCAATACATGGCCCCGGTCATCCTCTCCTTAATACAGTGCAGTCGCCCTGTCCCATGTTCAGAAAAACACCCCCAAAGCATGATGCTACCACCCCCATGCTTCACAGTAGGGATGGTGTTCTTAGGATGGTACTCATCATTCTTCTTCGTCCAAACACGTTTAGTGGAATTATGACCCCAAAGTTCTATTTTGGTCTCATCTGACCACATGACTTTCTCCCATGACTCCTCTGGATCATCCAAATGGTCATTGGCAAACTTAAGACGTGCCTGGACATGTGCTGGTTTAAGCAGGGGAACCTTCCGTGCCATGCATGATTTCAAACCATGACGTCTCAGTGTATTACCAACAGTAACCTTGGAAACTGTGGTCCCAGCTCTTTTCAGGTCATTGACCAGCTCCTCCCGTGTAGTTCTGTGCTGATTTCTCACCTTCCTTAGGATCATTGAAACCCCACGAGGTGAGATCTTGCATGGAGCCCCAGTCCGAGGGAGATTGACAGTCATGTTTAGCTTCTTCCATTTTCTAATGATTGCTCCAACAGTGGACCTTTTCTCACCAAGCTGCTTGGCAATTTCCCCGTAGCCCTTTCCAGCCTTGTGGAGGTGTACAATTTTGTCTCTAGTGTCTTTGGACAGCTCTTTGGTCTTGGCCATGTTAGTAGTTGGATTCTTACTGATTGTATGGGGTGGACAGGTGGCTTTATGCAGCTAAAGACCTCAAACAGGTGCATCTAATTTAGGATAATAAATGTAGTGGAGGTGGACATTTTAAAGGCAGACTAACAGGTCTTTGAGGGTCAGAATTCTAGCTGATAGACAGGTGTTCAAATACTTATTTGCAGCTGTATCATACAAATAAATAGTGAAAAAATCATACATTGTGATTTCTGGATTTTTTTTTTTCGATTATGTCTCTCACAGTGGACATGCACCTACGATGACAATTTCAGACCCCTCCATGATTTCTAAGTGGAAGAACTTGCAAAATAGCAGGGTGTTCAAATACTTATTTTCCTCACTGTATTTCTGCACGTTCACCTTTCGCAACAAAAAACAATGTTGCTTGGTAATTTGGACACCAAGCTCTTCTCAGTCTACTGTCTTCTGTTATGTTTTGACCTCTCATAGTAATGGATTTTACAGTTGTATGACAAGGGAGTCAGGTGGCTGAGCGGTGAGGGAATCGGGCTAGTAATCCGAAGGTTGCCAGTTTGATTCCCGGTCATGCCAACTGACGTGGGCAAGGCACTTCACCCTACTTGCCTCGGGGGAATGTCCCTGTACTTACTGTAAGTCGCTCTGGATAAGAGCGTCTGCTAAATGTCTGAATGTAAATGTAACTGGAAGTATGGAATAGAACACATTTATCCCAAACATAAAGTAACTGTATGGCTGCTCACCTCCCATTCCCAAATCTGAACACAGCCTGTGTTGTTCCTGTGTGTTTTCAGATCTCACAAGGGATTTGCTGTGTTTACAGTAAGCAGCTATTGACACTTGCTCAAATATACAAATATACGTATGATTGCAAAATTCTTACAGAGACTAACTTTGCTGACTCTTGGGGGAAAAGGTAAAGTAGAGTCATTCATATGAAGGAGAGCTTTGTGGGTCCTACACATCTAATACCCTATGCAAGCCAGGCCTGTTACAAGTCATCAAGGGGAATATTTCCATGAGGTGTCTGATTCACTATGTTTAATTTATGATGTTTGTTTTTATTAAACTTCATGGACACTCATTGTGCCCGGTTTCATATCACATTGCTGGCCCGCTGCACCCAAACCTTAGTACTGGGATAATTTATTTAAATGTTTTATACATTTCCAGTACATAATCTATGAAAACATGAATGAAGTAAGGAAGCCACCCACATTATTTATAACTAATAAAATAAAATGTAGTAGAGCATGCAAGAGGTTGGCATGCAATCTAATGAGTTTTTTTAGTAATATATATGTATGTGGACTAGGATAAGAGGCCCAGGTTACTAGGGTCCCCAGTAGTCTGGAGCTCTAACCCTAGCCCTGATCCAACTCTAAAAACAGGGTGAGGGTTGAGGCTGGGCTATGACTGACCTCAAGTCTCAGCCTGCAAGAAAGGTCAGGGGAGGTCTGGTAACAGGGTCAGACCAACGATTAAGGTCACGGCAGTCTAGAACTCTAACCCTAACCCTAGCCCTAATCTCCCAAACCTAAAAACAGGGACAGGGTTGGGATTGGGGTTGGGCTATGGCTAACCTTAAATCTCGGCCTACGAGAAAGGTCAGGGGAGGTCTGGTAACAGGGCCAGACCAACGATTAAGGTCCCCGGCAGTCTGGAGCTCTAACCCTAACTCTAGCCCTAATACCAAAAGTGTCAGGGTTGGGATTGGTGCTGGGCTATGACTGACCTCAAGACAGGTCAGGGGAGGTTTGGTAACAGGGTCAGACCAACAATAAAGGTCCCAGCAGTCTATAATTCTAACCCTAGCCCTGATCCATCCATTAATTTCTGAGAGTCATATTTCACCACAAAAACTTGAATATTATAAATATATATCATAAACTGTCTACAACAAAACCTTCAAAGCATAGGGCAATCGAGAACGAGAAGCACATTAGACACCTTTCATGTAGTGCAAAAACTGGGGGAGGGAATAATAACCTAACATAATAGCCTAAGAATAACAAAAGTGTGCTTTGCTGTAAACTATCATAGCAGGCACTAATGAACCGATCTGAACAACTATAGTGGAATGATGCAATTTGATGATGTGGTGTTTCGTTTTTACTTTGGTCTTGAACATATTCTTTGACCTCTCTCTTCAGGCCCCGAGAGGTCTGTGACCAATGGGGATTGAGAATGACCTCCCTGTTGAGACCCCTAGTTCTGCGAGCCAATGGGGTTTGAGTATGACCTATTTCCTGAAGCCCCAATTCCCTAAACCAATGGGATTTGAACATGAGAGGTACGCTTCCATAGTTTGAATAAATTGGCGGTAGATTTTTTCTAGAATATGGTTTAATAGTTATTCCTGGGGATATGTAGGAATTACATAAAATAATAACTATAATACAACTTAAAATCAACAGTATTTGACGATGCAAATTTCGCTGTTAAACACTATTGATTTATGCTAACGCAGAAGTTCAACGGAGTCTAAGTTATTCATATCAATAGGCCTCCAATACATCCTCCAATCAACAGGGGCAATGACCCCTGCATGAGAAGGGCCTGAAGACAGAGGTCTGAGGGGCCTGAAGACAGAGGTCTGAGGGGCCTGAAGACAGAGGTCTGAGGGGCCTGAAGAGGGGTCTGCAGTTCGAAATTTGGCACATTCATTGGTGACAGTCCCATGATCCCTTTCATCAAGTTTGATGTCTACCCCTTGAGCACTATAGCACCACTATTGAGTCAAAGTTGGAGGTACATCCACACTCTTTTGAACCTTATGCCAGATTTTCTGAAATGAGGTAAGAAGAATGAAGACGTAAGACGAATTTAGATGTTTATTGCACTGTATTATTTGTGTACACCATACATTCATTTAGCTAGTTACTGTAACCAAGAGGTTATTGCTGCACTCTATTTAAGTAGGCTGATTAAAATGTAATTGTTGCACTGTAGAATGATTTTATGTTCACCGGGCCTAGTAGGATAGTACCGGTAGATGAGATGTGTGTTCTTCGCGATGTGTCTAGTAGACTGTTCCTTGACTGTCTAACTAGAGCTACGTACTTCTGATCCTTCATATTCTGCTGTAATTTCTATATGCACTATTTGTACATGACTTTGCATACTAGGTTCTGCTAAATGAATTAAATGTGAATCAGGAAAACACCCTCATGGTCTATGACTCATTTATTTGGTATTTCCCCAAACATACGGTAATTGTTTCACTTGACCTGATGAATTACAGTTGTTCTTGTTATTATGATTATGGTGTATCATGTGTGTATTATATCTTCAGTGCAGCATTTGTTCTGTATTGATTGATTCTCAATTCATGGGAGTCAGATGGCTGAGTGGTTGGGGAATCGGGCTAGTAATCAGAAGGTTGGCACTTCACCCTACTTGCTTCGGGGAGAATGTCCCTGTACTTACTGTAAGTCGCTCTGGATAAGAGCGTCTGCTAAATGACTAAATGTAAATGTAATTCCTCTGGGACTGAGAGTGAGCTGGTTAATCTCAAATTGCCTTGAAGACCCCTGACACAACGTAGTCTGAGATATCTCCATCTATGAGGCCAGTTCCGTTGTTGTGGATGAACCAGCAGGGAACTTTCTCACCCTTCTTTAGATCTCTCCTGAAGTCCCGCTGCCACCCCCTGTAGATAGAGGACAGGGAAGGGGCATTGACGTGAATATGAATGTGGGAGTTTGTGTGGTAGTAGATGTTTATGCACTGATATACAGTGTAATACATCTACCCTACCTTGTCACATTGAGCTCCTTTCCCTTCACCAACATGGTTGCATCTGGTTTCTCTGGGACTTCTCCTGGGCGCAGGTCCCTCACCTCAAACTGTACCCCATGATAAAACTGGCCTGTAGGGGGCACACACGCCAGCAGACTTTTCTAGATATTCTGAACCAAAGCTCTTTGTGCAGCAAAAGAGGTATACCTACTAAAAGTTACAATTCCAAATGTATGCGATTTGAGATTGGATCAGCACTGATCCTCCCTCCCGTTGCAAATTAGAGGACAGGTATATAGTACTCTATAGTACTGCAGTGTGATTTGGTGTACCTAGCAGGCCATGGACCCTGGAAGAGAGAAGGTGTTCTTCCAGGGTGTAGAAGCCCAGGTAGTCCTGGTGATAGGGGTGCCCCTTCCACACCTTGTGAAGGAGGACCACAAACTTCACTGAATCTCTAATGGTGACTATCAGACTGCGGTCTTTTGTCACCTGCAAGTCCACACTGGTAAACAGCAAGAAGAAGAATGATGGGGAGGAGAAAAGTAGAGAGAGCTGTGTAACTAAGAATGCAGCAAGACAGCGTGACTCAATTAATTATTTATATAAAAGTATTACATTGTGATATCAGATGACAATATCGTATTGCTAGGATTTTTAAACAGGAAACATATAAATAGCACAGCCGACACAAACTTGTTTCTTGCTCCATGTGAGCAACCTCAACAGACAGACTCACGTGGGTCCTTTGACAGTGGCGGTGTCGGACCACAGCAGCTTGGCCTGCTTGACATCTTGAAACACAGTGATGTCCTGAGTGGTCACCTCCAGTCTCAGGCCTAGTCCTGGGTGGACTATGCCAAAACGCCCAAAATAGGTGTTGACTTTGCCATCTGGAGCCACCTTCTTATCTCCAATTGTTTGCCCGTTAACAAGAAGACCTGCAAAGCAACATGGGAAGGATATATTCAAACAAAAACAGTTGAAGAAAGTATGTTTTGTTAAAGACACATTAACAGTTTCAATTGAACAGTACATGTTCTACTGGCAGTGTACATCTCAGTCCAAGAGCTCACCTGACTGTGGGTCCCTCACCAGATTCAAGATGGTCCCTGGTGTGTCATCGATGTTAAAGCACAGCGCATCCTCCCTCTCTGGCAGCTCAATCATGAAGTGGGGGTCTCCATCCACTGTAGGAATGACAGAAACATGTCAGAGTCACAAGATTGTGATCTACATCTCCATACTTTTTAGAGATCTTAGGTATTGACACTGATTCTGGAGCAGGGGTGACTTACCAAAGTATGTTGGTGATGATAATGATGGGCGAGAGTTATAACTCACCAAGCTGGGTGCAAGATAACCTAATCAAACCACCAAGGGATTTCAGGGATGATATTGCATTAAAAGATATGAACATGATTTGTCCTCATCTTGGCCAAGGAACTTGGTCAAATTCAGGGTTTGTTTCTTACCTCGTTTCTCTATTCTTTGTCTTTCCTCTGTCATGAAATGGAAACATTTATCAGTTCCCCTTCACACACGTTTCCCCTCCAACACATCAGGTACAGTTCACTACTCCCACTTCCATTTCAGGTCTCTTACCCTCAGTCAGCTTGTCTGCAATGGAGGGGCCTACTGGTCCCTCCTCTGTCTCAGGCTTGGTGACCACCATGGAGGTGAGGGGAGTGACAAAGCTATACTGGAGAGACAGCTCCAGGGCCTGGGCTGTGGCGTTGCTTTTCTCTTCTTCAGTGCCACTTCCTCTGACAGATGACACAAATATGTATAACACCATATCTGTACAGTATGTGGCAGTTGTTTTAAAGACCTGCCTATTGTAAGATATTTGTAACTATGGGTCTATTAAAAAGCATGCCCAGATCTCAAAGATACTACAGGGTCAACAGACGGACCTCTTCTCCAGCAGCTGTTGGATGGTAAGATAGGCCCACATGCGCTCTGTGAAGTCCCCGAAGATGTACTCCTGCTCTGGGTAGAGGACGTCCCACTCTTGGGCACTGGCCTGACCCTGGACCTGGAAGTCGTTCTCACTCTTGAGAGACACAGAAAAAAGCAGTGGAACTAGTGGAATTGCAAAAAAAAAAATTTGGAAGCCTTCCAAATGGAATTATGGGGAGATTTAAACCAAAGTCCATTTTTTTCTTTACCCCTTGTGCAAATACTTCCACCAGGAAATTATCGATGTCATTGTCATTCAGTCGGCCCGCCACGACAATCTCAGTCCCATTGAACAGTTGGGGGAAGTGGTTTGTGGTCAGGGAGTTGACAATGTTATCAGGGTACCGCATGTCCACTGCTGAGAGTAGGGGACTAGCCACTTCATCATAGAAACCCTGACAGACACAGACAGAAAAATACACATACTGATAATCAAAGAAAATTTGCACCAAAATAAGATTAATATAGACTGACATGAACCCACTGAATAGGTCTAGAATAATGACATAGTTAATAATAATTAACTAATAATTTAATTTAATATTTGAAAACTAACATGTGAGTTTTACCCATTCAGTAAGGATTCACAGTATCACAAAATATCCTAGAGATTTCTGAAAGTGTGTTAAGAGCAATGGAACACACCTGGAGCTGGACAGTGGCATCCGAGGCTTCGTAGATCCTCCGGGCAACTCCTTCATTCTGCCTGGCCATCACGTCCAGGAAGGAGTAGTCCACGTCGTTCCCAAAACCCAGACAGAAGAGAGACATATTCCCAGCGATAGCGTTCTTTACATTTTCTTGGATCTGTGGGATATTCCGAACTCCTGTACACAAACACACACAGACAAATTTGGTCATCCATACATATGCGCAAGAACATATTTCATACACACACACACATAAAAAACACAATCAGATTTAATTTTATATAATTTACGAGGAGATCCTAACTCACCTATGTTGGGCATTCCATCAGTCAGTAAGATTATCATGGACACACTCCTATCTGGGAACAAGTTATTCTGCTTGTCTTTGACCAACATGTCCACTGCCCTCAGCACTGCATCGTTTATGTTAGTCACTGGGAGGATCGAAGGACACAGGATCAGGGATGTTGTTTTCATGATGAGCTGACATGTTGATAGATATGTACCTTCATTAAGTGCAACTACTGCATCAGGAAACTAGTACTCACATCCATATTCACGTATGTTTGCAACAAACAACTTTGCGTCCGTCACGTTCTGCTTTGTGGCCTTACTTAAAGAATCCCTCCATGTACTGATTTTGTCGTCAAACATGACCAGGCCAAAGAAGTCCTCCTCATGTAGGTCACTGAGGATAGTCTGCAGTGCAACTATTGTCTATGGAATGTTTCACAAATAAGTCATAACACCCCTTTACTCTTCACTCGCATTCACCAATACACACATGAACACAATGACTGCATTATAACCTAATTCCAGATAAACAAAATACTAATTCTGGAAAGATGAAATTAGTTCTATAGACCTAAACATTGGTTTGAGATTTTATTTTTTCAATCACTGGACAGAATGTTGAAGAGGGTGAAGGAAGACACATGGGCAATCCTTTCCTTTCAGCTGTTAGTTCACATTAACGAGAGAAGACCGTCCCAGCTTCACAACTCCTCACGTCAGGCCCATGTAATACACCTTGACAGACACTGACTTACTGGTCAATAACAAACCTCACCTGTGTCATTTTGGGTCCATGCATGGACCCACTCCTATCGATCACAAACACCACATTTTTTGCCACTCTGGGTAAATCCATTGGAGCGAAGAAGTGAACAAAGTACCCATTCACTATCTGCATGGAGAGTGTACATCAGATAGGTCATCAACATTATTATGTTATAGTATTTCCTTAGGATATATAGTAAGTTCACTCAAAGCTGAAACATTGGAATGTGGTCAACAGACAGTATCCACAGAGCTCACCTGAATGTCTCCCAGACTTTTAGCTCGATTTACATCATATTTGATGATGAAATCTCCATCCATCATCGTGCTGTCACAGTTTGGACATGTCCTCTGTTGCTCCATTGTTGGACAGAAGGACACACGCGCCTGAAAGAGTAACACACTCTCTAAGAACAATGTAAAATCAACAAAACACAACATGAGATAACCTTACAGATTCTGGAGACCTGTATTTTATTAATAGTTGGTTATTGTAATAACTAGTTAAAGAGCAGTATATTGTTTTGTGTTGTTGCTTGCTAATTGGGAAACAGCACCTTTACCTTAGTGTCAGTAACAGTCTTCTCTACCAGGGGGAGCAGTTCATTAGTGATGAAGGTCCCGTAGGCGTCCAGGAAGGCAATGCCCTGGGGTTCATAGATGTCTGCTACAATCTGTCCCAGAAACAAACACATCCACAGACAGACATAGTTGAACACATGAATAAACACCTGCAGGCCATTCAGTTCATATACTGTCAAGTTGAGCAAGTTGCTAAATGATGACTTGAAAACCCCCTCTTCCAGCAAACCAAAGACATAGAAACCGCTTTTGCGTTTGGGTATAAAATAAGACAAGAATAGCAAGGTTGAAGGACCTCAAAGTTGTGGACCAGTTGTTTTGGTTTGACCCGGGTTAAGATCTCATACTGGCCATGACGACGTTGAAGCATCTCCTCATAAGTCAGAGTGAATGTGACATTACTGTTGGGTGCAATGTTCACAGATACAGAGAACTTCTCCATCTTTCTTCCTGATGCCCTACAACAGAGAAACACTGTGTTAGTCTAAACTCTTCATAGAAAAGTTTCATATGGATCATTCCTTATAGTTCAATGAATTGTTTAGTGATTGGCCTGCTTCACTCACTTGACCAGGCCTGCAGTCTGCCCTGATGAAATAGCTTTCTCATACTGCTTCTTGGCCTTTTCCTTCTCTTTCACCTCACCCACATAGGTCTGACTTTCAATCTCCCTGAGAACAAACAACACAGTCATATAACCAAACACACACACACACACAGCTTGACTGGGGGAAGCGAGGGGAGACTAACATGCTGAAGTTAGTGATGAAGGCGGTCTTGGGCAGGTCCACTTCAAAAAAGATTTCCTGTGAAGAGTTGGCCTTGTTCATGGCACTGGTGGTCATGACTGTGTGGGCGAAGCGAGAGGTCACCTTACAGTCCACCTTCACACTATACACCTCCACCTGTCCTCCAGAGACCAAGAGAGGGGTTGGGCATTCTGTTTAGTATTGTATTCTGCATAAAGTATTGCACTGATGCAAAGATTTTTGCCAAGGCAAATGGCTCCAGCTTTGCTCACAGGATCCACATGACCTCAGTGGGTCTAGCTGGACAGTGTGGCTGATTCAGTACAAGGTTGAGTTTATTTAATCAACAACCAATATGTGCTGTTATTGCCAAATACAACCCAGATGATTCAAAGTATTGCCTTACCCCCTCATTGCTGGTACTCCTTTTCTGTAAAGGGATAAACATTTTTGAGTTCATTGAACTGTCACTGTTTGTATGCCAATGTTAATGATAATTGATATTGAGTTGGGAAGCAATTTCATAGAGCACACCAAAATTTCCTCCAAAAAAACATTTAATCAACTGCGAGCAGGAAGTACATATATTTAACAGATTTGACTGTTCAAAATACATCAAATGTTCAAAGGAGTAAAAGTCTGATGATCAGCAGAAACTTTATGTATGTAAATAAAGAAAACCTATAATACCTTGAGCAGCCTTGTACCACCATCAGAGTCCTGAAAACACAAAGATATGGGTGAACCTAGAGGAATTTGATTTTTATTAATTCATTTATCAGATTAAGGCACACCTCATAAGCCATCTCAAAATGTATAGAAATTATTGGACACTATGATAAATCTACTAAAGTTGCACGGATACATTTCATTTTATTATTGACAATAGCAGTCAACCAAATATCAGCCACAATCACAACCAGAAACATAAAAAGAGTGTTTTAAATTACGGGCAGATAATGGTAGTAGTCACCTGTGCGGTGATGGAATCCCGGGAGATAATCAGAGCTCCATTGGATGAAATGGGACCAAAGTGAGAGACACAGCTCCACAGCAGCAGCACGCTCCACACTCCAGACATGACTGAACTGCAGCTTAACACTGACTTCATTGTCCAGACAACCTCCCAACTCAACCCTTCCCTTCCCTCCCACACCACTTATAGGGGTGACCCATTCTCTGTGTGTACGTGTTTATGTGTGTGTTTGTACTGTGAATCATCACTTTCTACACCATCCACATACTCCCTTCACTTCACTCCTGACTTCATGTCTCCTCCACTCTAACAAACCCTGCATTAGAAGTTGTTGCTTTAATTATCACTATTTAAAATAGTATCAGTCTAAAAAACATCAGAAACTTTGTATTTCGGAACTGGTCAATGGAATACATTTACAGTTCTTGTAGCTGAAATTAATGTTGTTTACCTTGTGTGGACTTAGGGGACTGAGAAGTCTAAGTTCAAGTTTACTCATGCCAGGTGTACATTCCAACAAATCATTTACATTTACATGTATTCATTTAGCAGACGCTTTTACAAAAGTGCATAGGTAAATGATCATAACAACGAGATAGCCCCAAAAACAGTGCGGGTAGCCAAAACATGAAGCATACATGAAAAAAACAAATAAGTGCAGTTGTAAACAGCGGGTCATGCAGATTTCCTACATGCCCACTGTACAGTAAGCAGCTATCGGTGGGTGGGGGGAGGGGCATGGGGAGGAGTGCACAGATTAAAGTATTATAAAACTATGGTTCAACCAACATATTTCTTGTAATTTCCTCAGTTTTAATTCAACTCTTGGGATTAAAGCAAGCGGCCTGAGCACCACAAAACAAACGTTTTCATTGTGAGGAAGATATCGATGAGATCCGATTTTTGCCCCAATCATTGGGATTGCTTATTTCTGTTACTGATATTTTTACCATGTACGTATTTTATGGAAGTGTAGTGCTGTATTGGCAAAAACCTGAATAACCCCTTTGTCATCTGTCACTCAGACATTGTCTTGGACATTAGCACGTGGACCAGCAGGACTGTTATGCTAACACAGGAGTTTCCTTGTTGTCCCAAAATGATTGTAATGTAAAATTACAATCACACCTTCTAGCATCTTGAGGAGTGGTCTCAACAGTTGAAGAGTAAGGTGTTCTGAGGAAGACTCAGAAATACTGACTCAGACATGTGCATATAATTAAAAAATAATTAAAATGGTTCTGACCAGCTTTGAATTTAGTGTTTCATATGCTTTTGTTTTACGCGTCACATGTTAGCAATATTTTTGCTTATTAACGATTTATATTTGACAGGTTTAATAGTTTGTGCATTCAGCAAACCGAAATATGTTTAGGATATTCCTTTGTTTTCCAAAAGCATCACGTTGGATTGCTGCAGCCATGCACTGAGCGATGGCTTGTAAAAAGGGCTATACAAATTATTTTGATTTGATGGTCCTATTAGAATTTGTATGCTTTGGACAAGCACTGAGCTAGTCGGATTGATAGGGCTGTTAACTGTTCATAAACATATATGCTATTGAACTAGCACAAAGGTGAGGGCCCTCTGATTTGCTAGTTTCAGAAAGGCATTCTATGCACCAAGCTTACCTTAGCCTCTGGGGGGTCCGTTTTGTATAGCCTACTTTGATCATGGTTAACTCCATAGCCTCTTTATCGGTTGAACGGCTGATTAGTGAACTCGCTTCATATCGGTGTCCTGATCAAGAACAGAAACTATTATCACCTACATCTGTCGTCGGAAATTGTTTAGCTCGCAAGGTTAACGGTAACGGTATGTAGTCAAGTCATTTTTATTTATAGAGCACATTTAAAAACAGCCAATGCCGACCAAAGTGCTGTACAAAATCATCAAATAGGGAAAAACAACAACAAATAAGAACAACAGACAAACAACACAATTACAATGAGCACGAGTGACCCTAAACTGACTCGAAAGCCAAAGAATAAAAATATGTTTTAAGACGAGACTTAAATGTCTCGGTGGTGGGGGATGACCTGATAAAAATTGGCAGTTTATTCCACAGAGTAGGGGCTACAGCTGAAAAGGCACGATCACCTTTTGTTTTCATCCGAGTTTGTGGAATGGCTAAAGGAACTGGTTTGATGATCTAAGGGACCTGGAAGTGTGATACAGCCTAAGAAGATCTGAGATATACAATGGAGCCAATCCATGTAAAGCTTTAAAAACAAGTAACACCACCTTAAAATCAATTCTATATTTGACTGGCAACCAGTGAAGAGAGGCCAATATCGGGGAGATATGGTCCCTCTTCCTGGTACCAGTCAAGCTACAGTCAAGCTTCTGGACAAGCTGCAGGCGTGATAATGATGATTGACAAATGCCATAATACAGAGAATTACAATAATCAATTCGAGAGATGTAAGTGCATGAATAACAATTTCCAAAGTCCTTGAAAGAGAGGAAAGATTTTAGTTTTGCAACAGTCCTTAAATGAAAGAAACTATGACAAGATAATTCATTTGTTTGTCAAATTTTAGTGCTGAATCAAAGATAACACCCACATTTCTGTCATGGGAGTGCCCATTGTTGGACAACTGGCCCATTTTGAGTATGGCCACGATCATGTGTAGGGCCAGTTACAGACTGAGTTAAATTAAAAGAGTCCACGAGTTGTAGAAACTAGCTAACCAATGGCTTTGATGGACAACAAACATGAATATTAAAATCCCCAATGATTAAAAGGTTATCAAAGTCAGGCACAATCAATGATAAGAAATCAGATAACTCATGGATGAAGTCCTTATTGTATTGTGGGGGTCTATACACAAGTGCACAAAGCAGGGAGATGACCAGTTCAACTTTGAATACTTGCACCTCAAGCTTGAGTAATTGCCAACCGGCAATAATCAGCATTTAAAATGATTTTTAAAAACAGCCGCCAAGCCCCCACCCTTTCAAAAAGGAGTCAGACAACATTTTCATTTATTAAGAGTTGATTTCTTGGCATAATATCACAGTCTCCCAGTCGGGAATGAGCAAACCCAAGTGTCCCCGGACTTACAAAAGACAAGAACGAAAGACCCAAGTAGTAAGGAAACCACACACATTTATTGCAAACAATATCAAAGGTAAATTTAGATCTTCTGTGCATAACAAGTCACTTAGATGTAAACAATGAAGAATTAAGCATGGCCATTCCAAAGAGCAGTACATAATAGGTTATGTGTTTTAAACAAGGAATGAGATCTTAAGTGTTTAGTAATTATGACAAACTCACAAAAATAGAAGAAAAAATAAGACCAATATTCCAATGTAGGACATATAGTGCATTATCCACCAAGCTCCAGAATCATTCTGATAAAGTTGAAGTTATATGTATCGCACCTTTCAATAGCAGGATGATTTGTCTGTCCATACCTCCTTCTCTTTCAATGTGTCTCTATGGTTAATGTAGATATGGTGCAGTTCTAACCAGTGCTTCTCCATCCTCCCTCTACTTGCCAAACACACTGGCTCCAGGTGTTTTAGCAACAGGCTTCTCCAGTGCAGTTTCTCCACCAGACCTCGCGCCACTGAACACAGAGGGAGCCACCTTCCCCATACGCTCTGAGGACAGACCCAAGATGAAAGTTACGAGGAAAGTCTGTGTAAATGTAATGTTTACTCCATGCTGTATGATGATAGGCCACCTCCCTGGTCCTCAACTAATTCCATGATGTCACCTTAAGCCTAATAAGGGGGGTGGAAACTCTCTCAGGCTCACTCTCCTGCCACAACTGGGCTCAGGCAGACACAAGCCAGAGTTCAGAGATAGCCATAGAGAAAGAATGTTCCAGCTCACACATCAAGGGGCTTTAAATGCAAATCTGTCCCCCTCCACCATTTTTTATCAAGAAAAATTGTATTTAACGGCCACATTTTCAGTTATTAAACAAAGCTGTCCCACATTTGAAATCAAATCTACACCGCTGCACATATCCCTTAACTGACTATTTCAGTTCATTATTATCATGCAAATGATGTCCACAAGCTCATACTTTTAAGCAAGAGGAGGAATCGATACACTGAAACTGTCAAGCCTTGAAAAAGCTGTTATACCGTTTGAAATATAGTGGTGAATGCTGAACGACTGCTACTCACCACATTCTGCCATGACCTCATAGGTCTTACTCTTGACCTCGCCCTTCAGGCCCAGTTTACTACGTGCTCCTTTCAGATCCTCCTCCTTCATTACTGGACGCTTCTTCTTCTTTACCTCAGCAGGCTGAGGGAGAAATATTTGGGACAGCTAGTGAACATGGAGCATACAGAGAATTTGTCAAAGTAGTTGACATGTAGTAGTTGAAATGGTCTACACTCGAACTCCAACATTTCCCTCAACCATTACTCCTACCATCTAATTGAAACATACTGTATATTAAATAAATCACCTGTGACATAGCGTTGGTAGGCTGATAATCTTCCAGTTGACACAATGATAGTCAGTGGAGGTCTTGTGTTCTGGTCTGTCCCTTTCTGTCTAGCCCCTCATATAATATCCCCAGGACCCTGAGATGGCTATTATTGACCATGAGTGAATCTGTGGCCTCCCCCTCCTGGGTCTGTTGTCAGGGTGTATTATTAGGTCTGATGTGAGGGGTTGTGACTCTGAGGTCTTCCTCTGTTTACGATAAACCAACAGCTGTGAAGATAAAATTGGAAATCAGGGTCTGAGTAGAATCTTTAATCAGCCATGCTCATGTCCCTGGTGGTCTAGTGGTCAGGATTCGGCGCTCTCACCGCCGCGGCCCGGGTTCGATTCCCGGTCAGGGAACAGCAATTTTTCTAGGCCTTATAAATTAGATATTGACCGATTCGAAAGATGTACGATATTGTATCGGACTAAATAAACAGTATCTATTTGCTCATCCGATGATTACTTCATTTGTTTATCTCGGTATACAAACCTCCTGCTGTGTTTATCTGATAATAATTATGGGGTGTCAAACTCATTTTCACCGAGGGCCACATCAGCATTATGGTTGCCCTCAAAGGGCCTGTTGTAACTAAGACGTAACGTCAGTAACGATGTAAAAACATAGTGTTTTAGTTGTAGCTTTTGTGAACATAGGGACTATTCTGCTGCAATTGCAGTCCGCCTTCTAATTCTTGGAAAATCTGTTGTTTTTCTTGGAGGATATTTATCTACGTGTTTGGTGTCAAAATGCCAACGGAGATTGTACTCTTTAAGGACCGACATCGCCTTAAAACACAAAATACCGGTTTTCTCCTTCCACAAACATTCGCTTTCCCATCTTTATTGAAAGACATTTTTTTTAAATATCGATGGGCCTACCATTTTTGAGACTGCTTATCGATCCGAGTGTTAATCAGGCTCGGAGGCAGGCGTTGTAAACATTCGGGGATTACCCCAAACCTAGGACGTAGAAGCAGAAACATGCTAGCTTGGCTGACTACTGTAACCAAGTTCGAGAGCAATACCAAGTTGGGTTGAATGCCCGGGGACCTTGGCTGAAAATGCGCATGAGGTACGTTTGCCGAACCGGCTGCATTGGAGTGCTGTCATTCAAACCATGCTCGCCTTCACCCAGTTAAACTTTGCGTTTAACACTGATGTGTATACACTGCTTTCTAGAGGCGGGATGTCGTCACTTTGCCGTAACATAATCGAAATGCATTTTGAGAGATGTAGTTTATGGTCAATGCACGCTGTAAAGCAGCGTAGACTTATTTCAATACACCATTTAAGCTTCTCTACACATATATTGTATGGCATGGGGCAGGGTCTCCCCCTGTTGGCAATTGAGAGCAAGCATCCTTAAAATGTCTGTGATAGACACCTGTTCCTGTCACACCACAAATTCGTAGACATGTACCCTAAATTATTCTAACACTCCCTGGTGGTCTAGTGGTTAGGATTCGGCGCTCTCACCGCCGCGGCCCGGGTTCGATTCCCGGTCAGGGAACATAGTTTTGGTATGATACTGCACATGGTCAACAATGACGCCCATTGCGCAAATAATCTAACCCATTAACATCATCTTGGAATTAAACATTTGCCTACACAACTTTATTGCCAAAGCAAATATAATGATATCCGTAATTTCCTCATTTACTGAACTAGATATTTTAATTACAAAGTATTGAGAGTCCTCTCTGTCCTTGTTCAGACAAGCACAACTGTAACCATTTTATAATATGTTGCCCGCCTTAACCAGAGTACACTCTCACTTATTCCTTTGACATCACCAGCATCAGTCATCACAGTAACTCTGAAGAACACCACTCAACTTTTAACAGAACTTATAAAAGACGAGACACTCACACACACACATTCCTACTGTCTGGTCCAGTCACTCACAGTTAAGAGGTCTGTGCTTATGCTTAATTTTCCTATTTCTAGATGTGAGCTCAAGCCACTGAATGCTACTGCTGCATACCTGAAGATCTGGGGCATTAGATGAACATTCAACACACATGGTGAAAATCACACAGGCACATTGTCAAAAAATAATAATAAAATTCACAAAACAGTGGAGAAATAAATTGTGCAAGAGGTGAAGGTTTTGTTAGTCCGTTGGCTGGAAGTTGGATAAACTTGTTTCCAATCTATGTAATCTGAAACAAAGAACACTTTTGGAGTAGGCTTTTCCATGGTTTTGGCCCAATACAACACCCAGTAAAAAAGGACAAACACCACAGACAAGGAATAAATAGGATTCAAAACAAAGAGGTTTGGACACACAGACGTGAACAGCAACAGAGATTGCAGAGCTTTCCAAGAAGAGTATTTAACTGCTGCACTCTATCCTACCGCAACCTCCAAAGGCTTTGATAACATTGACAATACATTTCACATCGCACCAAACAATGTAAACGTTCATGTTGAATTGTGGAGGAAAAATCGAATGTTCTTGTCAATTTTAAAAGCTGTGTTCACTTTCAGGAAAAATAACAAATACATTAATTAATACCTCCCTCACATTGCAGTATCTGCATCTATTAACTTAAACGCAGTACATGTCACACACACAGACACAGGGGCCCCAACTCAACAGTTCATTACGTCCTTTTTCACAGGAAAGGCGTCTGTCAGTATCTACATGGAAACTACATGATAACACAATCAAGTGAGAAGCTTGTCAAAATATCAAATATATCAAACTGTTAAAATGAGGTTTGCATGAAGGCCAGGAGGGGAGTGAGGACGGCTGAGTTACATCCCAGTGCCTGCTCTCCCCCTCTAGATCCAACCGCAAGCCCCTGCTCCAACCCCTCCTGCCCCTGCTCTGGCCCCTCCTGCCCCGCTGACCAGGAGATGGATCATCATCCACAAAAGGACACTGTGGATCCCTTGTAGACCAGTGTTAACACAGCTTTGCCAATACTCAAATTGCTTTACCAATATAACGCTCATACATAAGAGCTTTTGTCCCAAATAAATGTCTTTAAACCACCAGCAGGAGAGATCCATAGTGATATCTTAATGATATCAACGTGGTGTGGTTAGTAAAGCTGAAGATAGACGCATCCCATGTACGATCTCCCAGTTTGATGTCCCTTATGAATGAAGGCTGTCCAGAACACGCTGACCGTCTGCAGTCAAGACATCGTCCTGCTCCTTTGTTCTTAACTGTAACAGTGTGTTGCATATAGACTGACGTGCATACTCATATTAAGATAGAACAAGTCCAGACCAGGCCCCAGCCTAGGCAGTCCACAGGGCAGAGAGAGAGTGAGGGAGAGAAAAAGAGCGAGGGAGAAATAGTTGGGATATGAGGTTGTGACCCGGTTAGCCTGGATAACCTTAGGTCAAACAGGAATTCCCATGCGGTGTTTTTTCTTCTTGACAATCTTGTGGCTGGTGAGTCTGCGAACATCATCCTCATCCGAGTCATCCATCTCATCATCGGCTGAAAACAGGATCTGAGGTGGGGAGTGAGGAGGGGGGGTTACACATGCCTGATATCTGGCAGACAAAATCTAAAGAAGGCAGTCAACCAAATCACTCAAAAATGACTTTCTGTTTGCAGAAAGGATAATGAAGTGCGAAGCTACAGTTAAAATGTATATTATAATAATATATATATATATTTATCTCCTGTCATTTCTATATGCACTATTTGTACATCAAAAGTTTTAGAGAAAGTCTGGATAAGAGCGTCTGCTAAATGACTAAATGTAAAAAAAACTAAAAGCAGCAAAAGTTAACACTTTCTATATATCTACAATGTATTCTAGACCTAAAATGTGACATTTAAAAAAACATCCGAGCCAGCCAGGAGTGGAACCTTGAATCTTCTGGTCTGTAGTCAGACATTATCCATTGCCCCAATTGCCCCTGTATCACCAAATATTAGTTTTTGCAAATTCCATGAAACTATGCTCTTATCAGGTTCCCCTAGTGGCGGCCTGGAATACTACAAGCAAAAACAGCCAAGTTTCTGTCCCACCATTCCTCCCTGGTGGTTAGGATCAGGGGCACTCACCGCCATGGCCTGAGTTTGATTCCCTGTCAGGGAATGTATTTTTAGGTATTCTGACATGCTGTAGCTTAACTGTCTTTATGGGGCTGACTGCTTTCGTGAGGCAAAACACATTGTACGTCACAGGATCCTGTGACAACACGCAAGCGAGAAGGAAGAAACCAAACCCCTCAGCACCACACACTGCAACTGAGTCAGACAAGTGGGTGCCTCATAGGCGGTCGATTCTTCCCCTTCCCTTCACCCAGTCAGCTGTCAATAGACGCAGCTGCCGACAATCAGCTGGTAGGGAGGGAAGGGGACATAAAAGGCCGGTTAATCCACAAGGGGAGAGTTCAATCTTACAGAAATAAGGGTGAGAGCCAGACTACGGGAACCCTTTGAGTGTTGTTTTGCTAATATGTTGCAACAACAGAACAAGCCGATGGAAGGACAGGTGAAGACCTCCCGGAGCACAGCCTCAACAGGGGACCAATTTCAGTTCCTGTTCTTTTTATTCTTTTGTTATTGTACTATAAACTTGTCTAGGGTTCAAATCCAACTCTGTCTGGGGTGCAATCTCAGAACTATGTGCGGCTCTCCTGGTTCGCTTAGCGGCTTATCACAATGCCACATGTATTGCTTAAACTGGCAAATTGAAATACAAGCAAAACAAACATTGTATGGTTAGGATTTGGCACTTTCACCGCCGTGGCCCCGGTTCGATTCCCGGTCAGGGAATGTCTTTAAAGTTAATCTGACATGCTGTCGCTCAGCTGTATTGGTAGTCCTGACTACTTTCTGGAGGCAGGACACTATGGACTTCCACATAGGCATCAAATCAACTGGCAACAATAAACGACATAACGGACACTGTCCCATCCCAATATCAACAGTGTTTCCCCTACCATTATATTAGGGGGGCGCCCCTTGCTGTCATAGCAAGCATCAAATAGACCTCTACGATTAATGGACAACAAATTGTGCTTTTATGTTGACTGAGTTATTTTATTTTTACTTGCATATTTAGTGAACTCAAAATTGCGTGAGTGTGACTGTCCAAATTAGAGACTCATTATTCACAGATATTGTATGGCATGGGGCAGGGTCTCCCCCTGTTGGCAATTGAGAGTCCTTAAAATGCCTGTGATGGGCACCTGTTCCTGTCACACCACAAATTCCTGAAGACATATACTCTAAGACATTCTATCACTCCCTGGTGGTCTAGTGGTTAGGATTCGGCGCTCTCACCGCCGCGGCCCGGGTTCGATTCCCGGTCAGGGAACATCTTTTCTGTTTCGTTTGTTTTAACCGTGTGCAGGTTTAAAACAACGACTCCAAAAGATCCAAATATTGAACAACACTCAGACTGGATTATTTGTTAACATTATGTAATTCATACAAATTCCCCAGCCAGTAAAATGACTTAATGTATTAGTTTTAATGTGGTGCGCTAGTCTGTGTTCTGTGGAGCAGATTCCAGTCTCACTCCTACCTGTTTTACAGGCCTGTAAAGTGAGAGTCCGTGGGTCTGGTCTACAGTGATTCACACCAATAAAAATTGCTCCAGCAGTTTCCAAAAATCCTTCTTAAGATGAACAGAGCAAGCAAGAGCCCTTTGGGGCCTGTCTACACCGCCTGTGGAGGCCAAGAAAGATGTGCCATGGCCTAGCCCAGTGACTACGTCAGCTGAAGTTCGAGACGGCTCAGAACAGCGAGACACCACACAGGGCTTCAGGAAGGCTTTCAGGGGAAGGGGACAGAGAGAAAGGAAGCCAGGCTGGTATAAAAAGCGATGTCATATTCCTCCCCCCAAAAAAACATAACTGTCTGATGCTATACACTAGAGCCGAGCTGCCTTTCCAACGTGTACATTTGCAGGGGTTAGTGTATGTGGATATGTGGTTTAAGGTTGTGTCAAACTGTGTAAACATACTGTTCCGAACAATGGCCTTTGCTTAATATCCACATCCTGCTCTTACCTCCGACTCCGAGTCGTCATGGGAGAGCGCCCGTCTGTAGCGCACCTTGCTGCTCCCTCGAGGGTCCTCCCCCACCTCCCGCTCCTCCAGCTTGGCTTTTGTCCTTCCCTTCTTCATCAGGAAGTTATCTACAACCCAGAACATCAGGGCCTGTGGACAGCCCCCCAAAAAACAACTCATTTAGGTAGCATCCCTGTAACTAACTCCTCGGTGCAAACACACAAAAAGGCATAAACCACAATGTTAAAACTAAAACGCTCACTACAGATAATAAAGCAGTTGTAGGCGCCGAAAACCATGAAGCTCAGCCAATTACAATGAATTACTGATGATGCTGACTGACTGAATGGAAGACGTCCTCGTGACAGAGACCCAGATGAACTGTACTTACGTTAACGAAGAACGGAACGATGAGCATGACGATTGCAAGCTCCAACTGAGGGTTGTTTATGGGGTTAAGGAGAGACAGCTGTAAGACACGAACACACATGCATACCACTTTTAGTGCATATTCACAATACTTGGAAAATAAAGGCTTACAAACTGACACAAACATCTTAGAACCTGATAGTGAAATACAGTGCTCTTAGAAAACTCTTTGGAAATGCTAACTCTTTGGAAATGCTGACCTTCTTCCACTGAGGAATTAGCAGAACCAGGATGATGAGGACCTTCTCAAACATCATGATGAGGATGTAGAGAGCACACTGACCTGCCCATGCCGTGCACTGCACGGGCTCCCCTAAACACACAACCAAACAACTCATTTAGCCTAAAATCTCTTGTTTGGTGAAAACAGTAACAGTGCCTATACTAGCACAGGGAGACAAATCTAGCTAAGGTGTGCTTAGCATTCTACAAAAAACTCTGCCACTCTTCTGGACAACCTAGATACTGCATATAATGACAAGGAAACATGTTAAAACGCTGTGCAGCCCTCACCGTACTCCCCAAAGCGAAGAGAGTCCCACTGCCGCCACTCGACCACGGCGCTGACTGCCCTCACGCCAGCGTAGATCAGCAGCATGCCCAGAGACGCGTCTAGCAGGAAGTTGATGAGGTATCTGAGGGCAGGAGGGGTCAGGGAGGGCAGAGACTGGTTCAACATAGGGGTACATTGGTGCTGAAGACACATACACAGGTGTAACTACAGATGAAAAGTGCCACACCCAGGCAGAGTTGTTGACACCCAAACTGACTTGCAGAAACGTAGGCACACACTCACAAAGAGCAGGGGTCTTCCTCTGTAAGGTCAGACAGGTAGACATTGGCAAAGTGTATAAATAGCATTCCAATGGCCTGTTTTGATGTATCCAGGAACCTGAGGAAAACAACAGACAGAGATAAAGCTATGACGCTGTCTTATCTGCCCAAGTTTGAGAGCATCCAAAACCAGATTCAACAAACACTTTCCCAGGCAGGTTGTTTGTGTTGAGATGGCTGCCTTACCAAATTCTCCATGGTCTTCTCTCATGCTTGGGCTCCCTGAAGCGCTTCACTGTGGATGAGAGACAGTGCACACAAACACACAAAGAAAGACCCAAAACAGATTGAATTAGCCCACTCAAGTAAATTATTAAATGCACACACATTTGAAAAGCAATAGTGAAATTGTTAAATCAGTTCCCTGTCTTGTTTTGTTTCAGTGGTCAGACTTCCCCTTTACAGAAAGCTAAGCTTAACCAAACAACTGTACCAGCACAGAACATATGCCAGAAACTGAAACATTCCTCCATGGCTAGTGCTATAAAGTTAATGTTGACAAATGGCGAGACGGTTAAAGGAACTAGCAGTAAAGTCTTTGTTGATCTGGCATATCACTTTACTTATCAGTATCATAGATTTCACACATCAAGTACAGGTACTAGGGGTTTAAGGGTATCTCTCATGCTCAATCCTAAAGGTCTAGACATAATATTCACAAGGACAGGGAACCCACATCATCTGATTGCATGTCAGTGTCTTTGTCTCCATATCAGCAACCTCAAACTTTCATGATCATGGGACAACAGGCATGTCTTTAGAAAGCATGATACATACATTTGTGTACCATAATCTTTCTGGGATACGTGAATTGTGATCCTTTTGTAAATCTGTTGAATGAATGAATCATGAATGATGCAATAGTTTGTATCCTCCTCTCTGAGCGAGACATAATAGTGAAGAGATAAAGCTCTTGCTGTTCCTGACAATAGTTACTTGTTCCCATGCTCTCTCTCTCTCTGCCTACTTCTATTACATAGGATGGCCTGCAAACTGACTTTTTTTCTGATTTGGAAATGTTATGCATGTACAAATGTATACAAAAGGCTTTTGATATGTGTATGTTATGCTGTGCGCCTTCAGTCTGTTCAGTTATTTGTGTTGGATGCGTCACACCCTGCACACTGCTGGCTGCAATGCTGGCAGAGGCATATTGTCAGTCTACAGCTGGGAAAACGTCTTCAGGCAAGTCGACCTTACAGCTGAACATTCCTGGTAGGCAGACACTGATGTCAATAAGGGATTCTATAGCAGGGTCAAACAACTATGCCCCACGGTTGAGGGCTGGGAAAACTTAATCTACTACATCTACTTTCATAAGCCCATATATTCTCTCAGTCAATCTTGTGCCTCCAAATTCAATACAATTGACAAAGATATAGTGCCTAATTCCTAAAGAAACACGGCTCAGAAGAAAACATTTTGCAAGGAACAAGACAACAATAATGGATATTTAATTAAAGAACTGGCATACTGTAGTGTTGTTTTAGCTGGCTACTCACACATAAGTGTGCTGAAGGCCACGACTCCTAGCAGGCCTTGAAGGAAGATGCCAAAAGAGTCCATCAAGTCACCGTTCTCGCAGCCGCGGGTGTTTGGGTCTGGCGTGGGACTGGCGGATACCGACGTGTTTGGCGACGATATAGCAGACATCCCGGCTCCTGGGATAGCCACATCCCCGGCTTGGGACAAAACATGTGCAACCCCGCTAACCACCATGGTTAACCAGAGCACAGAGGTGGCGTGCACTGAGTGAGTTAGCGAGTCGGCTAGCAAAATGTATGTTAGCTACAGATTTAGACAACTACAATCCACAATCGTAGTGTCAACTTGTCTTGTCGTGTTAGTCAGCTGGCAATCGATAAATTCCGCCGAACAATTATCTGCAAAATATAAAGGAATCATCCTCTTCCTCTCAGCCGTGGACCCATTCTCCAGTTCAGCCAGCTAAATAGCTAGTAAACTCAAGACAATTGGGATTTGTTTAAGATTCATATTAAGAAAATAGTAGGCTAAGTGTATAGAAAAACTATCCTAAAGTGTATTTTGTCCGACAAGTTTAAACTGTTAGACAACTTGCAAGTCTGAAATGGTAGGGAAGTAATGTTCATAAATGCTTCAGGATCATATTCGGGCGTTAGAACTAGGAGTACTGCTACTGAGCTAGCTAGCTACAGTGTAGCTAACAAACTGCTCTCTGATGTCACGAGTATCATATGCAATTAACAGATTGACTGTCTGAATTAAGTTAGCAACGCGGGAAAGTATTAAACGAACGTATTGGTGATTAGCTAAAAAGGAAAAGCAAAGATGGAACAAATACGCAGAAAGGATGAGCGTGATGCTGACAAGCTATACTACTGTAGGGCGCTGTACTGTAGTATACTGCTAGAATGCTACTGTGGCTGGCTAACAACGCCGAGTCGAGTAGCAGCAGGATTTACTTCCAAATGCTCTCGACTGTGTGCGCCAAATTGCATGACACTTATGTACTCACGATTACCGAGTTGTTTCTGAACGTAGTATATTCAATAAAGAATGAGCTGCACATAAATCATTTGTTTGAGGACTATAATCCAGTCGTTTCGTTTCAGACATTCCAGCGGCTTCGTTCTCTGCCTGAACAGTGCATTCTCATGTTGATGTGACGTAACGATCACATGATCAACGTGTTATAGCGGAACCACCTGCGCGGGTCAGGGCACTGATTAAACTACACGAGTCAAATGTATCAGATTCAGGTTTTTATTCAATATTATCTTAAATAGCAATCATATTCCACAAACACATAAGTAAAAACTAAATCAATGCAAATTCCAGTTTTATTCAAGATCCATTGATCTCAGTGGTAGAGGCAGGCAAACGAGGGAAACTAAAACAATTTGCTCACAAAATGTAAACACCACAAATACTACAGTACTAGCAGATATTTATAATGATAGTTATAATAATGATAAATAAAATTTTATTTTTAGATTTTAATGTTTCAGGAGAAACGTCTTGCTTTAGAAAGCATATGCCCATGATGCAATCATTAAAACCCATTACTTAAACTTAGACCTATAGGTTGGAACAGTAATATGATGGTAAAACTTAATTTTAGGCTTTGGAATCATGCTCAGTGTAATTAAGCAAAAGTTCAAATCCTTTTCAGATAAGTCAACCAAAAAAGCTATTTTTGTGAATATCCAATCCTGTCTAGGTATTGTCCAAAAATATGCCTAAAGTCCTTCTATAGGTGCACATATAGCCTACCTTATGGAGCTTATTTAATTGGTAGAAAATCAAACTAACCACCCTGTTGCACTAGAGGTGCTTTAGAATATGTACACTATATACACAGACACACCCTGTACACTTTGCGTACCACTAAAAAGTTGTAGTCTTTGTGCTTCTTCATGTATTTGCATTGTCAAACGCTCTGGGGTTGTTGGAGCTCATCAGATCATGGAGCCATTATGATTCCTAAACGGCAGGAATGTAGGCTAGCTATACCTGAATCAAGCAAGACATTTCTTCCCCTTTTCCTAGAAGATTTAGAGAGGGAGGGGAGAACAGGTAGAAGGTCAACACAAAGCTACTGTTCCTGTGCCACATGTGCTTTGCTCCTAGATTGTACAACACACATGGCAAAGAAACAGCAAATGATGAAGCTCTTGATCCATCGGATGTCTGAGCTTGGCGCAAGTTTCCAAGGGATGTCCAGAGGCAGCAGTTATGGAGAGTCATGTCATGGGACTGAGCACTGCATTTAATCGTCTCACTTTAATAAACCCCCTCAGCTATGTAGCAAATTGCTGATAGAATGCCAGCTTGACCCTTTCAATATGGTGGCAAAGCTTAATAGCAGGCCCTAACTTCAGGTCCATGCACTCCTGTACAGTGGGGAGGTTAAGCAGGAGTAGAGCCTGTCCATCAATCTCCTGTAAAACACATACAAAGGTCAAAGGTCAAGATAAGGTATTAGAGACATTATACGTTATTGGGAATCATTCTGTTGATCTTGTCAGTATGTCACATGAATGTACCAGGGAATATTATATTACCTGATCCAAAAAGATGCGAGCCAAGGGAGCACAGTCAGTGGTCTTAATGAAACGCACTACGTCAGTCACACTCCACTCCAGAGGGCTTGTATCTAAACACAGCTTTGGTGGCACCTCTGTTTTGGAGCTCTGCAAACCAGCACAGAACGAAGAGATGCATAAAAAAATGTCAACCACACACTAGGTAAAGACATGACTTTGAAGAAACCCGAATTGGCCTCATTTGAATGTATAGTCACAGTCCAGCACTGGCAGCATGCTAACCTTTGGCGAGGGAGGCCGGTTCTCATCATCGGAGAAGGATGGGGAGCGAGGTTTCCTGCGCTTACGGGTTGGCCTAGGTGTAGCAGGTGGGGAAGGGGACGGGGTCGGGGGTTGAGACTTCCCGGCAGAATATTCAGAATCATCCTGGAGGTCATCCTGCAGCTCTGAGCCAGAATCTTCACTCAGAGAATCATCATCATCTAGATCCTCTTCCTCACCACTGCCCTGTAACACCAACACGGGTTATGGTCTTGGGATTCAGACCATGTCAAAAGGTGAACCACATGGTGTGTGTCGGTGTGCGTGCGTTACCTGTGGTGAGCCAGCAGGCGTGTTATCCAGTGAGGCTGAGGAACGTCTCTTCTTGTGTACGAAGAGTTGCTTTCTCCTCTTCCTCCGCCTCCCTCGTCTCTTGGCTCCTCCCTCCAGGTTCGAGTGACCCCCAGGAGGCCGGCCCACTCGCTTACTCTTCTTCTTGCCATAGTAATAGGCTGCGGTGAACACACGCACATGGATGACTAGGGGAAACTATGCAGGCAACACAATTCATCTACAGTATATGTAATCTAACCGGTTATCTAAACTATTACATTTCCTGGTTAGAATGTATATTTAGCCAAAACATAAAGACATTGAACTTAGAGAAGGTTCAACTGACTGTATTTGGTCTTGGTGAGGACAGAGCAATTCTCTGAGCAGTGCTCCAGAACCATGCGTGGTCCAAACAGGTTAGGGCAGCACTCCAGCTTGATGCAGGTTTTCCTACAGAAGTCAGCAACACGGTCTGCAGTGCGCACTATCTCCACCGTGGCACGGTAACTCTTGCCTTTGTACCTTATGATAAGAAACACAGTCTCTGGGTTAAAACGAGACACATCATACTTATGGTAAAAATTACCGTTACCTTGAATCGGCCTCATTAACTGAATGTACCAGGATTTCACATCTGTCCCTTACTTGGCTTTCAGCGTCTCCCCGTGGCCATGCCAGCGCCCCTCCTGGTCCAGCTGCAGCTCCCTCAGCACACGGCTGGGCTTGTAGGCTGAGTTAATCAGCAGGGTCAACACCTGAACAGGACACACAACAGAGAGGGCTGACAGATAATAGTTGTACATGGAAGGATGTTAGTCCTAATGTTTAATAGCAAACTATCCAGGCCTCCCCACCTCTTTGAGGACCAGTACACAGTTGCCTGGGCCAATGAACTGGGGCAGCTCAGCAATGCGCCCCTTGTTCAGGTAAGGCCCAGAGAAACACCGGTGGTTGAAGTAGATTTTGGGGCAGCAATACTTTCCATTTCCTTGTCCTAAGTTACGGCACAAAGTATTTAGTCAGAAAGGAGGGAATATTTAACATGGCATCAAAATAGGAGTAGTGGTGGTCAGTAACAAAATACTACAAAAACAACCCTCACCTGTCTCTGATTGGCTGGCTGACTGCTGCTTAAAAGAGTCAGGTGACGTGGATTTGGGCAGGGCTCGGCTATTGAGTAAGAGGCAGTGGTTAGGGGCAAAGTGCAAAGGACAGAATGTTAATCAAACTAAGATGAATAGCCAGGACAACATTCCCTCCCTCTCAGTCCTGCATACTTACTGTTTCTCAGGTTGCACCACAGCAATCCGTCTCTGCTTTTCAACTAAAAGAAAAGTGTTACAAATTAATAATTAGTATAAATAAATAAATACAATTTTTAGTTGTCTCTCACTGTCCCAAAAATAAGATATGCTTTGCTCTACATGGTAACAAATACATACACTGGAGGTGGCTGACCACACAAATATGTGTTTCCCCTCTAGAGAACACCAACCTTTAGGCTTTATGGGATAGAGGAGGGGGTAGCCATTTGTCTCGCACCAGCTGACAGGAAAGATGTCTAATGAGTCCACGTGAACTATCAGCTCTGGCATTGGCTGCTTAAGCCCTGAACAGAAAGAAAGGAAGATGGATAAGTGTACATGAAGTTTATCTGTAAGCGCTTTAGCATGAACAGCTCAGATAAATGCTCACCTTCCAGGCTAAGCCACATGTGCTGCCCTTTGACCTTGGTGACTGTTGCAACATGAATGTGCTCAGGCGAGAGAGGGTTCACTGCCTCCAGTTTCATGGTTTCCTTAAAGCTGTGGTCTGTCTGGTCCTGAGAAGAGAACAGAAAAGAGGGAGGCTTTCACAAGCTAGCTTTACTGCATGTTTTGGGGTTGTAAACACACTGCAATATGTGCACTGTGGTGCTCAAGCAGTTGCCCTAACTCACTGTGGGGAAACAGTGCTGTGGAGCTGCCTCGGCCTCACACTGTTTAAGGTAGTCAGCCCAGTCAAAGTCCTGCCCCTGGTATCCTACAGAATGACAGAGAGGGGAATATAAATGAACGCAGTGAAGGAAAACCCAAGAGACAGAGGGCAAGGGTGGAAAATCAAGCATGGGAAAGAAAGAGAAAGAACTTTGAGTCATGAAGGAAAACATCAGAGTTTTCCAACCCAACACACCTTTTGGGGAGCTGAGAGGGACCCCGTTCTTGAGGCTCCACTGAGCAGGAAAGATCCCAGGACTGTTTCTGTGGCACAGGAAGGATCTCCCACTGTCCTCTGGCCCTTCATCACAACGGAGATCATCCATCTTCACAAGGAAGTACTGCTCATTGAACACCTGCAGGAGATATGAGTGAGCATGATGTGTTGTCTAACCATCTCACCTCAGCAATGCTAGTGATGATGCAAGTCAGTCGAAGAAATAACTGAGGGCAGTATTCAGACAGAAGAACAGAGTTAGAGGTGAGGGAGGATATATAGAAGGCTATTGCCTTGACGACTGTGGCAGGACTGATACAGAAAGGGGCAGCAGGGTCGACAGCTTCCAGTTTCATCCCCTCGGTAAAGCAGTGGGTTGAGATTGCAGGTCGGTCCTGAGGCGCACAAAAAACATACCCAATTAGCACAGAATAAACACCACCCAGACCTTTAAAACACTGGAACATGGTTTACCTTGGAGAACTCTTCAGTCAGTGCCACATCCTCAGCATGATCTCTGATTCGCTGTCTCACATCTTCCCACTCTTCTTCCTTGCACAGGGGGATGAGGTCTGAAAGAAGGAAACACATCTTATTGAGAAAAACCAATGTAGCAATGTAGCAGATCCTGTGTAAATTGGCTTATATTGCTATCATCTGAACAATATCGGTCATTAATCAGTGAGACCGGGATCTCCCAGGAAGCGGCTGACCTGTATGTGGCCTAAGGGTGCAGGCGTTCTCCTTAGCCCAGCCAGGTGGGTGGAGGCGTGGGTGGAAATAGTAGAGCCAGAGGGAGGAGAGAGGATCTGGGAGTCCCTCTGTGCCAAACAGGCGCAGTCTTAGCCTGCCCCCCACATTCTCCTCAACCTCTGCAGCCCAGGCCACCGCAGGGTCTTGGCTGTCCTGCACCTCCACACTGCAGCCTGGGCTCAGCAGATCCACTGGGTCCTTCCCACGCTGGGGCTGGGGACAGACATAGACACAGAGACAGAAAAACACTCAGTAATACACACACGACAATGGACACACTCACAAACTCATACATATGGAGGATGTGCTGCCAGGAATGTGCATTGCATTTGTTATAAACTAGAGTAGAAGAGAATATAAACGACATCTAAATCTAAACTTCACTGTGCAAGGGTTGGATACATCCTCTCAAGGAAATGGGTCATTGAGCAGACAGGTAAGAAAGACTAGTTTCTGAAACACACATTTCAGACTCCTCCTTGTCAGCTGCCTCTAGTATAAGTGTGAGGGCCAAGCATGCTCTTACCCCTTCCAGCAGGTTGGCAGGTGCGCTGCACTCCTCTGCCAGGGCCCTCTCCAGCAGGGCCTCCCAGTCCGGGTGTTTCTCACGCACACCTGAGAGGGAGACACAGAGAGGGTATTACCACACGTACGATAAGGTCACAGAGGTATGACACTGCCAGCATATCCAACACTGGTACTTCGTCACAACTGGTCACTATTTTGTGTCAAATAAAGCAGTGATATTGGGTATTATATTCAACAATCATGTCCTTTATTGTTTGTCACTACTGTGTAATAAGTGATTACACTGATAGCTCTCCTCAGCGCTCTCACCTTCAGGAGCCTTCATGACTTTGCCCTGCTTCCTGCTCCATCCAAGCGGATGAAGGTCCGCTGTCATGATGTCACACCAGAAGTCAGCGCGACGGTCATCCTGGTACCCTTCGTAGCGCAGCAACAACAGCTGGCCGCAGGTAGTAATGATGGAGGCCACCCAATAAGGTCCATCTGGCTCTGAGCGTACATACACCTCCAGCTTCATGCCCGGGGTCAAGCCTGTCTGTAGGCCCTGGTCCACCTGAGACACAGGGGGTGGAGGGGTAGAAGAGGACACAGAGACTTACATATTGATATCAGATAGTTGGTTAAGTGGCAAATCATTCTTACACTCATCTGAGAGTGTGCGTAGAACAAGACTTGTAAGGAATACATTAGGAATATGAAAGACATGTTGACTTACATGTTTAAAGGCATGATGGGGAACAGACACTGCCCCATTCTCCTCTAGATAGTCATCCCAGCTGAAGTCAGACACATCCTGACCAGAGTCTCCATCTAGGCAAATGCACAGATAAACATTGTATATATTTTTTTCGTCGCTGCAGTAACCTGCAGTTGAAAGGTACAGTACTCACCAGACTCCAGAGGCTCATGGCTCATGTTTGGTCTCCCTATAGGCCAGGTCAACAGCTATGAAGAAACACAGAACAGGGCAGAGGTCACTAGTATGAACAAGAAGAACCCACATCTTAAATACCACAGGAGAACAGATGGCAAATACACCATCAAAATTAGACACAAAATTCCATCTCTGAGGTCTTCATTTTTTGGGAGTGAACCATGCCTTTAACTTGGGATACGTCCAGAATTTGGCTTCATTGTTTCAAACAATTTTTTTCCAAAAAAGAATGTGGCATTCACATCAGAGTTTCACACATTTAAGTTTCCGCCTACTGCGAAAAGCGGATAAAATGAGAAGATGGCATTTCTAAACCAGCAATGAGAAAGCATTAGGGATGACAATGGCTGTGGGGTTTATGTAAAGGATGCGAAGGGTAGCTCCTCTGTCACCACTGCTCCATTCAGCCGGCCTGTCAAGCCTGTCTTTGTCATCCCTGACGTCTCTATTAAAGACGAGACGGCCGTCAGACAGGCTCCCCCTGAACACCGGCCGGCCACCACGACCCCCGCACTCCTGCAGGATCAGCCAGGCCCTTTCACACACGACCCCACTGCCCTGCCAGGCTCAGCTAGCAGGCTCACACAAACACTACACACACAAGATATTGTTGTGCTGGGGGGGAGGGGGGGTTACACTCCAACACAGGAGTGGATGAAAAGAGCAACAAAGAAATGTACAATGTCTCAACCATCACATGTCGATGTAGAATCAAACTGATATTATCAAAGAAGTCTATGCTATTAATAACATGAGAAGGGTTGATTTCCCCCCCCCCCCCCCGATGTAATGGACTCCTTTGTTATATATAAGTGATCTATAATGCTAGTTGATGGTCATTTTCAAGATACAGAACTATTTTATATAACAATAACAAGTCTTTAAAGATAAAATAATTGGGTCTCGAGTGTCTAAACTTCAGATCAATTCTGATAGTTCGGTGGGCGTAGACTTATGCAAATGTTTAGTTGATTGACAGCTTCAAATATTGCTTTGGAGGGAAAAAGGACACATGCTGGTTGCTTAGGTGTTGTATTTCCATATGGACTGAGAGGAATAGAACACACTTCCCTGATGATACATAACTCATATTTGAGATTAGGTGACATCAATGTCAACTGGTTGATCCTGGTAACTGCTCAAAATGCAGAAGTAAGACAACTCTTGAAATAACAATGTCATTATTGTCTTGTACTTTGTGATGATTGTAGTACGTATACAATTACACAAAAACATCCTTATTACTTGAAGACTTTACAGAATCTTTAAAACACACACACAAACTGCACAAAATGAGATGGCCTTTTCCTGAAAACGATAGCCTACACCATTAACCCTTGTGCTGCCTTCGGGTCACATGACCCAAAGGTTCATAACGAACCATCGTTGTGTTTACCCAATTTTACCCAATACAAAAACAAATACAAATAATTTTCTTTTAACCTTCGCAATGTGGGGGGTCTGAGACAGCCCAACGGTTAAAAGAAAATGCTTCACTTTGTTTTTGTATGCGGTAAAGTTGTCGCAATACGACGGTGGGTCACAATGACTGATGGGTCAGAATGACCCGAAGATAACACAAGGGTTAACTGACTCACCCTGAAAGAGAAACCAAACTCAGTGAAGGTCTACAGTGCCCACACAACCCTTGCAGATATGTCCCTTCTAGCTCTTGCTGGATCATATGATCAGTGTTTAACATACCATAAAAGCATATGCAGACCAGGCAACTGAAAGTAAATGCAAAAAGACAAACTAGACAACAGAAGAGAAACTGTCTCTAAAAATGTATCTTAAAATGTCCTGTGACGTTCACACAAAACATTTGAAGTTACACTTGAACCAAAAAAAAAACATAACCCTTTAAACATCAGGGTATACTGTCAACCATTGATTTACTCTTCAGAGAGATGGATATGGCCACCATCGTATTTCTGGAGTATGGAAGTTGATAAATATGTTCTAGGTCATCTGACACATCTGTTTTGGAGTACTACAGATTTGATTGAATAAAAAAAAAGCCAAATGATACACCTCAGGCGTCAGTGAGTGTCCAAGCGCTGTCGAAAATTAACAATATTTTTACTGACTGCATAAAACGTATATAGGCCTACCAATACATAACACAACCAGTCAATTGATAGAACGTTTCATTGCGGTTTGTCAGTTGATAGAATGTTGCTCGGATTATTCAAGTTGCATAACTAAGGAAGTTGATAAGGAGAGAAAACGTTGCTATTGCCAACGTTGAAAAGGTCCAATGTACAGTATCAATGCTAGCTCCAAGTAGCCGTATTATAAATAACTTACACGAAACCCCAAAATGTAAACATCCAACTAAAATGAGTTGATTCCCTTAGTATAATAAACAGCTTTGCAGCGTGCAGCGGTAATAGATAATAGCTTAACCATCCGAACAAATACGAACGGCTTAATTCCAGAACAGATTGCTGTGAATTATCCGTAGAGGCTTTCAATGACTGGTTTCTAACTGACAAACGCAGTCTTCGGCATTAGATGGGCCATTAATGCAATTGCTTTGCAGACACTACCGCCGATTATCCAACTTTACTGGTAGGCTACGTCCATTGAGGAGAAAGGCACGGAAAGCAAGAAAGAAAAAAACAAACAAAATAGCGTCTATTTTTGTGCCATGTAGGTCAATTCTGATGCCAAAGGCACAGCGGTCGAAGGGGGGCTTATTCGACACATGCTAAAAACGCCTGTGACCAAGTCAAGTTACTGAAACGTCATGGCTTGAGCAATACATAGCGAGCAATAAGGGCGCTTGCACTCGACCGAGCCCGAGTCATCTTTTTTAGAGACGGGAAAAAAGATGCAGACATCACCAAAATGCAGGTTACCATAATGAGAACATAATAAACAAAACATAGTATGTGAGTATTTAGTCACAAAATTCGTTTCTTACCAGTAAATAGTTTTTCAAGTCGGTTTTAGATGCCGTTCCTTTCCGCCTAGTCGTTCACGACCTCATTCCAATATGGCACAAACTGCAACTGCGCATGTTCTGCCGCCTATATCCACGTTCTAAGCCCGGATAGCTTATATTGTCGGTGTTGAGCATGAAAAAATGACTTCCATCTTCACACAATAAAATTTGACATATCCAAAACCAAGTATAAAATCCAGAAGGAAACTAGCAAGATTATTTTTCTTTTAATTCATACTTTTTCTTTTCGAAAAAGCTAATGTCCAATAAATCGTCTATGTCCGACTGGGTGCACGTTTGGTCCAATTCCCCTATGGATTCAACACTTTGTTAATCGTTGAACTAGAATAGGCAATGGATTGCATTCATGATCGACCCACTTTCGTTTAATGTCATTTAAGTGATGAAATACAAACTGTGATGTCGACTTCAACCATCTTGAAAAATATTCGAGTTGCTTATTTCAGCATCATTGTTCGGTCTATCGAAAATATAGCAATGTAAAATAATAAGTGTTATTTTATTGGAACGGTTGAATGCACACACTGTTGACAAATTTACAAGACAATCGTTGATGTTGGCATAACCTGCTTGCCATGGTCAAGAAAGTAGCATACCGATTTTTTACAGAATCTGGAAGAAATCGTGATAAGAAGCTTGATAATTTTTTGTTTGCTGTACAATGAAAAAATCAGTTTCAATTACAATGTATGAGCTAATTTAATGTTTAATAAAGCTTTCATTAACATGTAGGCTAAAAGAATATCCGATAGTGGAAACAGGTTTTTGCCGCTCACTTCGGCGATTTGCAGCCTTTCACTGTTTCACCCTCCACAAAAGACGAATCTCTGTAGAATACCCGTTCTAACAATAAAGAAAAACCACCGAAGCGGTCCTTTACACGTTGACAGCTATACAAAACGATTGAATAAATGGAACACGGAATAAGGTTTCGTGCATAAACCGTCTCTAAATGAGTTTACTAAAGATTAAAGCGTAGCCTATGCGAATCCTTTTTTATTGAAATTTCAACTTCAATAAATTAAGTAGGCCTATTTCGAAATAATTTTTAATCGCGGCTGGAAATTAGGCTGTTGGGTAAGCAGAAAGCAACATCTCTCAATAAACGACGAAATAGGATCACATTTTGATAGGCTATTTGGCATTGGATATTGATACATCGATTTCTCATTCAATGTATCATCTAAAGCTTAACGGGTTGACTATTCAAGTTGCTTTGTCAGAAAGAAATGCTCAGGAGCTTGGCTTTTATGATAAAGCTCAGTGTTCAGATAACCATTAAAAAGTGTAAGGTGTGTTGCACATGTATAACTTTCCCCATCACTGCAGGATAGGTGACGCGAGAGACTGGACAGTAGACGAGGATATAGTCCGTGCGCACTGCAGGAATGTCGTCGACTCGCTGGCCTCGGACACAATGGAGTTGTGTCTTGTGCCACCTGACCACTAGATGGCAGGAAAGTTTGATACCTGACCCAAACAGAATGCCAGTGGTCTCCGAGGGGAGTATCAAAAATGTATTAATGCAGTCAAAAGACGGAAAAACCACAAATATTAAAGGTAATGGCTGTCAGTGCATGAACAATCGAACTTATATCAAGGTAAATTGTATACGAGTTATTTTATTTTTTTAAATTTATAATCAGATGTAAAATATCAAGACAGTAAAAAAGTACATAGCTCACCAATATTTTATCTGTTTAAACAATATACATATAATTTCCTATAACATTATATCCTTGTTAAAATAACTACATTCAAGTAACATGACACCCAATTATCCATTACTGAAGTACCCTATCTGACATACATATTAACACAAATCCTTAAACATCAATACAGTACCATTACAATGCCTTGTTTCCTAGTAGCCCACGTGCCATGTGTCTTTGTTTAGAGCTTCTGATTTAGGGTGGCTTGAGCCACCTGGTTCTGACTTATGAGACGCAGTTATTATTCCATACCTCACCCATCTCAGAAAAACCCAGACCTTTTTCATAGGGAAAACCTACATAACTCTGAGGGGATCCTGCTGAAGACGCTCCAATACTGTATGTGACTGGTCTATAGGGACTGCTGTCTACTAGAGATTTTCTCTCTCTCGCACACAGACAAACACACACACCTCTCAAGACTAGAGTCAGTTACAGTAGTTGAAGCACACAGGGTGTCTAACCGAATCTCCTTTTGACATCCCAGCATACAACACATACTTAAAAACTGACACCAACTCATATTGTCCGTGCTGTTTGTGTGTAGGTATGTGTGTGTAGGTATGTGTGTGCTTTAAACATTAACATGTATGCTGAGTGCCCAGGCCTGTGTCTTGTACAATCTCAAATATTACAGTGCATTAATCAATCATATGGATTCAAAGATTTATCACAAGAAGAAAGCCCCCACTACTGATTGGAACCTACAAATGGTGAAACATGCACACACCCGCCACACTGTCTTCCCTCTCCTGGTCCTCCTCCCCTCCCTCTAACTGTATTTACACTGGGCCACCTCTGCAAAGACACAGGGTGCATCCCAACACAACATAATAGATGATTCTCTTGTCCTATTTTCCTGCTCTCACTTATTAAGATAAGTAAGACGAGAGCACAAAAGAGCAAGGGCCTACTGTCGACTACGAAACAAAATAGAATTGTTTAGTATCTGCCAAGGGGGAAGGGCAGACAGTGTGGGTGGTTATTTGTCCAGTAAGTGCTCCATTTTGGGGTTGATGAAGGAGAAACCTGCGAAGGCTGTCTGGTCCATGGAGTCTAACAAGTTCTTATCTGCATGGGAGAGGCGGGGTTTCTCATTCAGGAACTCTCGGTCAAAGTTGCTGCAGTCATTGGGTGATTTCTGTGATTGACAGAAAAGAGTTGTCAGAGTTGTCATGCTTAACATGTGACCAGTATGGAGAACTAAGGACCTTTGTATCGTTTAAAGGATCATTGTTCCGATGTGTCTGAAGCTTATCCTTAGAGCTCAACGACAAGATCAGTTTTTGGTATCAACAAAGATACAACAAAAAGCAGTTTGTCAAATGCAATGGAGCAGGCCCAGAGGACAGATGATCATAATAATGTTGGTCGCGTTTGATATGCAAAATACATACTGCTTCTGCTGATACAAATACAGTTAAATCTCGGAAGCACTAAAATACCAGTATCTCATTTGTACCACAAAGATTACTCTGATAACAATAACTGGAAAAAAGTCAATAGAATTAATAGTGCATTCATCAAGACACAGAGCAAAGTCGTACCACTTTGGGTTTGAAGGGGGGGTCCAGCTCCCGTCGCTCCAGAGCAGGCCAGTTGAGGGTCTTGAAAAAGGAGTGTCCACGGATGTTTCCCACAACTCCCAACCTGCGACTAGGGTCCCGCTCAAAGAGCTGGGAGGAAGCAACGGATGCTTATTGACGCAAACATGTTTCCTACATATGCACTATCTATGCGTGTTCTGTTCTGAGATAAGATACTTTATTGTCCCAAAGGAAACTGTATTGGACACACTACCTACTTATAAAAAAACATGTACATACATCATAAAAACAATCAATATACCATACATTGTAAATGTTCCTTCTAAATGTGAAGCTTACCTTCTCCAGTAAGTCCTTGGCTTCCTTGGTGATCCAGCGGGGGTAGTGGGGTGTATCCATCCTGATGGACTCAAAGAGCTCATCCTCATCGTCGCCTTGGAACGGCGACTGGCCAATCAGCATCTCGTATACCAGCACCCCGAACGACCACCAGTCTACTGAGAAGGTGTACTTCTGACCCAACAGGATCTAAGGACAGGAGGACAACAAAAAAAAAGGGTTGGAAGAGGAGCACAATATTCTATACATGCAGCGAGGATGGTGTCTCTCACTGCACACTCACCTCTGGGGCAATGTAGTCTGGGGTTCCACAGAAGGTTGAGGCTCGGGCATCTCCAAACACGTTCTCCTTGCACATCCCAAAGTCAGCGATCTTTATGTGTCCATCCTTGTCTAGCATGACATTGTCCAGCTTCAGATCCCGGTAGATGATCCCCTTGGAGTGCAGGAACTGTAGGCCTACTAGGGTCTCCGCAGAATAGAACCTGAGAGAGGAGAGATAGAGACCACACTGTTCGTTATCATTATTACGCAGATCTTTTGGGTGAACACCTCTCTCTCGTGTCCAGTCACAATCCTCTCTCGGTTAACAGGCAGATCGCTAACTTTTTAAGGTGCATGCATACCACCATATAATAAGCTGGTGAGCACTCACGTAGCTCTGTAGAGGTCAAAGCGTCCCTTATCCTGTATGTGGAACATCAGATCTCCTCCGTTTAGGTACTCCATCACGAAAAACAGATGCTCCTGGACACAAAGACCATTTAATTTACGTTTTTGAGGGAGGTGTGTATAGAAGGGGGAAGAGTGGAGCTAGTATGGGATGATACCTTGGTTTGGAACGTAGAGTAGAGGTGGGTGAGGAAGGGGTTGTCCCAGGCCAGAGCTAAAACTCTCTTCTCCACCATGGTGCACTCCACATCATCATCCATCAAAACCACATCTTTCTTCAGAGCTTTCACAGCAAAGTACTCTCCTCGTCCCTTAAGTTCAGCCAGCAGAACCTACAGAAGCAATCACAAAAGCAAAGAAGTGTTTTAGTGTAAAAAGGAAGCATTGTTTCTGGATAGTCTACTTTAACATTTTCAAAACATCTCAAAATCCACTCCCAGTATTTTCACCCCTGCCACTGGGCAGTCTGGTTGTGAATTTACAGCCGGTGTGGTCCCTACCTTGCCAAAGCTGCCCTTGCCCAGCACTTTGTGGAAAACAAAGTTGCTCATGGTGAGCCGTGTCTGATGGATGATGTTGGAGGGAGGAGCAGGAGCAGGACCACTTCTGTCCCACAGCTGCTCAGTGCCTTCAGGTAAACACATACATACACAGGCACTATGTGAACAAACATGCTGGAGCAAAACAAATGTACTGGACATCTTGGAAACATACAGTATTCCAGATATCTGGTATTCATTAGCCAGAGCGACTGTTTACAGAATGCACTGTATGTAATGATAGCTTCCTACCACTGGAGTCTGCTCCTGGACTTTTATTGAAGTCCTGGTAGATCCCAATGTCTTCCGAGTTGGAACCGTCCGATTTCCTCATGGATTTCTGTGGATGTGAAACATTGTATGATTTTAGGATTTATTGACTTATCAGAGTTAATTGGGATAAATGATTAAACTGAGCATGACCTAATGACTACCCGTCTCACCTGGCTGACTTGGGACAGAGCCTCTGCCAGGAGCTTCTGGTTGATACCACACAGGTTTGCCACTTTCTTTTGACATTTGTGATGGACATTCATGCCACATTCTGAGGAGGTGAGTAATACACCGAGTTAGGAAGTAGGAAAATTGATACAGAGTAACAGACAGAATGAAAGAGAGAACGGAAAAGCTTGTCTAACAGATGTTTCATCCACCTTCACATTTAAGGCCTTGCTTGACCATCCCCCACAGGAGACTTCCACAGTGGTCACAGAAGGTGGGGCTCATGTAGTTGTGGGTTTTCAGACGGTGAGGCATGTCGATCTTGAAGCGCTCCTTCTGGAACTGTACACATACAGATCTCCCATCAGCTCTGCGCCAGCCTGCTGAGGGACAGTGCCTACAAACAAGCTGGCGTGGCACCACAGGCGCTCCAGAGCCTCATCACAATGGATGTCTGGGCAGGGGAGAGGGCACCGACCCTGAACGGGTGTGACAGGACCTCTCTGCACTCAGGCTAGCCTAACAGTAAAACCCTAGTATTACAACACTAGCATAACAGCTAACTTTACAGGCCTAGCATTACAACTGGTATTACAACACTAGCATAACAGCTAACTTTACAGGCCTAGCATTACAACTGGTATTACAACACTAGCATAACAGCTAACTTTACAGGCCTAGCATTACAACTGGTATTACAACACTAGCATAACAGCTAACTTTACAGGCCTAGCATTACAACTAGTATTACAACAATAGCACAAAACTGATTATGCCCTTTTCCAACTTCTGGTTATCTACTGACATGGGAATGTAACACAGCGTGAATACATTTCAACACTGCTGTGATGCTGATGATATGGCAGCCAAGTGCGTTCATTCCTGGTACAGTAGAAGGTTGTGTACTGTACTATGTGCACTGCATTATTGAGGCCAGAGCTCCAGACTAGAGAGGGTCATGGTGATAGGACGTTATGCTAACCAAAGTTTCTCTGCTGTTGGCTGCAGTGCCTGTGCATCTCCCGATGATTTTGTCGATGCATCTCTTGTGGATGGCTGCATTGCATTCTGGACCAAAGAGGAAAACATAGGAATGCTAAGTGTAATATAATCTAGCGAATGTGAATGTAAGTATTATGCAATCATAATAACACTCACGTCTGCACTTGTAGCCTTGCTTGTTGAGTCCCCTATTTTATAAAAAAAGAAAGAAAAATTATGCACAATTATGAATATTATGTTTGTACTAGCTAATCACCTAGATTGTGAAATCTAAAATGCTGTGCAGTATTACAGCTGCTACTGTACAACAAGGCCCAGACAGACACAGTCTCAAACTGGACACACATCACAAGGGTCAAAGAACGTAAATTCCAATTGAGTCTAAATATAGATACCATATTCTCTCCTACAGTAACTGCTCCAAGGTTATGCTGACGTTGCAGTTAAGCCCAGTGGGGTTTTCCAAATACGTGTGACTCATGGTCACACAATACCAGTGTTGCCAGTAGTGTTGTTTCTGGAAACTAACTGCTCCAGTTAAGGAGCTATTAAATACCACACTGGTCTACTTAAGAGTTATGTGGGAGTGGTGGGTATCTGTATTAGTAAACTCTGTTTTAACTACAGTGGCTGAACATCTCCACAGCATAGTTTCAATGTAGCATTTACTGTGAAGGACAGTTTGTACTGTGCTGATTGATAAAATACAATACCTACTACTAAGACATGACTGTAGCTAAAGTTCTCAGTAACTCAGAGGTTTTGGTAACTGTAGTCAACCAAGACCAAAGGTAAACCCTTCCAGTAACAGGAAGTGAGGTGCCGTGGCCTGGATCATGGTCTCTCACCAGACAAACTCCCGGCACACAGAGCAGAAGGTGGGTTGTCCAAAGAAGGTGGCGGTGAACTCGTGGTTCTTAATGAAGTGGACCTTGGCTTGTTTGATGGCTCCTCTTCTCCTGTTAAGAGTCATAACCCCCTCGTCCTCGGGTACCTTGACTGACTGCTTACATGTAGCTACAGAAACACACAGATAAACAGGTTTTACTGCTGCATCTCAGAATATTTGATGACTCACACCACTCTATTCCAAGAAACAAGTCAAGTTGCCCACTGGCACAATCATATCATTGGCATGTTAGTGGTATTACTATCTGCTGAGTGACACTTTGCACAAACATCAATCATCAGACCAGGACCCAGGGTTGTTTAATCAACCCCCTGTGTAAGAGCAGAGTTGCAGCGGGAGCTCAGGCCACTTCTTGTCCCACACGGAGAGTAAACAGAAAATATGTCCGTCTGACTCTAACTGAAGGAGCTGGGTCAAAGGTCACTGGAAGAAAATTAGTGAGGCGTGAGAGAAGTAAACAAAGAGAAAACTCAGAGCGGTGACAAATCACAAAGAGGAGGAAAGGACATTAGGAATGAGGAAGGATGGAGGGAGATAAAGAGGAAAAGATGTCGTCAAAAAAGGAGAGGAAAAAACTGAGCGTATTGAGACAAAGGGAACAAACGTCTCTTCTTGGTCTCCTCCCACTGTCTGGTGTGTATTTCGTGTTGTGCATTGCTGCGGCCAGCCAGCTCAGGACATGGGGCGGGTGGCCAATAAGAGAGAGACGCATAAAAAAGGAAAAAACAACAACTCTTGTCTGCTTTTTAGGAAAGCAGTGGAGGAGGGACTATGATGAATGTTGGAGCAGGGAGCCTCTCCAGACTAGTAGCTCACATGCCCTTCCTCTCTGAGCTGACCCGGAGCAGAGGGCCTGTCTGGGGCCTTCCCACACAGCCTCCTTCTGGGCAGCTGCAGGCTGTGGAAAGTTAGATCCTGGAAAGACTCCCACAGACCCTCAGAGTTGCAAGTTAGAGCTGTCCTGCACGCTGCACTAAATATTGTGTTCTCGTCCAGTTTCTGGTGTTACAGGGCCTGTTTCTCTGGCTCGCATCAGACTGCCCCCTGCTGGCTCCTACAATACATGTTGGGATCTGTGCTCACATTCCTACTGCTGTTGTCAATGCTGGACAAACAGGTCTCTAATCTACCTCTGTGGAGCCACGCCTTAAGTAGTTATTTCCATTCGGTAGTCTCTTTTACAGCCACCGGAATGGGCTCCAGCCAGGTTAAGCAGTAACTCAAGAACTTATAAGAGGAGTCAGGGAATTGACTTGTTGAAGAAAATAACACTAATTGCTTTAGTTTTTGTGTGGGAGTGCTACTGGGTAACAATAGCCCATGTGAGACACAGTATCACCACTAGAGGGCATCGCTAACTCTCTTCTTGAGTAAGCGAGTATAGTTCGAAGTCAGACACTGCATGTTTTGTTTTCTGTGTGGGTGGAAGTGTGCATGCATACGCTCGTCTCGTACCTGCATCAGAGTCCTCCACGAAGAACTGGACCGACATCAGAACCTTTCCAGAAGGCTGCAGGTCTACCCAGAATTCGGCACTGCCATTGCCCTTTTTACAGCGCTCAGCGAGCACAGATACTCCGACGGTGGCCTCTGCCAGGGGCTCCTCAGCGGTCTTCATCAGGACCACCTGTAGAACACGCCCCTCGTAGATGTGGGCGTCAAAGGTGGACTTCCAGGCAGGGTACATAGTGGGCTTCCTCTGGACCAGGGTCTTACCTCGCTCTGAAAGGGGGTTTAAAAGTACATTTGTGTAATGTGAGTGTTTGTGAGAACAAGACTGTGTTTGTGTGTGCCGGGTGCCACTGACCTGTGCTGAGGGATTCCTTCATCTTAATGGCACAGAAAGGAGGGTCAGACAGGGGGGGTAGTGCCCCAATATCAAACGTATTGAAGCCTATACGCAGAAAGGGTGCCATGGTGAGCCGTCACCCAGCCTGAAATACATAAAGACAGTGGCAGGGTTACCAAAGAACATACACGTGTTTGTTTATCAAGCACAATAAAAACGAGAAGGAAGAATTCAAAGCAGCTGGTCAGCGATAGCCTCAGACAGGGGAGGAAGTATGCTTGAGCAACTCATGCAAGAAAGACTCTTTTACTGAGTACACGAGGGACTGAGTGGAAAACAAAACCAAAGAGAATGAACTGGTGCATTGATAGCCCCTACAATAAGGGTTACATTTATAGTTATTATGAATAATACAGCCAGCTACAAGAGAGTGAGGCAAAGCAGATATTGGTCCTCCTTACAAACATAAGCTAAACCAATTTCTTGTCTCCGTGAAGTCCTCACTATTGTGCTGTACTAACTACTACACAAGCTAGAAGAACAAGGTATTTTCTGGAATTGTGACATTGTCAGGTTCCTCAAGACAGAACGGGGAAGCCAGAACTTGCTGGGGAGATAGCAAGCAGGGAGTAGTTTCCTACACTTCCTTGTGTCATGAAGCCTGTACCGGATTAGCCTACATTCTAATTCCCAAAGAGCTATGAAAATCCCACAGAATTCCTTAAGGAATTTCCACAAAGCAGTTTTGAGAACTTTGTGTTCTAACAATTTATTTAGTTGTGTCTATTTGTCAGCATTGCCACGTGGACTGTCAGTTTTTCTGCACTGTCACTTGTGGCTGAAGATCCTAGGTTCTGTTCTGTAACAGTCAGACCATTTCTAATCAAGGATCAAGAGAGGGAGTTATGAGCAGATGAGTGAGATGCAAACCTTCAAAAGAACTGTTCTGTAATCCCTTTAGTAGAAACTTACCAAGCATACTTTTAGGCAAATGACATGCCGCACATTTTCAAATGGTCAATCACTGGTTTCTCTTCATGCTCTTTTTCACAGAGCTGCATGTCATTCCTTAGAAGGAACAGGTACAGGAAACAGTGTGTTTTGTTCTGTTCAGACAGAAACAATTATGATGGAATTGGTGTTGAGAATGTGCTTTAGGAAGAGGACTTTCTTGCTTCCCTGTTTGACATGTTATCAGTCCAGAAACAACGAACACAAACACAAAGCCACTTACTCTCTCTTATCAGACAAATGCACAGTACTGTGAAAAAGAAAGCCTTGTGTCCCCAGAGAGACTGGAAAAAATGAGGCTATAGCACAGACAGCTGGAGAGGGAGTGGGCAGAGAAATAGGGAAGAAGAGAAACAGAGAGAGAGCGCGACACAGCAACACACTGAAATGAAAGCTGGTGAAGTCCAAATGTAATGGAACAGAAAACGGCACCCTAGAGTAGAATCACAGAAAGATTCACTTCTGTGGATTAACTAGACTTCACTGTGTGAGTGTGTGTGTGTCTCTCTCTCTCTCTGTGTATGTGTGTGTGTGTGTGTGTGTGTGTGTGTGTAATCCTAAAGACAACATGACTTGGGGCCTGACCACAACACTCTATTTGTATTAGATTTTGTGCTCAAATTAAAGAGCTTGTGAAACTGTAAATGTTAAAGTTTAGATAAGTAAGTTTAGATATTCATTAACACATTTGACTTTAAAATACCTATAGAAACAGTAACATTAAATATAGCTAATAGGGACACCACGGAATGAGACAAGGGAACAAAATCATTGAAAGAAGGAAATGTCATTAAGTCATACCATCCACATATTAGTATTTGACCTTGGAAGGAAAGTTACCTATGAGATTGCTAGGGGTAGAACATATGATATACTGGAAACAAATGTCTATTGCACAATTTATATAGCAGTTACTATAGGACTCTTAAACACCAAGAATGAAACACCAAACCCCTAAAGGGGAAGGATATTTCCAGGAACACAACCCTGCTGCTGCTGTACACAATCTTGCAATATCTTCAAAGTTACAAAACAAAAAGAACAAAACAAATATCCATGTTTCATCGTAATATTATTCGTTGAGTATATTTGTTATCTTAACTAGATAACAACAGAACTGCATGAGCAGGACTGACAGGTTAGGGAGCTATTGTGCACCTGTTCTATAGTTAGCAAGTTAGCATAGGCTACTTGCTCTCAATGGGGGAAGCAGGCACACTGACAGTGACAAGGGGTTTTCATCATGTCATTTGCTGTTCCACTGTACTAACCCACTTCTAGATGTCCCCAGGCCTCTGTCAGAATTCGTATTCTCTACCTAACGTAACAGGAACAGAATTACTATAAGGCAGCTACACTGACAACAACAGATCAGAGCAGCTGTCACATCAATAGCAGAGTCCTTGGACCTGTAAAGCTAAGCTTGGTAAAGTGAAAAGGTTATTTTAAGAGGCCCATATGACATAAGCAACAGGTGCCCCCAGTGTGGAAAATGCAGTAAGTGTCCTTTAAAATATTAGGTGAAAGGGTGAAAAAGACTAGCTTTCTTTTAGTATTTGAAACAAACACACAGTAATTCTTAATCATACCTCTCTATCACACATTCTCATATTTCTCACACTATCACCTCACCTTGTCTAACTACAGAGTGAAAATTGATGGACGTTCATTGGAATCTACTAGCCTAATTACCCATGTGTAGGATGGTGCACACTGAAGCGACAATAAAACACATTCACTGTCTCGTTCTTCAGGAGCATTTGTATGTGAGCCATTGGAATTTCTCTCAGCACAACGTATGGCTAATCCCAAACGCACCATGTCAGCGGGTGAGTGGACCTCCAGCTGCAAACACTGTGTTCTAATCTAAAGGGCCTCACTGATGTTCTTTTGACAAAATACCTTTCTGAAGAAACTGTAACATGAGGTGGAGGGGGAGAAAAGGAGAGGGGGACACAGCAGGAGAGAGGCAGACAGAGAGAGATCTACAGCAGAGGTCTACAGCAGGCCTTAGAACAAGTAAAACCAGTCGAAATTAGCTAACAAGCGAAGAGCTAAACAAAGAAACTAGTAGACTTGAACTAAACTTGAACATCTGCCTCAGTTCTATTACAACCAAAGCTAATAACATGGTGTGTGTTTTATGACAGTAGAGTTTGTAGGAGGGTTTCTTCTGGGAGAAGTTGCATTCAGGCGGCCAAACAACTTTGATAGCCGGTCAGAAGATCATAGTCAACTGTTGTAATGAACATAGATTTCGCATTGTTTGTACGTTCTTGTTGACTCAATGATAAAACAATATTTCAGATTAGGATCTGTTTGTTTGTCTTTTATTTGCTTATTAATATAATGTTATGTAAAATTTTAGATAACAATGGTTGACTATCAGCAGTCTCTGAATGAAATTGTCTCAGTTTTCCATTCAAATAAATGTTTAGCTAAAAGAAGCTAGACGAATCACAAAAACCTTCATGGCTTGCTGGCTTGTCCTATGCATTTCACCCAACCTACTGGTTTTTGTTAATTGTTGAGCATGTCTATCCTCTCCTTGACAATATCAAGACCATGGCCGTTAGGGCTGTCCCCGACTAAGATTTTCTTTGGTCGACCAAAACTCGACTAGCACTTCTGAACATCGACTAATCGGAATTTGAAACGTTTTTTTTTTTCTATAAATGTCACAATGTTTTTCATCAAACCATTTTGTGTGATGTTTTACCTCACTGTTTTAAGAGATACTATGAAAGAAATACATACGTAAGAAGGGAGATTGACAACTCGACAAACATAAATGTACATTTTCCCGATCTGACTCAATGTAGGTGGACATTCCAGATTCAGCCGCTATAAAATAAGCTATTACTAATAATAAGCCTCATGTCACCAGTCCTGTTGTTACCGAATGCCGATATAATACAAAATGCCTGATTGTAATAGATAATAAATAATAACCAATGTACTACAAATAAAAAATATTGTTTGTTTAACATGCAAATCAGCGCCCTATTCACTGCCTGAAAAAGTGCAGCATGCGAACTTACGTAGAAGCCGAGTGGGGAACAGTGCAACAGAGAAAGATTGTGTTGTCTTGGCCGGAGAAGATAATGTCATTCGATTTGGATGTGATTCTTATAATTGGCATATTCATGTTTCAACCCAGCGCGTGTTAGCATGAGCGAAGTAGGCCAATTTATGGTTTTCAGGTGGTAGGCTACATCATATTCAACGTCTAACTATGAAAAATAAACCGTTGTTGGCAGAGTTTGCATTCAACGTTTTTTGAGTCACCCGGTACTTTGTAAATGTAAATGTACTGTAAATGAAATGCTGCCATACCACAGATTTATTTGCCATTTTGCCTAATAACACCAACAAAGTAGGCTATGGCAGAGTTTGTAGTTCGGCAGACAATTGTGCTTGTGCCGTGTGCAAAAAACTAACAAAACAAAGCACAGATTAACAAAAGGGAAGAAAAAAAATTCTGTTATGCTTTATTTGTCTTAAATAATATAATCTACAATTTCTGTAGAACATTTCTTTAATTCAGTAATGATGACACAAGCGGGAATCAGATCTCACACTGCCATACGGCAGCTCAACTAAAAACATCTTAGTCGACCAAGAGCATACCGACCAGAAAATCGACTAGTCGACTGAGTGGGGACAGCCCTAATGGCCGTAATGTTAGATTCACTAAGATAGCTAACTAAGTCAAATTAAAATTATGACAAGGCTAGTTTACAACCTGCCACCCTTTAGACAAATTAGTTCTCAGAAATAAGAAATTACCAAATCCCTGTGGAATCCCAGGCTGAATGGATTTTAGTTGGTTAGTGGCCAGCAAACATATGGCCCAATATACATATCTCAAAGAGAATCCCAGTGTTAAAACAAAGTAAAATCTTGAATGCATACCAATGATTAGGTCAAGACTAAGGGTAACTATGACCACCAAAAAGTGTGACAAATGTGTAATTGAATGTGTCTGTGTTAATGTCTCATGTGCTGCTATGCTACAGTAGTTTAAACTCTTTAAGCAAAACAGCATTTCCTTCTCACACAAAACATTCCACAAATTTATAGTATAAAGCTAAGTGGATAGGGGGGGTTCCATTACAATGGCTTGTGATATCGTGGCCTACATTTTCTTACAGGGCTTTATTTGGCATTAGACCATTCTGTAAGCTTTGTGCCCTCAAAGCTTTGCCAGACAAACCCATGCAATCAAAACTATAGTCTTCTGCTGTGGTAAGAGATACAAACATTTGACTCTGTGAAGTATTCTAGTACAAACATAATTGTTCTCTTCAAGGGCTTGTAGGACTGGCTTGAGGCACCTGAAACCTTCCTCTCCAAAATAAAGTTAATGTCTAACTCTGAACCTGTCACTGTCACAGGTGTCAGACACAGACCAGGAACTTAGTGTACACACAATACACACACTAGTATACACACACGCACACACACTACAACATTCAAGAACCTCAGGTTGCTGCAGGACAGCTGAAGGGAGGGAGGAAAAAATCAGAGGAAAATAAAAGAGGAGAGGAGAGAAGGAAGAGGGAGGAAGGATGCAGAGGGATGAGGTTCCTGGTTCAAGGTCTAAGGGAGGACGGCTGTGCTGAGGTAAATTCCACCCAGAGTGCCATTGATTTTGTACTGCTAGACTCACAATACTTTCCAATCAATACCAAAGTTATAAAATGCCTGCCTGTATCTCTCCCTCTTTCTCACACACCAACACGAAACACACACAAGCACTGCTCCCTCCCTTTCCTTGTGGATGAACAGTGGTGTCCATTACTGCCTCTCTCACAGTTCACAGCAGCTTGATTAATGTGCACCTCAGACAGCAAAACACCCTGAGAGACACAGGTAGGGCGACTGACTGCAGTGGGGGACATAGCATGACAGGCACAAAGAGAGTAAGAGCGAGGGAGAGTGAGGGAGAGTGGGGATCCGAGAGAGGGATATAACCAAAACATAATTATCGAACTGTAGTCTGTGGATTACAGGTTCAGAGGGTATTATAGTAAATACTGGTGTGAAGAAGCACAATCATCCCTCATTTAACAAGTAACACCAACACTGTTAATGATGTACCACAGCCTGTGCAATGCCCTTGAGTTTACCACTCAATGTCTGTTTAATTGAGTGTGCATGTTATAGCTTTAGATGTGGTAGAAGCAGGTGTTTTCTAAATAAATAAATGATACAAGTTGACTGCCAGTGCCATCATGGACACTATGACCCCACAGACAGAAAAGGATCTAGCTCTGTATGTAAAGTTGGCTGTGCACACAGAAGACTGTGTCTGTGTGTGTGTGTGTGTGTGTGTGTGTCATTGTGAGCCTGGCTTGGCTCCTGCAGATCCAGGGTTACTTGTATGTCTGTTGTTCTTATGCCAGGGATCAGTGATGGAAGGAGAGCTCCAGTGAGCAGATGTCACAACCGTTTCCTCAGAACCACAGACCACAACCCACAGCCAACATTGACACAATGGTCTGACTGCTCCAAATGCAGCCACATGTACATATAGTGCCTTTCTTTCAAAGTGTGGTGACACATGAACATCTGTTTCAACTCTTGATTTGAACTATGATGACTCCACTCTGACTTCAATGCCTACTCTGTCACAGTTATTGTAGTATCGTTTGGAAATAGAGCAATGGGGTCTTACGATCTAAATATAGGCATATAGTGGAAGATGGTTATGGAAGCAAATTCAAATGCAAATGCATTTCCAGAAATGCATTTGCATTTTAAGAATGTGGCTGCATTATTTGACTCATAAATGAAATTAGTAATCAATCATCCTATTTGCATTTTAATTTTCTTCTTCAAGAGTGCTCAATCTTTCACTTAATTAAAATGAAAAAGAAATAGACATTTGAGATTTAATTTTCAAAACATGCCCCAGCAAATAGATACCAAAATTCAATTTGAAATGTAAAATTTGAAAATTAAATTTCCAGAAATGCATTTTCATTTTAAGAACGTGGCTGCAAAATCGTGACCACAATTCAAATTCAAATGCATTTCCAGAAATGCATTTTCATTTTAAGAACGTGGCTGCAAAATCGTGACCACAATTCAAATTCAAATGCATTTGCAGAAATGCAAAATGAACGAAAAAGCATTCTGAGCGGCGCAGCAGAGTGACGTCAATAGCCGCTCTTCTTCAGCTCCCTGCTGACCGAGCTATCCATCTTGTTCGGTAGGGGGCGGTGTGCACATCTGCTTTGCATTACATTGCAAATGTGCCGGGAAATTGATTGAATTGCCGGGTCTTTAGAGGACGCATCACAGACTGAGCAACTTGATGTCAAACAATGACTAAAACAGTGGCAGAGCTACTATTAATGTGTAAATCTGTGACGGCAGAGTACGCAGCCAAGCTCTCTATGACTTGTTCTACTCGGTCACGGGCATCAGACTCAGATATATTATTAGATTCTACCTGTTCAGCTAATTCTAACAGTGTTTGCACAATTTGAGGGAGCGCCATGGTCTGTGATGCGTCCTCTAAAGCAGCGGTCCCCAACCTTTTTTGCGCCACGGACCGCTTTCATGTAAGACATATTTTCACGGACCGGCAGAACGGACTGGGAGGAAAGATAGGCCCTGGACAGCTGCGCTGCTAATGCATGTACATTCTGGGTTTGATGTGATCCTAGTTAGTGACTTCCACACCTAATGCGAGCGCGCGGAGCACGCGAGAAAAATAGTTTAGCTGATTTGAGCGAAAAATAGTTTTTTCAATTGACCCATCTTTAAGTTTCTTAGCCTGGTTTTCCATCGTTATATTGTTACTAGCTAGCTTTCGATGTGTCAGTCCCACTGTTGTGTGTGACTATAAGCTACGACAGTGACACCCGAAGTGCGTTCCTTATATCCAGTTCAGGCATATTCCATAATTTTGTTTGATTGCTGTCACGGCAGAAAATCCCGCTTGATGTTGGAAATGGAAGCAGGGTTTTCAGTGCTTTAGTGGCGATCTCAGGATAGCCTTCATCCAAAACACAGATAGAGTTGTTGTCTCAAACAGGCTTCATTGAGTGGTAACTATCACTTGTCATGTGTCAAGAGGAAGAGACGCGCATGATACCGTTCAATAAAGCCCACAAACTTGCTAAAAAATGAGTAAACACACGTCTTTGCAGAGCTTTTTTGCTCAGGGGAAAAGGCCCTCGGAGAAGGAGAGAATCAGGTCATTTTTCAGAATAAAACGTCTTTCAGACTCTGATAATCAATTAAAAGGAAATAATGTTATTAATTCTTTTTTGTGCGGCCCGGTACGAAATGACCCACGGACCGGTACCGGTCCACGGACCGGTGGGCACCGGTTGGGGAACGCTACTCTAAAGACCCGGCAATTCAATCAATTTCCCGGCACATTTGCAATGTAATGCAATGCAGATGTGCACACCGCCCCCTACCGAACAAGATGGATAGCTCGATCAGCAGGGAGCTGAAGAAGAGCGGCTATTGACGTCACTCTGCTGCGCCGCTCAGAATGCTTTTTCGTTCATTTTGCATTTCTGCAAATGCATTTGAATTTGAATTGTGGTCACGATTTTACAGCCACGTTCTTAAAATGAAAATGCATTTCTGGAAATGCATTTGAATTTGAATTGTGGTCACGATTTTGCAGCCACGTTCTTAAAATGAAAATGCATTTCTGGAAATTTAATTTTCAAATTTTACATTTCAAATTGAATTTTGGTATCTATTTGCTGGGGCATGTTTTGAAAATTAAATCTCAAATGTCTATTTCTTTTTCATTTTAATTAAGTGAAAGATTGAGCACTCTTGAAGAAGAAAATTAAAATGCAAATAGGATGATTGATTACTAATTTCATTTATGAGTCAAATAATGCAGCCACATTCTTAAAATGCAAATGCATTTCTGGAAATGCATTTGCATTTGAATTTTGGTAACGATTTGCTTCCATAGATGGTGTTCTGTAAACAGCAGGCCTGCATTCCTAGAAAAGGCCTATTGCCTACGACTTCTGTTATGACAAGTGAAACGGTGTGCCTAACCACTTTATAAATTGCACAATAATACAGTCGTATATAAAAGTAGGCCTCATCAAAACATTAAATACAAAGGAAAACTTTGGTGGAGCACGAATTGTGCATAAGCCTTTAGGCATCTTGGTAAAAAAAATTGTATGTTGTGGTGGAGTGAGAAATTGGGGGGTTGTCCAAACCAACCACCAAGCCATAATCGCCATGTCACAATCCAAGTTCCACAATGGACGTGACAGGATGAACAATTTGAACGATGCACTCGGCTTAAATGTTTTCAGTAGCCAATTTTTCTAGTTAAACATATATAAATGCAGCATGCACGTTTGTTGTCAGTATCGCGGTTGAACATATAAACCCATGCGAAAAAAGTTACGTTTCTATTTTAACAAAAGTGTAGCGTGAAACTCATGCAGATGAACACTACCCACGAACACTACCCACGTTGCGTAAGTACAACACGGATAAATCATTCTCCTACAGATGGAGCGTCGAGCAAATGTTTCCCGCAGTTTCAATCCTCTGATTTCAAGCCTGTTCTTAAAGTGCCTGCTCCGACAGACACCTTGCAGTTAACAAGAGACAACTGTGGCAGTGTAGTTTTTTTCAAGTCTTACCACTAAATCTAAACTTTTACTTTCGTAATGATCATGGCTATTAGACAAAAATCGCGGGCACTCTTTCTAAAATAATTTCCGCAGCGCATTTGACACTTTGTCACGTCAGCTTTTTCAAATTCTTTATTAACTTGACGTAATCTAGTTCGCGGTGAAGTGGTTTACTTACCCTTAGAGTAGGTTGTAGATTTAGATTTACGTGTGTTTTACCTCCTTTGGTACTCTCTTGTCTCTCTTTTACACACACTACAAATGTTCAGTGTGTTTGAGGAAGTGTTCGACAACCCGCTGATCTTTCCCTCTTTCTTTCTCCAGCAATGCAGTGTAGAGACCAATGTGACGTTGCCAGGTGACATCTGAAGTGCGGACCGAGAGAGAGAGAGCGAAGGAGAGAGAGGCCAAGAGAGGGTGGGGTTGAGAAAAGGGATGGTTTGGGTGGGAGGAGTGCAGGTAATAATATTCATGTTTGTGTTCTGGATCTAGTCTTAGAAACTTTCTGTTCTTTTTAGCATGGTCTAAACGTGTTCATTTAAAGCACTACATGTTTTCGACATGTACAAAATAAGAGGCTTGTAAACGTGTGCCTTTCTGACGTCTAACTGACACATGCAAATATTGATAGACACGCGGGCACGCGTGCACACACACACACACAAATCCAGGGGTATCCCACTTCACAGAGTAGAGAGGCGGGACCACACTTCAAATTCAGAGGTAAACTCTCCAAAATGGCCACACCTACACATCTCATGCTGTCTAGTGTGTCTCAACTGTCTCGCCCACACAGGACTGAGTGAATCACGTGCTGCTGACTCATCAAACCCCACCCTCTTCTCTGACTATAAGACTGAACAGACTGGTAAATTTAGACTCTCTCCACCTATAGTGCTCTTTTAGTTATTTTCAGACTCTTTCTATGGCACGCAAACACTGATGACACAGGCCTCAAACATTTGAGGAGCTGGATTTTCCATACCTTTGTTCAGTCAACAATAAGACACAACAAGGTTAGTGCCATTTATGTATGATGTCACCCACAGTATGAGCAAGCATTTTTAAATGTCAGTATCATTGACTTTACAGTGAAGAATAGGTTGTTATATTTGTGAAACACATTAAGTTTACTTTTACTGTGCCTTCATTGACTCAACTAAAACAACTGTTGTCAACTGGGTCTCTTTTAGAACTTTATAGACTGACTGCTGCACTCCTGGTGAGTGAAATCCTGGACATTGTGTGCTGGAACCAGTGCTCGGGGCAGTGTTCATACACATTCCCCTTGGCAATGCCCACGACTGTTGCGCCCTATGCTGCCAGAATAAACATCATAGTGATTGAGACTTTCTCTTTCTGTCCTAGTTTCGTTCTCCGCCCTCAACTTTCAGTTCTTTTTTATTTCTACATCTAGTTTTACACTCTCCTACACATAAACACACACATCTATAGGGTCTTTGTGTTGGCTGTGTATATTACTTCACAAATGAATGCACCGATGAACATAGTGGAGGCCATATTGTCTCATCAATCTAGGGCCAAGTGTTTCTCTACAGTCTGTTACATGTAGGAAGGAAACAAATAAAGTCTTAGTCTGAATATATTTCATGTGACAGCCCTCCAGCTCTGGGTGATTCCTTTCTGTGTTTTTTTAAGGATATGAGGCAAACCAGGCGTCACTCATTTCTCAACAATTATTTATTTTAGCCTTACATGGTGACGTTGTAAAACACTAAGGCCTTGTAACTGTTTATATCGACAAGCTGCCAACCTGTCCTTGTTTAGCCACTGCAGTGTTTTAAGTTCTGTGAAATTAACAAACACCTGGTCTGTTTTCTGCATTTTTACATGTGTGCAGAAACAAATCAGATAAATAGGTGAGAATTATGACATGGACAAAAACTGGTCTGAAACACAGAATACTCTTTGAACCTTGTTTGAACCATATTTCTGTTTGGTTGAAACTTACTATATGTAGACTTTACTGTTTATTCCTGCACAGCATAAACGCTCTCTGAACAGCTCTGGTGCAGACTTAACACTGCTCACTAATTACATCTGTATCTTAGGACCATTTTAGAGTGCAGGTTCTTTACAGTTAAACCGTTAGAACACCATTCTGTCAGTTCGTGTCTCTCTCCACATCACCCTTCCCCCGCCCCAGGTTACCTGCTACTCAGACTCTTCTGCCCTCTCTGTGTCATTATTTCCTGTTTGGTTTGGTATATGACAATAAAAGCTGTGTGTTCATGCATTGTGAGCCTATAGATGTGGATCTGAAACCTTCCAATGACAATTTGAGGATGAAATGACCTTACCTATTTTAGACCCTGCTACCTCTGAAGGGCACAGAGAACAGTAGTCATCGATTTGTACATTCCCACGTGAACTAGTCTGCATCTCTAGTTCCTCATTCTTGGCAAGAGATGGAGAGAGGGAGATGGGGGGGGTTTGGAGATAAGGTGTCTTTAATGTCCATGTACATTGGAGGGAAAAAGTTTATCAGTTCACTTTGTCGATCTTCTCACTCCTCATGTCTCTGTCTTGGTATTGGGTCATTGTGACTCATGGGATAGTGTTAATTAGAGCAACTGCAATTTCCTTCATCTCAGTTTTCTCAGTTTTCTGTCACACACTCAATTAAGTCTGATTCTCTTCTATTTCCAATTCATACTTCTAGAGGCCTATACTTCTACCTGCTGTGACTTTCCTTCCCTCTCTTCCGTGACTTTAATAAGTGAGTGTACTGAACAGAGTACTGTATTTCCTCCATGACCAGACCCAGCGTACAAGGTTGTTCCCAGGGACTTGGAATGCCCACTACAGAAAAAACAAGGCTGTGTTTCTCTGTATTGCTCTTGCATTGGGCCCGCAGTGTTACTCAGTCATTAATATTGCAGGCATTGAAAAAAGAAAATAGGGCAAAATGTTTTGTGCTGTTTCTTTATCTTTAATTATTCATACAAGTTGCTGCCTTACTAGCCTCGGTCCACTGGTTAGTTGGCGCTTGCTGGGATCCTTTGATATACAACTAATTAACTCATATCACTTGTGTCATATTAGTTTGTCTAGAGCAATGGACTGAACAGATGAAAGATAATGGTAAATAATGATAACTTGGATCTGTGGTAAACTGTAGGCTGAGTTGACGGGTTGTGATGTATGATGCGGGCCTACAGGGAAATGTGAGAAACCTTTTTCCAAGACTCCTCATTTGCATGACCCCGTTCCTCTCTTCTAGAAGCTTATAGAAGGGAGACAGAAAGCCCTTGCATTCATCTCTTCTTCTATGGTTCCAAACAGATGTTGACTAATGTGAAATTGAATAGTGGGGAGTCAGGTGGCTGAGCGGTTAGGGAATCTGGGTAGTAATCAGAAGGTTGCTGGTTCGATCCCCGGCTCTGCCAAATGACGTTGTGTCCTTGGGCAAGGCACTTCACCCTACTTGCCTCGGGGGGAATGTCCCTGTACTTACTGTAAGTCGCTCTGGATAAGAGCGTCTGCTAAATGACTAAATGTAATGTAAATGTAAATTGGATTTGAATCATTGTAATTTACTGTCACCTATTGGAAGCCTGAGACCAGGATGAGGCCTGAAAGGTCCTAGAAGACACCTCACATGGTAAATGTAGCATATTGTTTTCATACATGTTGGTGATTAGAAGTGTAGGCTACCGCCAGGGTTTTATGAGCACTGTTATGTTGTTTAGATAAGTTTATTTTCAGTATGTATCTACATCAACATTTACAATGCACAATATGCAAGGCCATTAAGAGGTACAATCCATAACACTGTAGGTATAACTCATAAACACACTAATAAAAGCAAAACTGATCAGCCTAAGGCAGTATGAACAGTACAATGTGATGATTTACAGCATGTGATAGTGTCTAAGTAAGGACTACCTGCATTTCGGCCAGAGTTAAAATGTGGCCTAGCAGGTTGGATAGCCTTTTGTTTTGACGTCTTCAAGTGTGAAGGGTAAACGTTTAGAGGAAGGCACACTGTCACTGATACTGCTGGGAATTTCCCTTGATTGATGCAAATCCTGATTTTGGTAGTTTTACTATATATGACATCATAGCTTATCTCACAAGGATGTCACATGAAATCTGAATCTTTATTCAATAATGACATGCAATTTGTCATGCATACTGTATTTTGACAGCAGAAATTGTAATGGTTATAAAATGGAACCATTTCTTAAGTGCTTAGAACATGGATTTGTCATTCATTAATGGTTCTGAATCCACCTGAATTATGTTATTACACACTTAAAGTAAATGTTTTTGGGTGAAATCAAACAATGCTCTAAAATATAGCTGAAATGAAACTTTAAAAACTATTAAAACATTTGAGAAACAGTTTTCAAATACGTTTCTGATGAACAGTTGTTCAGGATCATACTGTCATTGTTTTTGCATGTGGGTGGATGATTTACTGTGATAAACCGTTATCAGTAAGAAGTAAGGTCTCTTGCTGGAAACATATAACATATAAGAACATTTCTGTACAACAATCTCATATACCTCACTTAAACATATTGAATATTAGGCCTACACAATATATATACTCAACATATAATATGTCATAACATATGCTAAAATGGCAACAAACTATTCTTTCTCTTGTAAATACTGTCACAACTTGTAAATACTGATTTGGAACATCATTTCTTTCTTAATTTTTGCATCAAAAAAGTACATCAAATCCATAGCAAGATTCATGGACAGTTGTCTCATTTTTCAAAATGAAGGCGATTTATAGATGGAGATTCAACAGTAGAAAAGGGATGGTTGTGTACTGAGTACACGCCGGTGCTGGGAAATAGTTCCTCAGAAACGGCACAAACACACGTCACGCTGTCAGTTGGTTTTAGGATGGAGGAACAGGAGTGGAGGCATGCAGTCTCTTTCTAACTAGCAGCTTTGCGCCTTTTATGATCTGAAGAGAAAACGACAGGCTTGTGTTCCTTTGTGGCCTCTTTGATTTTGGTGATTGGCCAGGAGTGGGTGCACTACTCCATGCAGAGGGTCCCCTTCTCCACTAGGTGGCAGCATGGCTACAGATCCTATTTTCCACTGAGGCATTCTCACAGAGTGGGAGTTTATGAATCCAGGAAAGATGAACAGAAGTCACCTCTTGATAGATACGAGTGACAGTGCGCTGCTCTGTGGGAAGGCTGGGGCAGTGTTGAAGTGGGGCAGAGCAGAGAAAGCAGGTGCTATAAAACTGTGGCCTCTTCGATGGCGTTGACCCACCTGCCGAAAAGAGAAAACAACATGTTTTTTATCCAAAAAGCCCGGTGTATTTGAAGTTAGGTTGACTGCTATTTACTTGAACAGTAATTTGAGTCCCTGACGTGTGTTTCTGTGTTGTTGTGTGTGTGTGTGTGTGTGTGTGTGTGTGTGTGTGTGTGTGTGTGTGTGTGTGTGTGTGTGTGGGTCGAAGGCAGTGTGTGTGTGTAGAAGGCGGTGTGTGTTCCAAGCTGACCTGCGCGCTGCATGCTCGTCCTCTGCTCTGAAGGTGTAGTAGAGGGTCTTCTTGTGGTAGAGGTGAAACACGTTGCTGCTCTGCTCTCCCTCTGGTTGCTCTGACAGCTTCACTGTGAAGCCTTGCAGAGGAAGACTCTCTGATGCCACCTTGTCCTGAGGGGAGCGAGAGGGTGAGAGGGGGTGAGAGGGGGCGAGAGAGGGTGAGAGAGGGTGAGAGAGGGTGAAAGGGGGTGAGAGGGGGCGAGAGAGGGTGAGAGGGGGTGGGAGGATCTTTAGCTAAACCTAACACTCAGGAATACAAACAGGAATACTCCAATTTAGGTCACTGACTCATGTCAATGAACGGATGCACACTTGAGTTGTACATGATCTTCAATATTATACAAAACATGGTTCAAGCAGATCATGCAAAAAGAATGAAAGTGAGAGAGCAAACAAATTCTCCACATGAGGTCTGTGCATAGGGGCTTTTGTGTGTTTGTATGTGTGTGTGCATGTGTGTGTGCATATGTGTGTGCATGTGTGTTTGTATGTGTGTGTGTTTGTATGTGTGTGCGTGTTTGTATGTGTGCGTATGTGTTTGTATGTGTGTGTGTTTGTATGTGTGTGCGTGTGTGTTTGTATGTGTGCGTGTTTGTATGTGTGTGTGTGTGTGTGTTTGGGGCTGGTGTGGGAGACTCAGTGCCCCCTCACCTCGCGTGCTGTGAAGGTGTAGAGCACCTTGTCTTTGAGGAGGAACCACAATCTCTTCCATTTCCTCTTGCTCTTCTTGCGGCGCTGCAGGATGCCGCTCATGGTGGAGCCCTCGGCCCCCAACACCACCTGCAACACAGGTCAGAGGTCACTGTCAGGGGAGGAGGTCACTGTCAGGGGAGGAGGTCACTGTCAGGGGAGGAGGTCACTGTCAGGGGAGGAGGTCACTGTCAGGGGAGGAGGTCACTGGCAGTGGTCCAGCACTGTACTGGACAAAGTACATATATACACTGGCACATTGGTGGAGTGACATAAAGGAGAATGTACAGGCAGAGAGAGAGAGAGTGGTTAGCTAATGCCGTGGGCAGACTATGGGTCTTGGACACAAACATTTTTGTTTTCATAACTATAAAGTAAATCTGTTGCCGGCTTCACACACTCTGAGATCAACCCGTGCCATAAAAGACTGTGAGTAACGTTCGCTCATGTCGGGCCTTTTATTGGTGTTCCCTTTGATTTGAGAGGCACCGCTTTGATAAATGAAGCATTCTATTCTAGTCTATTGCGCAGGCTCTTAAAACAAAGTGTGCTCCATGTGACGCCAGTCTAGGCTGCAACGGCCCCAGACCTCCAGACCTGGCTGAGAGGGGAGCTGTTCTTCCTGCTCCTCCACAGGCTGGGGGTCTGGAGGGTCTGGAAGACTGTGGACAGGGGCCGGCTGGCCCTGTGGGAGCGAGGGCTGGAGTCACCACACGCCCCTGACACACTGCCACCTACACACAGGCACACACACACACAAACACACGCAGATAACATTAGTATGACATGGTGAAAGAAAGCTTTACAAAACAAACAAGTAAGCAATTCCTATATTCAGTGAGGTGAAGGTGGTGTGTTACAGGTCCACTGTACCTCTTTTCCTCAGCTCGTCATAGCAGTGGTCACACACTTTGGACATTCTGTCCTTGAGATACTTCAGAGGGTACCTGTTCTTGGAGCAGGCACGACACACAACCTGTGTGAAAAAGCGTAGAGGAGGGCGTTAGTGCAAAGCCATACAGAAGCGTACATAGGATCAACTTGATAACCAGCAACATAACAATGAACAATATAACAACCAGAAATATAACCTAAATAATACCCAACACCATGATAACCAGGAACATTATAACCAACAGGATGCGTAGGCAGTGGCCTGAGTTTCTGACCTTGCCGCAGGCGTTGCAGTGGTGGCGTCGGAGGGTGAGGCTGAAGTCAGAGGTGCAGTTCATACACATCATCACGTGAGACACCGACACCATGACTGGAGCTGCCTCTCCCAGGGCCATCCACAACTTCTCTCGGGCCTGGATGAACACACAGCAATGTTACAACTAAAACTTCTTCCTGCTTGAAAACACATAGATCTGTATTTGGACTTGACACCGGGGTAGCAAAGTAGTGTTGCGTTAGGAGGGAGAATGTTTACCTCGCTGCAGGGGCCTCCGAAGGTGCAGAGTCCTGCGGCGTGGTCCGCTATGGCCCGGCTCAGTGTGTGGAACCAGTCCTCCCTCTCTCCACATGAGCTACACACACACACACAGAAAACATATAGAATATTACATTTATTTACGCCACCTCCCTACAGGAGAGAGGAGAGGACAACATTAGCTAGCCACATCCCTAAAACACAGGGCTTATGAGACTGGTTTGTGTGCTTGAGAGCCTTGATTGCTAGCAACTCCATAACAACATAGGGAGCGAAAGTGTGTTCCTAGACACCAAGACACCGGTCCAGTCCTGGAGCCTGTGCACGAGGACCTGGCTCTACTGGGAAGCCCACTCCCTCACCTAGCTGACAGCGTAATAGTGATGTCAGACACCTCGATCCTCAGGCCGTTCAGCACGTTGTCTATGGCCGGCTTGCTGACCTGGAGGTAAAGGACAAGCACACGACCCGTCAACAAACTGCACACTGACCCAAAGAGACAGGGGCCAGACCATACTTCTGGGGTCAAAGGTCAACTCACTTTCATCCCAGACAGAGAGAGGGTGTTTTTCAGCCTGTATTTCCCATCTTGCTGGGGGTAGGTGTACAGCATCATGTCATTCATCTGATGGGAGACAGAGAAATAGAGAGGTAAAATTTTTTATGGTGGGATTAAGTTGTATCCATACCATTTACTTCAGGTATAGTAAACAGTGACGGAGGGGGATTTTAATGGCGGAGTTTCTGACTAACATGGCTTTACAACCCTCTACTGCCACCAGGAGGCAGTGTGAGCTTGTCCAAGTTCTGCTTAGCTTGTGAGTCACACGTTCGTTAGTCTGGATAGTCTGTTTCCTTTCACACCATTCACACCTCTCAGCTTAATCCTGCAGCCACCAATTCCAATGTTAGTACACAACAAAGCCTGCATGATAAAAGCCAAGGTTTGTTTGCTTATCACACACAAAGTATTGAAGAACATGCTTCAGGCCATTGTGTTTCCAGCTGCCTTATTTAGAAGGAGACAAAAGGGGTGACATCATTGCTCACACATCAGGTGTGGTCTAAACATCCGTGGGCCATAAGGCTGCATCCAGGAATTCTCCGCCCTCTCCTTCCCAAATGTCTGTCCACTCCAATAGCCCTGTCCACTAGCCCTGTCCACTAGCCCTGTCCACTAGCCCTGTCCACTAGCCCTGTCCACTATCCCTGTCCACAAGCCCTGTCCACTATCCCTGTCCACAAGCCCTGTCCACTAGCCCTGTCCACTATCCCTGTCCACTAGCCCTGTCCACTAGCCCTTCATTCAGCCCTGAACCCCAGCCCTCCTCCCAGCCCTCCTACCTCCCCTCCTCCTAGCCCTCCTCCCAGCCCTCCTATCAGCCCTCCTCCCAGCCCTGTCCTCATTCCTGCTCTCAGCTGTGTGAGAGACTGGCTGGGTGGCTGGCCGGAGGCATTGACACTGCAACAAGAACAACAACTCAACAACAACAACACAAACATACTGAGACCGTGACTGTGACCATACTGCTTCTTCTGTGAACCTGCTCCACCCTGCCTCTCTCTCTCCCAGTTATTTACTCTCTCTCTCTCTGTCTCTCACACACACACATGCTCACACACCCAAACAGACACACACACACACACACACAGAGTAAGGCCTTACATATTGGTCCCTAGGAAGATCCTAGAAAATGCAGGAATTACTTTACCAACCACTTTTACAGTCATTGCCAGATTGACCAAGCTTGTACCACACCTGTCCTCTTCATACCCCTCTTTCATCCCCATGACCCCCTTAAACCCTTCACCTGTCGCTCTTCCCTCTTTTGACAGCTCCCCCTCTGTCTCCCATCTCTCTGTAATCCTTCCTCTTACTCATCCCGTCTCTTGGGCTTTCTGAGACCTTCCACTGGTTGCCATGACAGTGCTCTGATGGTGGAGTATACTGGTGTCTCAGTGTTGGAGCTATGTCTCGATGACTGATCATCTCTATTTAAAAACACTTTTCATAAATGCCCTTAAATGACGCCTGGCCCTGTCTGACTGAAGATATAGGGTGCTACACAAGTGAATGCGAAGAAAGGTATGAAGGAATGAAATACGCTGTTGTTACAATAATAACAAACAATGCTGAATCAAATAGTATGTCAACATCAACACCAAACTATCCGTCCCTGCTCTATCTACATGTGCGAGCCTTGGTTATTCCTCCTCCTCCTTTGGAGGGTGTCTGGCCTTCACAATCCTGTCAGTTCACTCCCTACACAGGAAGCCAGCATCCAGTGACCCACACCAAACATCCTGTGAGGAAGTGGAGCCCTGGAAAACAAGCCCTGAGAGAGGGAGGCCCTGTGGCCTTGCCCCCCAGTCTCCACTATCTGCCCCTCAACCTCCCATGTCTGTCTAAGCCTACCCCACTCCACCCTGTGGCCCTGTCTCCTGTTACCTCCCCTGTCCTTCCCTGCCCCACCTGCAAGTCATTCATCAACAGAATCACCGCACAATGCAAATGAAACATAACTGCAGAGTTTGTACTTGTCCTGTGTGGTTAGATAGAAAACACACAATACTTACCAGGAACAGGTGTCTGGGCTGCCGGCTCTTCCTGGATACTTTCATGAGAGTGCCTTCCTTGACAAACACCTGCACACACACACACACACACACATAGTAAGTGAGCGAGAAGGCACGCTGTACATTTGGCCTGCGGGGTCCAGGGGCCGATCCCAGCCAGGGTATTGGTGGTGTGATAGCATTTTCTCTGCGTATGTTGTGTTATGATAGTGAAGCTGAGTAACACTGTCCAGACTGAGGCAGGCGGCACTCACCCTGCCTGGCTGGAGGAGGTCTCGCTTGCCTCGGACACTGAACTCTATGTGGACCAGCCGCAGCAAGTTCTCCTGAGAGAAACACACACATTTTTCCAGTGAGGGACAGGGAGAATGGGAGAGCGAGGATTCAACTGTCCTTGATTGTTTGTGAATGAGAAGGTGGGAGGCGGAAAGGATGTGTGGCTGGAAACTGAAAGGGAGCTGGGGAGATAGAGGGATCCAGTGTTTGCCTGTGAGTGTGTGTGGGGGCCCACTTGTGAGACAGTGTGCTTGCGAGTGTGTGGGGGAGGGAGGGAGTGCGAGGGTGAGATAGCCGGAGGAGTCACGAGACAGTGAGCGGTGGGGGAGGAGGTGTTAATGAGCACGAGATGCAGAGAGAGAGAGAGCGAGAGAGAGGGGGAGGAGTGAGAGGGGAGGAGGGTGATAGTGTGGGGCTATCTGTGACTGAGCCGAGTGGGTGTCTGTGCGAGAGGGATGCGGCGTGACAGCGACTCAGAGGAGGATCTGTGTGCGGGAGTGTGTCAGCCCTCCCTCACACTGCACCCTTTGTTACGATGCACCTGGGACCTTTTGATGACGCCATCTTTTCTCGTCCTTGCATAAATCAATAGGCAGCCGAGCCCAGTGACAGCAGAGAGACAGAATGGTGTGGTCACCCAGAAAAAGGATGTGAACTTGGAAGATCTAAAGTACAGGGTCTCCCTGGTAACATCAGCAAAGGGCGACCAAGGATCTAGTCTGAACAGTATACTCACATGCACATCCAGGCACACAAAAAGAAGACCTACCCCCTGCTTGAGGTTGTCATTGGCCTGGTCCGCTACCTCCGAAACGACCACCAGGGCAGCTGAAGCACAGAGCAGGGATAGAAAGGGTTCATGTGAGTCACCGTTCGGTGTTCTGTCCTCACTGGCTGCCTGTCTGGGCGTAGGGCCTTCTGGTGCTGTGGGGGAGCTTCCCAGTGTGTGCGTGGGGATGCTGGGGGGGAACCGTCACAACATCCACACTGCTGAAGGATGTTCGCACAGATAAACATACCTTGTGTGTCTTCGTATTCTTTTGAATCTGGGGAGAGGTTGTTTAGGTAATCTAAAGCAAAGACAGAACAGGACATTTTAGTTTAAATGACATCTGTAAGGGATAAATGAGTGGGTAATGTGTGGAACGACACAGAATTTTGGAAGTTTGCATTTGGGACAACATTTGGGATCATCCCTAGATCCTTCTCAGTTGTGGCTACAACGTTTTCCCCTCCATTACTAATCTATTCTTTTCTTTGCCCCAGCAACCTGTGTATGTATGTGTGTGTGTGTTTGTGTGTGTGTGTGTGTTTGGGTGTGTACCTGTGAGCAGCATGCGGTACTGGAGCACTCTCACAATAACCTGCAGCAGCTGGTGTTTCAGTGGGACTGCAGCTCCGTCAGGGCCCTGCGCCTGCACACACACACACACACACACATCATCACACCTACGCACAACACAGCACGCAGTACAACAACACAAGCAGCACAACAACACAAATAGCAAGCACACTACTCTCTATCGGTCACCTCTGTTTGGCTGGGAGAGATCACTGATGAAAAAGGCATTGTTGAAATAACCTTGCCAGAACGTTCTACCACCCCGTCTGACCTACACACGTGTCCTCACCACACAAAACCAGAACAATCTCTTTTCTTCTCCCTAAAGAGATCGTTCGTGAGGTGAAAGAGGAGAGAACAGTACAATATAAGATATCTACAAAACCAATCAGGGTCTAATTGTCTGTGACAGGTATTCATTCCCACAGAGGGCTCAGAGCTGAGTGGTGGAGGAAAGCAGACACACACAGCAGCCCTGAGGAGCTTCCTTATTCTGCAGAGACCCATCCTTCATTAGAGAGGCAGGGAGGGAACCCTGCCAGAGAGAGCAGTGGCTTCTTCCTTTACACTGGGTGAAACGCACCTACACACACCCACATGCACCCATACACACCTACACACACCTACACACACCCACATGCACCTACACACACTTACACACACCTACAAGCACCCACATGCACCCACACACACCTACACACACCCACATGCACCCACACACACCTACACACACCTACACACACCCACATGCACCCACACACACCTACACACACCTACACACACCCACATGCACCTACACACACTTACACACACCTACAAGCACCCACATGCACCCACACACACCTACACACACCCACATGCACCCACACACACTTACACACACCTACACACACCCACATGCACCCACACACACCTACACACACCTACACACACCCACATGCACCCACACACACTTACACACACCTACACACACCCACATGCACCCACACACACCTACACACACCTACACACACCCACATGCACCCACACACACCCACACACACCTACACACACACACACACACACACACTAGGCTGAAGGGAAAATCCCGTTCAAACTGATGACCGTGTAAAAGGGAGGAGAAGGCCCTGGACACAGCAGCCTTTGTCTTCATTATCAGAACTCACTCCTGACAGAGGGAGGGTCAAGATAGAGCTCAAATTGCAACCAGACTTCCACGGTGTGAACTACCCAGCGCACTCATCAGCCTCCCTAAACTGTCTCACAAACGTCTCTCTCTCTTATTCCCGTCCCAGCCTTTTCTGCCCATGGTGAAGGAGCTGGCCTTTCTCCTGTCTGTACCTTGTGCTGTAATGTACTTTCTCTCTCTCTACGCCTCCATCAAATAGGACGCCTGTGGTTATTTGCTCCAATAAAGAAACGGCCATTAAATCGTCTTACTGACAGCCTTTCCTGGAGTATCACTTGGATGCTGCGATCTAATTGACACTTGCTCAGAGGAAGTGGCCCGGGTGGCGAGCCAGAGATGATAATTAGCTTCAGGTTGTTTGGGTGATGGAGCCAAGGAGAAGGATGTCTCTGTACGTGCTAGAAAAGTGACAGCAAACACACGCACACAAACACACACACACACACAAACACGCACACACACACACACAAATACACACACACACACACACAAACACACACACCTACACACACACTTCTCCATCTCTGTCATGGCCTGCTGGTTTTGGCTTCTGCACACTCTGATCTAATTGGAGGGTTGTAAAGGAGGCGGCCTCTCTAATTAGCGTCTGTCTGCCTCATTGCCCCGCTGCCTTTACTATGATCCCACTCCATCGCTCTCTCTTTATCTCTCTCTGGCCACCTGCTGCATTCCACAAACAAGTTTTCCTCGTACTCTTGTGGGGAAAGAAGTTACTTGTTGTATGATCTCGTTTACTAAAGCAGAAATATGCCAAAGCAGAATGCATCACATCAGCGTTCACACATATTGTGTGTGCGTATGGCAACACACACATGCACACAAGTACACATACACACTCACACACGTACCATTGGCCAGTGTTTATAGTCAGAACACAACCAACGGGCAGCTGAGGGAGGAGGGGCTGTAATCCGGTAAAGGTCCTACAGTGATCTGATCACAGTCCTGAGCTACTTCATCACTGTCATCACCACATCCACAATGAGATTACACCCTGCTACACTGTGGACCGGCACTTAGAGCGCTTAACAGTAACCATTCTACTCTCACACTGCAGAGAGAGAGAGAGAGAGAGAGAGAGAGAGAGAGAGAGAGAGAGAGAGAGAGAGAGAGAGAGAGAGAGAGAGAGAGAGAGAGAGAGAGAGAGAGAGAGGAGAGAGGGAGAGAGAGAGAGGGAAGGAAGGAAGGAGGGGAAGAAAGAGAGGAGGGAAGAGAGGGGGTGGGAGAGAAAAAATATAGTAAAAGAGGAGAGAAAAGTGAGAGAGAATGAGAGAGAGAGAGAGAGAGAGAGAGGGTAGAGAAAGAAAGAGTAAAAGAGAGAGAATCGGAGAGAAAAGTTAAAGAGAGAGATGGATAGAGGTTGGTAGCAACTCACTCAAAAGATCACACCAATGGCTACCCCTCTTTGAATTGATCTGGTAACCTGACATTTACAGATGAATGACTGTTTTTCTTTCCCAGCACTGAGGCGCTGACCTCTGGTCACCAGGGCACGTCCAGAGCCCCCTGGTCTCCCTCATCACAGCAGGGTCAGAAACACACACAGCCCAATGGCAGCTTCCTCACAGCACACCACATCCATCACACACTCCCCAATACCACCACCACAGAGCTCTGGACTCTGTCAGAAGCACAATCTCATATGGCAGTGAGAGGGGGGCAGAATTCAATGTCAAACTGAGCCTATTGTGACAATACAAAATGAAATAGGATTTCAAATATCTTATGGCCACACCTGAATTCCTTCTCTGGTATACATCCTCTATGGTTTTTTGTTTTTGTTTTTTCACAGGTACACTTGCACTTATAGCAGTTCATGTTGTTTAATTGTAACTTGTTTAACTACATGCTCTTATGGTTCTTCCCTTTGGCACTTATTTTGGTTGTTCACAATGTGTGCTTCATGTTTTGGCTACTCGCAATGTTTTGTGGCTATCTCGTTGTTATGATCAGTGACCTATGCACTTTGTAAAGCTCTCTCTTGGAAGTCGCTTTGGATAAAAGCGTCTGCTAAATGAATAAATGTAAATGTAAATGTATACATTGACCAGTATCTCTCAGTATTGACCAGCCCCAGTATCTCTGGTGAGGGAAGCTGCTGCTGAATATTCATGACCCCAGACAGTTGGTTCCTTGTCAGGCTGCGTTTCTTATCGCTATAGAAATGCGTATCAGCGATCATGGCGAATTAAAATATAGCTCAGCACCCCTGTTTCATCCATATGTAGGTTTTCCATATCTGTGGGTGGTCTGGGTCACAGTACTGGGGAAATGTCCTGGGCAACATACCAACTACACCACACAGCCCAGGCTAATGAATCCTGCGCACATTAACATAACTGAATTAATCAAAAGCTAAGATAGACAACTACTGTAGATATCAGCCCGTTAGATACAGTCTGCTTTACACAAGCAAATGATACTGGCAATTCTTTAATTCATTAAAAAAGGTAACTCGAGAAATGTTCTTATCAATGTGACCTGGAGACCAGAGAGAGATATCTCGTTCCTAAACACTGAATCAATTCTACGACAGCAGAAGCCTGAATGGAAATAATGATGATGGCTAGATCCCAGTGAATTATCTGGCTGTCAATATCCTGTAGTTACTACCTGCAATTTATAATATACCCTGTTGTCATCATTAGGAGAATCATTCATGTTTTCCTCAACATGGGAGTTGTAGTTTTCCAACAAATCCTTATTTACACTCTCACAGGTGATGGCTAGGATAAAGTGTAAAAAAACAAACAAAATCAGTTTCGGGTATTTGAGAGCTATAGAACATGAGGCAGTGAAAAGGTCAGTTCTGTAGGTGAGCAGGATAGAGATGGGTAGGAAAGGACAGTAACTCCCTGTGGATTCTGAGTGACACATCCTCACCCGCATGGACAATACAAGAAGAAAACCCTGTCTAAATAAAGTCTTCGTTAGATCCTTCCACAAGACGAGATATTGCGAAATGTACTCCAAATGACCAAAGATAACCTGCATGAAACAAGCAAGTGCGTCAATTCCTGAATCTGTCTCATCGTAGTTTGGCAAATGTAATTATAAAAACTCTTTTTTTATAATTACTATTATAAAACGGTTAGTCTTTGATTCTATCTTGCACCCAGCGCAATTGACTTTGTCAACGACGCAAGTATCATTCCTAGTTTGCACTCGACGCAAAGCTGACTTTTCCCTCCACAGACGCACGTCGAAATGACCTTGCGCTCCCGTGGGCGGTTCAGCGAAAAAGGAGGCGTATTCCGGCGCAAACGTTCCCTGGTGCTATTTTGCAGTTTCCGAAAAACAATTCCGCCACTGACCAGGAAAAACGTGGTCTAAAGTCAATGGCGCATTATTCAGATGCTATTTTAAGGGCGCAAGCTTGGTCCGTGCACACTGCTGGCGAGGCCAGGGTCTTCTTTCTGCGAAGCTACGTTACATTGTTTTGATTTATGGCGTGTTACATTTCTTCAATGATTATAAAAAGATTTTCATGAGAAATCTCTATGTATGTGAACATGATTTGTAACAATTGTGCCAATTTTCTCCCACGCCTGTTTAACCGAAGCTAATTTGGGTGGGTTTCTTCTCCCATCTCCATCAGAATCAGAATTCGGTTTATTCGCCATGTAGCCTATGTTACACAAACACGGAATTTACTGTGGCAGGAAGGTGCAAACAATAAACATATACGGGTCTTCAATTAAGTAAAAAAGTACAATAGTTAAACTAATTCCAAGAACCAAACAATTTAAAAAATAAAATATAGGGTAGGCTATATAAAAATAAGAATAAGAATTTGAATGAGCAGCATGAGCAGGCAATTTAGTGCAATGAGAAAACTGCTCTGCCTTTCCCATACAATGTCACTTGTCTATCTGTTACGGCCCTGACTAGAACGTCGGTCTCCTTGGCTGTGAACCGCTCCTGGCGTGCGCCTGGCAAATCCGCCGTTATAATAGCAATCCGCCATGGAACAAGCGCTGCTCTTAAAGGGAATGTGAGATGACGCTCTGATTGGTTTATTGCACGTTACGCCCAAACCACACCCATTAGTAATATAGCTACTTCGGACGTACCCATTTTATATTTGCGCCAGGCGCAAAGTCATTTATCCCGCCGGCAAAATAGCAACCGAGCCGGCGTCCCGCCCACAAAGTTACTTGCGCTTTGCGGTTTGGTACTTGCGTTTCAGATCGTCAAAATAGGGGGGTATATGTTGAATCAGCTGGATAGTGGATGTAAAAGTTCCTGTCCGCATTCAACATCGTCCTACAAGTTATTTACACAGACCTCACTTTCTTTCTGTGAGCCTTCAGGTTTGTGGTGTAGTTGTGGCATCTTACCTCGTACTGCTTGGTGACGGCAGCAAAGGCAGGGCACAGCCTGCAGCTCTCCTCCAGCAGAGACATGCTGCGGTCATACTCAGATATGTAGTCCGAAAACACAGCAAAGTCCTCTCGACGTGACAAGATGACATCAACAACCCTCTGACTCTCCTCCCTAGAGAAGAGCAAAGGGCAGAATTCAAGTTTCTATGATGCAATAATTTATGATCAATTTCAGTGAAAATAATTTCATAGGGTGGTTGGAGAAACATATAAGTTTGTCCCAAATAGAAAAGAGCATACATTCTTTTACTCAATGCTGTTTCAAGCAGAGGAGTTTTTGCTGAAACGTCAGTCCTGTGCTTCCTATAGCTGTATGTAGATTTACAGAAGTGTAATTTCATGCCCTGTGAGCGATCTAGGTCTGTGTAATACAGTGTTTCACCATTGTTTGATGCGAGCCTCCAGCTCATTGAGGATGTTGCTGTGAAGAGTGTAGACCTCAGGGAGCATGCCCAGTATCTCCCCCAGCCTGTGCTCCCCCATCACGGGCTCCCCATAGTCCCCCACTGCGGCCTTCACGGCTTCCCTGAAGTCCTGCAGAAGGAGAGGGGAAAGGGAAGACGGGCCAAGATGGAGGGAACGGGAGAGATTGGGGAGTAAGGCAGGTAGGGAAGGGAGGGGAGAGGAAATCACAAAGGGAAGGAAGGTTGGTTCAGTCCTCCTAAACATCCTTCCTGTCCCTCTAATCCACCGTCACCTCAGGGCTCCTCCCTCTTGGGCTCGGTCCAGACACTCAGGAAAACGGGTGTTTGGCTTGAAAGGAATACCAGGTGTTGTGTTGCATAATGGTGTCTTGCTGGTCACTGCTGCAGTGTTGATAAAAGCACTCGTAGACCAGCCTACTTTGAGGTAGGGACCACACAAGTTAATACTTCATAGGAATAATGGCCCTTCAATAGACGTGAATACCCTTAACAAATGTTGTTTATCTACTCCAAGACTTGGAAAAACCGAAGAAACCTCCCCAAAATTGATTGAATGTGTCAAAATGCTTAACAAATATCTATTGTCTGACCGGGTGTAGCTGTCTGATATCTCAGAGCGTAGATAGTACAAAGCCATAATGTGTCTACAAGGACGCCCATCTGGACCTAATCAATTTCAGTTTGGAGAAAGGCACAGACATAAGACAAACAGAGACATACGCTCCGCCGAGTGAACGAGATAATATGGTGACACTGTGTGCTTTACTGCCACCCGTTCATCATGTGCTATCGATCGTGTCTGAGTTAGCATTCATCACTGCTGCCGTGGATCAGAGCTGCTCCTCTGACTCTCCCCCATGGGATGGACACGCTGCTGTCCTGGCCTGGCCCAGACACAGCTCACTAAAGCCTCAGTCCACCAGGGGAGCTTTACCCTCAGATTCTCTCATCTGCTTTCAACCAGGCTCATCTATACTGTAGTTGGATTAAACCCGGCAGGTTGATTGAGAATGCTAACCAGTCTGTTGCACAGCCAGTTAAAGATGGTCAAACTAGAGGGAGGGTGATACTCAGAAGGTCAAGGGTCTAATGAGAGGTGCAGAGGAATAGTACTGAGGTGTACATACTACCATACTGAATGCACTTCAACCATGTACAACCGCAGAAAAACCTATTATTGGAGAAGCCTTACAGAATAATCCCTGAAAACACAACTTCACTTCCCATTTGGGGGCAGGCTCTGGAGTGTCTTTGTATTCTAGTTATTCCCTATCAAACAATGGAACAATAGCCAGCATGTTTTCTCCCTACACTCACTGATGGTGGTCCTTCCCCTAGCTGTGTGTCCTGTCTGTGTGTATGGGTGTGTGTATATCTGTGTGTGCCCTTATATTTTTGTGTGTGCACTGTACGTGTGTATATTTGTGTGAGTGAGCCTTGGAGAGAGCTCTGTCTAGGATTCTGGGGGTTTCTGCTCATGGACAGCAAACTCCATACAGCCTGATGACGTCTCTTCACAACACAGAAAAGGTGTGGTGAAGAGACGTCAGTCATGTGTCCTCTGTTCAGGGATGTTCTGTATTCCCAATAGGTTAGGCTGCTGCTCTTATACCTTTGAGAATAACAAGGACCTGTACGGCACCTATATGCATTATGCAACAGTGTGATGAAAATATCTTGAATGTCACACTTGAAGGGTAGGTATAAGGGATTCCTTCCTGCTATAATAACATTAGGCCTATTGAGAAACGGTAAGAAATCAAGGTTAAACAGCTGCTCTCAAAACATGGCAAGTGTTCAGAATCTGTGACCAAAGGAATATGTAAAAATGGCAATCTATGAAAATGTTAAAAGAGGTGATCTCAGAGCACTGTGAGGCTGTCAATCGTCCACACTATTTCACTGGAAACTTTTGAATAATTATCGTGGTGACACATTAAATAGGATCATTAGAGTTGAGGGACGCATGGTATTTGCATTACTCAGCTTTTTAATGGCGGCAATTTACACAAACCTACTACTTTCATATTTAGATGAGCCAATCATAAATCATGGTGTGAACACATAAGTAATTAAGGTTATGACCTTGCTCAAGGTTATACAGTACAGTCTGACTGATGGAGCCCCCCAGTCCGCTCCTGTCAGGACACACCCAGCCAGGCACCCACGCACCGGTGTACCAACACCAACAAATACCATCTTCTGTAGCCCCTCCAAAATGTGTAGGATATATGGACTTATTTGTTAATAAAATATTATGTAATTGATTGGTAACAGCTATGGCATATCTAGAAACCTTTTTTTGTGTGTTTCTCAGGGAAAAATCCATCTTTCATCCCTAGCTCTTTGGGGATCTGGCCTGGACACTGGCCTTGACAGGCAGCAAATGAGGAATAATGGGAACAGATGATGACAGCTGGTTTTGATGCATGGTTGACCTCAGGGACTCAGTCACTCACCTCTGGGTCCTCAGACCTGTATAACCCTCGGTCCAAACCCCCCATGTCTCAGCCCTGACTCTCTAGCACATATGATCTTATATAGCCTATTTATATACGATGAAGACACAGAGTATAGTATACAGTATGGACCTCTCCCGGATTGTTCTCAGTCAGGTACTGTAGCAGCAATGGACCTGAGTGCATGTGTGAAGCCTTGTCAACTACAGTCTACTGTGTGTACCCTTCATCATCAACAGACTGGCTACCCCGCAGCTGACTATGCCAGAGTTGTCACAACGAGGAAGTCCACTTTACTGGAACAACACTGATAAAAGGAGGGAGTGGGAAGGGGGAGGGGTGTTGTAGACAGGAGGGCTTAAGAACAGACACACCGGAGGAGGTGATGTCATCAATGGGCTTTGTAATCTATACAGTACTTGTATTCATAAGGGATTTTCCAAGCAGAGGGATCCCTTCTATAATAAAATGCACTTATTACATTGAATTCTACCTTGCAAATCACAGCATTTGCTAAATTAATATGATTCAAAATGTAATGTAAATTGAAATATCTTTTGTTCCGGTGTCTTACCTCTTGAAGGTGCTTGAGGGCTTTTACATGTCTGAAAAATAGAACAGCACACACTCCATTTAGAATGGAAATATGTTCAAATGTTCAAGAAACATCACAGCTATTCCTTGAAAAGTTATTAACAGCACAGTATTTGAAAACAACAGTCAACTGTCTTGTGAACCTGTGCTGATACCGTTTAAAATACACCTGTGTAATTAACTGTCAGTAAGGTTTTCCATGGACGCGGCTTGTGCATTAGCTAAGACAGTGATATAGAGCAGAGAAAGAGAGCGAGAAAAATAGAGAGACCGACAGAAAGACCAGATTGTGAGGGAGGGAGAGAGTGTGTGTGAGAGACAGAGAATAGCCCACCGTCAAGCAGAGATGGTGGTGAATACATTACAGAAGATACTCACTGTCTCTCAGAGTCTACCAGCTCTTTGGCAATGTAGAAGGCCCGGGATCGCCCATCAATCTGGGTGACAGGAGTGAAAGAAGCAAGAGATGAATGAACAGAGCTAATGTTTAAAGGCTCTCTATGGGCACTTCTTCCTGTGGAACATTAATAGCAACAGCTACGCTGCATTGAGGAGATTGAGGAAAAGCAAATTCCGTTTATTTTTTTTATTCTCCACTGTCAAAATAAGACAGATTATTTCATTAGAGCACAGCATAGACGTGAAAGCTTTCTCAAATACATGACTTTAAATTCAAATGCATTATGTATGAGTGGCTGTGTTCAGGGCAACAACAATGTGCCCATTGATTTAGAGGCTAATCAGCAGCCACTAAACATTCAGACCCTAACATAACATGAAGCCAGTTAAGGATTTACCGACATTGGTCTCACTTTGGTGAATGTTGTTTTTTCCAACAGGACAACCATTTACAAATACAACACTAATAGCATGTTAATCTTTATTTCCTTTGAATGCGACCAAAACACTTTCATCCAGAACACAGTTTTTGGGACAGGCTCAAGTATTTCTCTCCCTGAGATTGTTTTTTCTTTTGAAGAAGTAGAAAACAAGGAAGAGTGAGTCACATGGTCAGAGCCAGGCTGATATTATTGTGGCAGAGAGACAGGGTGGAGTCCATCTCTGGACTGCTGTAAAATGGCTGTTGCTCACTAGTGCTAAGGAGGGACCAGGGATCAGAACTGGAGAGGATACATCATGTGATATGTTCCATATAAACACGTTTGGCTGTGAATCCTTCTAGAAAAAGGCTCCTCCTAATTCAGGCAGACCAACTCACAAGTGTTTTTTTTCTCTAGTATCAGTAAACAAGCCGTTGAACCCCATAGTGTTGTATACAGTGGTGATTGTGTATTGTGTGTGATGCAAGGCCGTATTGGGGGGGACACATCCCCCCCAATATTCAAATCTGGTAAGAATGTCCCCCCCAATATATTGATATAAAAATACAAATATAAATGTTCTACGCTACGACAGGCAACCACGCACGCTGTCCGAAATTATCATAAAAAATGTAATTCGTCCCCCCCAATGTTGACTCCATGGCTATGGCCTTGGTGTGACGTTCTCCTCACCTGTCTGTCATAGCCCTGCTCCAAGCCCCCCTCCTCCTCTTCAGAGGTGCGTCCATGGTCCTCGTCAGCTGACAGGCCTGCTGGAGCAGCAGTCACTGGGAAGGGTTCTGTATAGGCACTGCAACAACAAGGACAGACACAGAGAGATAAGAACAAATGGAGAGCCGAGACCGTAATAGAATAATCAAGGCTCTGTGGAACAAAGACCCGCATAACTATGCAGAACCAGAGATATGTATCTTCAGAAGAACCATCGTCTGGATGTAGCCAGCATATACAGCACTGGAACGTATTTGAACGGCTTCCTATATGTCTCTCTTTATCTCACTTCAATGAGACGCTCCTTCTCCATGTGTGCTGTGCGGGTCTGTCCTCTGCATGGCAGCATGGACGACCGGGAGCAGATTGCAAGGACATTAAGAGCATGAGTGGAGGCGTGTCATATGGGCCCCTGTAGTGAACAGGTTCACAGTAAGGGATAGTAATGGAAACCAAAGCTGTAGAGAAGGGTGCCTCCAGAGAAAGTCACAGTCACTTAAGCAGTTTGAGGATTGCACATACACACACACACACACCAAGACATCCACTTTAAAGTGGACATTCACACCAGGTGGTAAGAAGTATCCTAATGAGCTAGTTGTATTGATGACTTGACCAGCCCCCAGAGTAGAGAAAGACTATTAGCTGACTGGGCTCCTTCAGCTCCGATGGAGCAGGGGTTAAGAGAGTTCCCAGCTGGACTTCATCTTCACTGAGACACAGTCATCCTTCATGAGGCTCAGACCACACTAGAGGCTCATACCCACACACACACACACACACACACACACACACACACACACACACACACACCTAAACACACGCGCACACACACCTTACTCTGACTGAGGAGGAGGGGGCATCTACCATTCATTACTCATCTCTGACCTCCCTCGGTTCCCAGTAGTGGGCAGGTCCTGCTGATGTCTGGAGAGCTCTACGTACTCTCTCCTCCTCTGAGCTCTGGGATACAGTAGACTGAAGAGGGCGTTCTTCAACAGTCTCACTAACATTGAACGAAAACCCCTCTTTATCCAGCCCACCAGATCTTTGTCTTCGACCACTTTATCGTCATGATTCTGTGTCTCCTGGACACGTTGAGATTTCAATGCGGTTATAAATTGCAATACAATTTAACTATAACTGCGTAATGGAGTGCATTTGCGTCCAATTGTGCTTTCTTTAACTGTTATATTGCAAGGTCAAATATATGTGAGGTCTGTGTTCGAGATTATTAAAGAATAAAAGAAAATGTATTGCAATAGAGGACTGTGTAACCTACTTTTAGACTTTTTAAAAATTAGATTAAGAATAGCATGAACTGATACAAATAAATGTACATTAGGCCACCTTTGTAAATTTGTTGACTTGTAATATGTAATTTAATTGAGCTAAATCTTTAGCATTAGAACATCCATTAGGAACAATCAAAATTGCCTTTTTGTGCCTGTAATGGCACTATTATGGGAAAACATGCATGGCTGAGATGGGTTCATTAGCCAACACAACGTGGGAGATATGGATGCAGATGGGATTTTAGAGAGTAAGAGCTGTTTTAAACTGTTCTGTGCTCTTTATGATGATGACTTTGTGTGCCCCATGGCTGTATAAGTATAAGAAGCAGAATGCTAAGAAGCTAGCCTAACTGGTGCCCTGACTGTGGCTGTCATTATGAAGGAGGCCCTAGTCTTTATGCAACAACAACCACAACATCGCCTCATTATAAAGCCAGTAATAATAAGGCTGAATGAGCTAAACCGTCACGCTAGCTGAATGTTAGCTGGATGTTAACTGGATAAAGGGCTTAACATTGCCGCATTACCAAGTGAAGACAACAGCACCATTCTGAAGGGGACCTGACATTCCTGACACCACCACACCTTGTTTTGTTGTTCCAGTCACAGGGGAGTCTGGGAACCTCCACCCCACCCTACTGACCCCCCTCCTATCCCTGTCTCTCCCAGCCACCTCTCCACCCTTGTCCTGCATTTCCTGTAAACAGCAGAGTGGAAGCTCCTAGGCTGGACGCTTCCTCCCAGGGGATGACCTGGCAGCGACCTCCGAGCGCCTGGCACTAGGCCTGGCCTCGCAGACCCGCACGCTGCCCCGCCACGGCACACCCTGCATGCCTGGCACCTCGCCTCAGCACCCAGCACCCAGCCACCGCCCAGTTCAACAATGCACTTGTGATGACTCTCTGACCACCACTAACGTTCCAGCTTCTACAGATGTAGAGTGTTAGAAGCCGCTCCGTAGGGCTGTAAAGGGGTTGCAAACTGTCCAACGGAAAACAACAACTGAAAAAAGTAGTCCTTTGAAAAGATAGTGGATTCTTTAACATGCACAGTAGCACTCCTTTGTGTGGGTTTGGTCTGTTGATAATACATTCCAGTAGAGCTACATTAAAGCAGTAGCCTGGTAGTAGTCCGCAGAGGGAGAAGTCACAAAGAACACTGAACACATCTCTGAAAAAGTGCCGTCAAGCAGACTTTCCTAACTGACAATGCTGTGTTCAACTGTACTGCTGTTAGGTCCAACACAGCTTTGCCGAAAAGACTGAGACTGCACTAGCACACACTGTCTCATATGCTAGCAGCCTGTTTTAGCATGGAGCTTTCATTATCACTGCCTTGGATAGGCCTGCATAAATCATTACTGTGTAGCCTATGTCTTTACCCAACCTCTGTATTATGCTTGCAAAAGAAAATGTTTCTTTATTGGCCTAAAATCTATGCTGAAACCGTGTTTAAACAGTGCTGTTCATTAATCAAGTGTGAGAGAATGAATTCAGAGTTGGCTTTATAGTAGAGTGTAATAGCAATCTTACTTCTCTGTATCTGTTTGCCTTGCTTTTGTCCATATTATCCCTCCTGTGTCTCACAGCAGAGCACTGTCCTTATGGGCTCCTCTGGCCAGGACAGCAGGACAGCGCAGCCCTTCTGAATGGGCAGGCCGGAGAAGAGTGTTGACTGCTGAATGTGTTCTCAATAAATCACTGCCATCATCAGCCCTGTGGACTAGGACAGTGGCAATGTCAGCCGTTCAGCAGGAGCTTAGGAGGGGGACACGTACACACACACACACACATACACACACACACACACACACACGCAGAACGAGCAGCCAGGCAACCAAGGCATCTCCAGGGAGAATGCAGAAGAAGTGAGGCTGGGCCAGGCAACAGGACAGATAGGCCTCCTTGGATCAGTGAGTGTGGTCTGAGGTTTGAGAACTTCGCTACACAATGAGCCAGATCGACCAGGAGAAAAAGAGCCTGCACTGAGAGACTATTGTCTGAGATGTGAACCAGATTCAAACCTGGGCTACACTGTTTTCAAGTGGAGACCAGCACTAAGGAGGTCCTTGATCAAGATCAGGGCATGGGATGTCTCCACTGATACACAAAAGCCAGCAGAGGAGACAACAATTAAAGACACAACAGATTGTTGGTTTTTGCTCTGGAAATATATTTATTTGATCGCTTTAACACAGGGCTTTCCAACCCTGTGGAGCTGTCATGCTGTAGGTTTTCATTTTAATTTCAGTTTAAACTAACCTGATTCAGCCTTTCAACCAGCTACATTTAGTCATTTAGCAGACGCTCTTATCCAGAGCTAATTATTAGAATCAGGTGTGCTAAACTGTAAACCTAAAGCCCTGCTTTAAAACATTATTTACAAAACAAGAGTCTTCACATTTAGTATTAAACAATGAATTTCAATCAGTGTAAGATAATATAATCTAAACACACTTACACTGAAAGTACTGCATGCACTGTGTAACAAGTCTTGGCTACATGTGTGTGTAATAAACAGCTCTGCAGGAAATAACAATAAATGGCAGCTAAGCCAATCTCAGCAGAACTGCTCTGAAAAGGCTGTCTGGAGGCTCCTAGTAATGACCTGTCCCTGTGACCAACACACAGGCCATCAAGCAGAGGTGTGTAATGATGGCTGTGGGGAGGGCTGGCCCTAACAGAGGTACATGCAGGTTGTTTAGTAACTTGTCCTACCTCTCACCAACCTTCTAGGGCCCCATGAAAGAGAAATGCCCTGGATAACCTCCTTGAATAAAAGCGATCCTAAACTTAACTGCAAGTGTTGGGTACAGGAGAGCAATTAAACCACAACTGCTTTAACTTTTTCTCCCGTTCACACACACACGCACATTTTTCTTTCAGCCTTCTCTCCCCCGATATACACACTTTAACACTTTTAATTGTAACACATAATTACTTATTCCATTATAACTAAACCTGCGCTCTATGAGCTATTCAGTCTTGGGCAGCTCTAGCATCCCCTCAGACACACACTGAGAGCCAGCACCAGATGCTGCCTTCAAATCTAGAAAATGAAAAAGCGAGATAAGCTCTCCCACAAGCATAGTCCATCTTCCCAAACCCAACGATGCTCAGCACAGCAGGCTGCTCATCCTGCACATATTCCACTCTACAAAAGAGAATCCTACTCAACCAGGTGCTCCCTGTTCATCCCAGCTAACACTATCTATCAGATGGTCTGGAGGTTGAGATTGCTATTGAACTGATAGGATCTGGCCAAACAAGCCCACTGATGATGAAGAGAGTGGTTCTGAGTGGTTTTCTGTATTCTCCACACTAGAATCTATCAAGCGAGTACACGGAGCTCTAATTATTAATCCCTGGATATCCTCACTAGACAATTTTATATAGTTACATTGATCGATCTGACTAAAAGGCACTGATATCAAAAGGATTCCCCCAATATTCCTTATGTCATCCCAGTGCTGTACTGTACCTTTCAGTCTCCTGCTCAGGCGACTGGGATTTGCTGTCGATCCCAGGGAAGCTGTTCATATCCACATAGCCGTCATTCTCATTGGAGGGAGCCACCATCCGATTGGGGTCCTCAAAGAACTCTGTCACAGTCAGGGCTCGGGTGGGCCTGCCTGGGGGGATCTGGATGTTTTCATAGTCAGAGTTCAAGGCCGGGATGTTCTCGTAGTCGGACGTGTCAGCACTGGGAAAAGAGATGGAGCGGGGCTTGGTCAATGGGAGGGGCATGAGGGGGCGCCGCGAGCGGTCCTCAAAAGATTCCACCCTGGACACGCCCCTGCTGCCGTATCCCTTGAGATCTCCTTTCCTTCTCTGGGGGTCTTTGTAGAGGAGGAAGGTGGTGGGCTGGTCAGAGCGCTGCTGGGGCTTCACCATGCGGGACTGGAGCTGGGGGGAACTGTTGGTGCTCCTACGGTCCAGGTCCAAGACTCTGGCTGGACCATGGTGACTGGACTCAGAGGAGGACCGCGAAGAACGAATGCTCCCGTCTCCGAAACCTTTTTTCTCTGTCTTTCTTCTGAACTTCAGGGCCAAGAAGCGTTTAAATGAGGACTTTTTCTTCTCGGGCTTGCCGGTGGTTTCATGCTGGATGAGAAGGGACGGGGAGCTCTTTGTGATAGGTCTCTTGGTGATGTAAGCCAGCTCGAATGGTGGCGGGATGTCCACAAGAGAGGTTGGTGTGGAAACACCACTGGACGACTGATGGCTGCGCTGAGAGAAACTCCCAGAGGAAGTTATGACACAGGGCAGAGAAAGAGTGTCATCTTTCCTCTTCAGCCTACCCTCTTCCTTCAGGGACTGATCACCGTCCAGGTGAGCAGCCAATGACAGTTGACGTCCCTCTGCGGAGTAGGAACGTGGGTATAAGAGGAAGCGGCGAGGTTTTAGAGAAGGAATCAGTCTGTTGACCTCTGGCTGCTCTGGGCGTCTCAGGGGTTCTCCGTTCTGGTCTAAGGCCACGGTGCAGTAGTCATGGCTCTGGTACTCTGTACCCGTCTCCTCGGGAACCGTCTCAGGAACATACCCCGGAACCTTCCCCGAGTAGGACCGCGACCTTGTCACTATGGTCTTCCTGTCGAAAGAGACAAAGTTCTCCCCTTCAGAGTCAAACCCTGCCTCCTCATAGATATGTTCCTCGCTGTCAGAATCGGTGTCCTCTAAGTAAGGCACAATATGGCAGTCCAGTTCCTCTATGTCCTCCTCAAAGGCCTCAGTGGTGTGGGCAAAGACCACCCTGTTGGTGAGTTCAGGGGTCCTGCCCAGGTCCAGGTCCGTTGGCACAGTTATGTTGCACAGCCTGAGACGAGGCTGGCAGCTGTTCCTCTGACTGGTGGAGAGAGCCTGCTCTCGCTGGGCCGTTCTCTCTCTCGCCGTCTTCCCTCTGATCTGCTTTTTCTCTGTGTCCTCTGCCTCCTCGTCATCATCTCCTATCTCCACATAATCCTCTGATGAGACATACTCCAGCTGCTGGAAGTCATGTGCCTCGGGGCAGAGGGAATCCTCAATGTCTGCGTATTCATCCACTGACTCACTGTCTTTGGCTTCCTCTGTGAACTGGCCGGAGAGCTCAGTGCCCTCCCGAACGTCACCGCCCTCTAACCGCTTTTGCTTATCTTCTAGCTCTGCGACATCATCTGATGACACATAGTACGGTTCTTGATTCGAGGTGCCTGCTGTCGCCAGCTGCTCTGAAGTGCTTGGTTTGTCATCGTTGCAGTTGTCATCCGGAGTCATCTCTGGGTCAGCTGTACCGGCTGTGTCCGCAGGCACCATCTCTATGACGGAGTAAGGCTCAAACACGTCCTCTGTGCTGGCAGTGAAACGAAAGCGCCCAGAGGGGTCCTTTGTGGCACGTTCTGGCTGCCACACGCCCGAGTCACCCGTCTCCGCCGGGTCACATGTGTCAACAGCATCCTCTGAAGGGCCAATCACATCGTAGGGATACTCCTCACACACTGTCGGAAGCGAACAGCCATTTGAGCCTTGTGAGAAATCTGCCTCCTCAGCCTCATCCTGCAAACAATCCCCATGTGGGGCGGCGTCATCAGTCGCAAGAGAATTGTTACTCTCTGATTCTGGTTGGCTAAGAGATAACTGATAAGAGTCTTCTTGCACTAGACCTTCACATGGGTCTCCTGTTGGTTGCTCGATGATTTCGGTCTCTTCGGTAAATCCCTGTTCTTTAACCTGTTCTTCAACCTGTTCTCCTCCCCTCTCTTCTTCCCCTTCCTCACCGGTCCCCTTGCACTCTGGAAGTGTCTGGGTCAACGTGTTGTCCCAGTCTTGAGTGTCAGAGTGTTCCACTAGTGTGTCATCATTGTCACTCTCATGTGGGTTCAAGTCTTCTGTTTCGCCAGTGTTCTCCCTTTCAGTAGTGTCAGCAACAGCTCCGTAAGTAGCATTAATACCATTCACAGAGCCTGCGCTGTCTGTTTCAGCAGCATCCTCTTGTGCCTCTCTTTCTCCCTCCTTCTCTTTTTGCTCCTCCTCCATTGTATCCTCGCAGCTGACGTTGTCATCATGTCTGACTTCAGGGTTCTCCTGTGGCTCTCCTGGCTCCTGTTCTGGGGAGGAAGCCCCAGGCTCCTCAGAGGGGGACTCTGAGGAGCCTGGGGGTTCCTCCCTGTTCTGCTCCTGTTCTTGGGAGGAACCCCCAGGCTCCTCAGAGTCCCCCTCTGAGGAGCTCACATCTCCATTGCTCATGCTGTGATGAGAACATGGCTCCTCCTCCTCCACACGGGGATCTGACAGAAACAGGGATCCAGGTTTGGGAGCAGCAGGGGGCTTGGGGCCCTGGCCAGAGGGACCTGGCTTTGGCATCAGCTTTGATTCCACCTTGATTGTTAGATGATTGCGAATCTGTGGTTGAGGGACTCGTTTCTGGTAATCTGTAAAGAGACGAAAGATAGTTGTAACTGTGAAAGGCCATGGTTGAATCCCTGTTATTTAAGTGAATGTACTTAATTCCTGTTTATGATATATATTCCATGGTACATTTTAACACAAAATTGACCACAAAAAAAAAACAATAAGGATAAATTAACTGATTTTCAAATGTAGAGGAAATATATTTATCTTATAGTCAATGACATACAGACTATTGAAGGGCTCATTATCTGCAGGAAAAACAACATACTGTTGCACAACGAAATCTCCCTGACTGGGACACTGGGATGTAAATGCAAAGCAGCATGCAGTATGACTGACACTTCATGCATTGCAATTCAATACAATGGCTTGTGCACAGAGGGACATACTGTGATTTTGACTGGTGGGTTTTGCATGTAAATAACTGTATGTGTGAAACAAATTCTCCATCAATGCAGCTTTTATAACACATAACTTTGTCCAGAGTACTGACTTTTAAGTATTTAGGTAAAACACACCCTTACTTAACCCAACGTATACACTCGCATTCTCTTCCTGTTATTTAGTACCTGCCCTGACGCACATCCTATTAAACCCTGTGTGCACTCTGGGCTATCTTTCTTTCTCACTGTTTTCTGTTTCTCTCTTTAGTCTTTAAAGCATGTATCTCTTTCTCTCATTGTCTCCATCTTCCTTTCTGGCTTTATGTCTTTCTCTTTCTCTTCCTCTCCCTTCACTTTCATATAAGATGTGACTTTCCTTTCAGTGACTGTTTCAGCAGAGTCTTCTGAAAAGACTCCACAAAGGAAGTCCACAAGGAAAGAACTTTAAAAAACGCACCCTTACTCCTCAGTTAACCTTGCTAGAACACATTTTCACAACACAAATGATGTGATTCTTATTAATTGCCACGAACACACGCACGTCTTGCTGAAAAAGATGTTTCAGTGTGTCAAACAGTAAAACCAGGAGAAAACCTGGGTTCAGTCGCTCAGCAAACAACAGGATATGAATTATGCAACAAGAATTTGATTGTAACAAATGTTACAAAAACAAAGGAAAAGACAGTCACTAAGACCTTGACTGAGCCAAGCATACAGGATGTGATCTCAGTCTTTAAAAACATAACACTAAATGTTACTATGGTGAGACTAGTTTGAATTAATCAAATATTACTCTATTATCCACTTCAGCCCACAAACCCCAAACACAACATAGACCATAAGGCAACAGTAGGAATTGACCAACTTACTACAGGGCATTTAATCACTGCTTTCAACCGTCACAGTTCATCTTGACTTTGAGGTCCAGTTTTATCCCCTGTCTGACATAATAACTCACACCTGTCATGTAAGACTAAATCAAACAGTAAACCTGTCTGATCAATGATCAATCTTCTAGTCAAAGCAGGAGCACAAGTGCGTTATTCACTGTGATGACATATGAAGTAAAAAAGTGTATATTGCTACAATATTCACTCATATTTTCGACTAACATTATTGGAATAACACGCAAGCAGGAAAGCAAGAAAAGGGGAAAGAAGAAAGGAAAGCTAAATTTATCTATGACACTAAAAGCCCATAGTAAAACAACAACAGGAAGTAAAAGGTGTAAATAAGGTGCTGTCTTGCTTGATTATTGCATTAAATGCAAGGATAACATTACGCACCTGTGTTCATCTTGGGACATCATCCACCATAGCAACCGTTTGCCATCCACATTTTTTCTGAGGGTGAGCACAGTACATCCAAACGTTGAGTAAAGTCAAACTTATTTCGAATACATGGTGATGAAAATATTGGAATTGTTTCAATTCTACGTTTCACCAGTTGTCTCTTTGTCTTTGCCGATATAATCACTTGATCACGATTTCTCTTACAATGTAGCAGGTTTTTGTCCATTGAGAGCGTGTTCCCCCTCAGTCGATGCGCGACTGGAGCGCTCGAGGATGCATTGCAACTGTGGATGTTCCGTGTTCCCTCCCGCTTCCTGGGAGGTGGGTAGAGCGCGCGGACAAGGACCATTGACCAAACCCACAAAAAGATATATGAAAAGTTAAAGATATTGATTCCAATAATTTTGTATTATTAATTATATAGCTATTACTTAGATTTTACAAACAAGTTTATGTATCTCCATGCCAATTTACAGATAATTCACTCATTAGCGGCTACTGATAATGTTCTCGATGCAACAAAGCATTTTTCGGTAGACTCAAATGTTCTTAGTATACGAGGTAAACCTACGAACTAGTAATAGTAAGCAAGTTTATATTCCTTTATGTGCTCTTTCATATTTGCAGTCTATTGCTCTTGTCTAAACCCCTTGAAAGATAGTTGCTTAAACTGGCAGCTTGTCACCCTGTCAGTTAGGCCTATTTATCATAAGGGATACGTAATATATTAATCATGTTGCAAATGCGCTACTACAACACATCCTGAATACTTGGAACTCCTAGAAAAATTCCTAAAAACAATTTCTAAAAACAGTTTCCCTAGGACACCAAAAGCTTTTGCTATTGGCCGGGTTTCCTGCCTCAGCATCTGTTGCATGATTGGAGGAAGGCGACCCTTTAAAAACCTCTCTTCATAACAGGAAACCGCTCTCCCTTTTTCCTGCACAACAGGCAACACTTCCTTAGCAACAGATGGACAAGGATGGCAAGATTAACCCCTTAGGTAGGCTAATCTGAGCTGATTGACTGGTGCTGTGCTGTGCCTGAAGGCTGGAGGAGACACTAACTTTGAGAAACCTCCAACTGGGATTCATACTGGGGCTGTTCAAGGACATCAAAACCTTCTGAAACACAGAAGGAGGCAGAAATAGATAGTCACCTGGGGCCACTTTTTTGACAATCTCACAATGCAGGTGAAACACCCACACATTGGCGGGAAGATCTCCCCTCTATTCTTTTCCTCTCCTCACTTGAAGGTCAGATGATGCAGCAGACCTTTGGGAGTTTTCAACAGAGCAGAACTGAGAAGAGAAAAGGAATGGGGGCTGGGAGTACAATCAAATAATAATCTTTTGTTGAAACTCTGCAGGGCTTTGGTCCAGATGGCTTGTTGCTGAAAATAATATTTGCTCTAGGTTTATCTTTGCAGATGCAGTGTACGAAGCTGGTCCACAAGATTGTGTTTAGAGGATGTGTTTAGAACGATGCAGTACCAACATTGCTTTGCTTAAGATTGTTTATGTTCCTATAGCCTGTTTTCAGTTGTATGTGTGTCAGTAGCACCTATGTAATGCTCTGGAGGCTTTCCCTTTGTTTTGGAATTGAATCCTCTGGAAAGCACCTCTAAAGATAGCCCACACCTGCCCTTCTGGCACTGCCCGTTGTATTACTTTGATAAAGTGCTGTATGTGCATTTGACCTTTTTGAATTGTTTTGTACAAATCTTTTTTAATGATTGGTGGGGCAGCATAACAGTCTGTCAGTTGTATTGTTTCATTTGGATAGAAAAAGGTTTTAGTAGTAAATGTCTCTCCAGATGTTTCACAGTACAAACATGTTTTGGTCTGAGGACACAGGTTTCCTGGATTATGAGTGTGCTGTCTGCTGTGTCACTCCATCTGGAACACAACATCACTGCAGGAGAGAGAAGTAGTGGAGACACCAGGAAAAACATGTCAGAGGAGCAGAGAACAAACCGATCCAAACCCCCGCCACCCCTCTGGCTCCCCCACCGCCCCAAACAGGAAGCTGATTAGGGAAAAGGGTCAGCAACTTGTTCCCAGACCCCAGACATTTATGGATGTTTCGTAACACCTGCTCTGCCCAAGAGTGGACATAGATATGTTGAATGTTTTTGTCACCAGAAAGCTATGAGATGTTGTAATGCAATCAGTTACTGTAATCCCTTGTTTTGCTTGAAATTCCACTAATGTTCTGCATTAAAGTGCATTGGTTGGACACGTCTTGGTCAGCTTTTCTTTGAAATAGCAGGTGGATTGGTGCGTGTGTGATATCTGAAGAAATCATGTAGAAATTCTAAGTTGGGGGGTTTGACCAGGACACCATTGTAATTATTGGATGGTAAAGTGTTAGACTGCACTCAAGCACTGAACGATTTGACTATTGATCTTTGATTGATCACAAAGCAGAATTCAAAACAAAGCCTTTAGAGACCTGCTTATTTGACATAAGCTTCACAGTCTGACTCTATGTAGAAAACAAATACTACTCATTAAACAAAGAATTGTATAGTTGGTCAGGAAAGGTAGGAGATAGGGTAGGTGTGTGATTTCAGCCAGGTTAAGGTTTGACCCTCGTTGGACCTGTGTGGTGTTTTTTGCATGAGACTCGACTAAAACAATCAGAGACACAAAACAGGCGTGTGAAACTCAGGTACCTTTCTCTCTGTGTCAGAGTAGAAGCCTGGTGTCAGCAGGTTATGCTATCCTTTACCAACAATATGAAGACAGGCATATTCCCTGTGTTTTCCCCAGTACCACAGCCTAGAGCAGAGTACTGCAGTAAAAGTGGACCTGGGAAGTCAGCACTTCATCAAAAAAATAGCAAATAAAGACTCAATTCCCTGCAGGCCCGAGGACCTCTACAGCCAATCAATACAGCCGACCATTATTCCCCCCCCTCCCCCCTCTCCAACAAGACTGTTTTGTGTACTACTAAGGTGTTTACCATCCTCATGTTTCTTTGTAGTCATCCTCTTACTGTGGACTTTCTATTATCATATATAGTTTATTCAAGACTCCCTTTTACTTTTTTGGTTACTAATGCAAAAAGAGGTTGATGTATTAGTGTCTGACTGCATGTTGTATTATTTTGTAATCTACAGTATATAATTCTGTTTACAAGATATGAAACAGTATAAACTAACATAAAGATTAAGTGCCTGCTGGTTTTTCCTTAGCTAGGATACAGATGTAATTTATTTCAGCACAATACATGTTCCATCCTTGGTAATTAGCTGAACGCCCAGAGCCTCCTAGGTCAGTTTCTGATAACACAGACTTTGTTATTCTCTTTTCTCTATTCATAGAAAGACAATCCTCGAAGCTGAACTGTAAAAACAGCGATTTATAGGATCAAAATAAAACATTCAAGGAGCATCGTAAAGGAGGTTGTGCATGGCCTTTAAAATAAAGCACAATGGCGCAGTCAAAACATTAACCGCTGGCCTTTAGCTCAATAGATTTATGGACACTGTAAAGGTCTATCCTTCTGAGAGAGTGTTTGGTTTGTGCAGTCTTTCTCCTTCAGTCTTACAGCATTATTATTATTATTATTATTTATCTTCATTCTTGGCTGCATGTTTTTGTTTGTATTGAGCAATCATGTCCCTTTTCTGTCTCCAATATAAAACCGATTCCGCCGCTGAGGGTAAATGTGTGTTTTTGACATAATGTGTGTATTTGGTATGTGTGTGTGTTGTGTACCCCCACCATATAGAGTGTGTATGGGACCAGGGGCCGGCTCTCATTCTGTACAGTTCCATAACAACAGGATGATGAAAAAACCCAGTATTTACTCTTCCTGTCACTGTTTTCACATCTTTCAGCTTCTAGAGACTGGAAGGATGCAGATATCGCTGCAAGTGAATACATATCATTGACAATACTTTATTTTGGCATTATTCCCAACTACTATGAAATGCTCATGTAACTTCCTTGTTCCTGGTTTGTAAATGCATGCCAAGAAAACACAAACATGAGTATGGCAGTGCTACTCAAAGTTCTTTGTAACAACATGTGCTTCCGGCCTGTGTACTGTAGAGTGGAGCACATCACAATCATATCTTTACTCCCAAACAAAACATGTCTTGCATGTGCGTGTAGAATGAGCCAGTGAAACACTACCGCAGAGCCCTCTCACTGCTCTCATGTCGAACACATGGCGCAAACAATAACTCATGAATCTGAATGAAACAAAAGTCCAATATTTCAACAAACACCAAGACTAATAGAGCACTGGAGAAACAAGAACAGACATCCACATACAGTATGCTGCAAGAAAGAAAACATATTTGGGGGGTTTCCACATTGCATTGACAATGCATCTTTCATCATGCTGCCTGCCTGCTGATATGACTGAGAGCAGTGACGTCTGCTCAGACTCCCAGAGTGGCCTGCATGAGCCAGCCCACCGGTGAGGAAAACACAAAACACAGATGGTTGTTGTTTTTGGTTCTTCCGTCAGACCTGCGTGACCTTTACACAAAGATAACAGGGCGAGCTGTTATCCCCAGCCCCCCTCCCAAAACAAGGCGTCTTGGCAGCTCAGACAGAGCACTTCCTCTGTGCTCAGGGCTGTCTGATAGGACAATATCAATGGCTGACGGCACCTTTATTTTTTTGGCCCAAGGAAAAAAAGCTTTTGTTTTTTAATTAATTACAATTTTATTTTTATCAAAGCAAGGCACTGACTTACAGGAAATTTGAGATCTAGGTCAGAATAACTTTGAAGACTTTTTGTGCACAATATAATACAAGACCCTTTGCTCACAAGCCCCGCACTTTGAGTATGTACAGTAGCATCCAGTCCATGTCATTTTAACTCAACACGTTTGTGTGTCCTACATCAAAGCATGCTTAGTTCTCTGCATGTCTCCATCTCCTCGTGAAGACACAACATCCCACTCCTCACAGTCCCCTAAGGACGCAAGGTGACCCTCGTGCCACAGGGGTCCTCTGAGACTCTTAGGCATTCCTGTCTAAATGACATAGCGTGTTTCATGTCAACATGCTAACACACAGACACTCACACGTACACACACAGAGACACACACACGTTTACTCAGTGGGGAATAGTGAAAGCAGTTGTCCTGCCTCTGGTCAGGGTTTTGCTGAGGTTGTTTGAGCTGAAGCTCTCTGGTCTTCACGTGCTCCAGAGCCCCAGGGAGGAAGGGGGATGCTCGGTGCTCATGCTCTGAGCGTGTTCTCACCAGATCAGCACAAATGGTACACTCAATTTTCCTTTATGGTGATAGCGAAATCATCATGCATCGTATGCTCATATGTGTTATGTGTTTATGTGTGTGTGTGTGTCTAGGTTGTGACATGGACTACTGAACATCAGCAGGGTATGAGGCTGGAGGAAAAACGTTTAAACATCCCTCCTGGTCATTTTATTCACAGATCACACTATTTTAACAAAAGGCTCACACCATTATGGTAGGTAATACAATGCTCCAATGGCACAAACATTGCAAAGGTCTAAGAATGAAGCAGATATATTAAAATGTCCTAAGATTAACAGATGAAATTTGTTCTGTAGGCACAGATTAGCATTTCACATAAATGTGAAGCTTGTCTTTTTAAGTGACAGTACCGTATGTCTGTTTCTCTTTTTCTTCTGCGAGTTGCCACAAAATTGACATGTTATGTTAATACTGTTAAGGTCAGTTTGTCATTGCATTGTAGTTTTATTAAGACTGACTGCCATTTCACGAGACTGAGGCATCTGTGATGATACTTATGTTTCCTGACAGAGTACTTTATTCTTCAGCTCAGACAGAGATGTAATTTAAATACATTTCATATCTAACCAACCATATTTGATTAACTCTGTGTGAACTGGTCTCCCTTTTATCACCACATCTATTACTCAATAACAGTCAGGCTAATCTCAATAGAGCTCAGTGATCTGAGTGAAACAGGCATTGCTGGACGAGTGACGAATGTGAGATGAATGCAGGATGTGAGGCCAGAGGAGCCAGCCTGAAAGCACAGGGATGAAACAGTGGTGTCTGCTGCTGCGGCTCAGAACCCCCCTGGGCCTCACCTTCATGTGCCACTTAACCTCATTACCGAAGGCAATGAAGAGGCACTGAAAATCTTACTCATGCACACACACACATGCACAGACACACACAGACACACATGCACATACACAGTAGCTGCACAAACTGCACTATACAAACACAAGGTATGCACATTTCATCTTTTCTGAGACCCGTTCAATAGATTTCTCCTTTATTGCCTACTTATGGGGATATTCCTTGGTTAGTAGGGGTTTAAATCTCTCCGTTATTGCACTGCCATGGCGCCACAATGGTGGCTACATGAACTGTGAAATGACACAGCGTTGCCCTGGTCCTGCTGAAGAGGCTCTGTGTGGGCTGTAGCCACAGGACCACAGGGTCAAAGAGGGGTGACGGGAGAGTGGACAACCCACGGGTCAAGGGGGAGGAGGGGGTTTCGTTATTTCAAACAATAAAGATTCCAATTACAAAAGCCTCTACCACCTCAAGATTGTGATAATCAGTAGGCCGATTGAATTTTGACCCCTGGGTTTCCATGGCAACAACATCTGTTCCAAGGCTGGTGACCTGTGTGATGGACAGATGCTGGTGGGGATGTTCAGAGGACACACATCACCTTCAGAGACACAGATTATATGCCATTGATGAACTCAGGGTTGCACTTTGCCGAGCCTGTTCCTCCTCTCTTCTGTTTCTTACAGTAAATGAGTATTCAGTTGATAAGTCCTTCTCCAGATGAATAAAAAAATATGTCATTTCTGAAACCAAAAACGGTGGTAAACAGCACATGGAAAACGTCTGGCATTGTTTGAGAGGGAGTGTTCTCAGCAGGAGGGATGCTGTCCATTCATCAGAGGTTTTTATGGAGTTCCATTATCAGTTTGTGCTAAGCAAAGATGCAAACAGGCCATAACATCCAGAACACCACCCTCAGGATAAACCTGCTATTGAATTCCTATTCTCATGTTGCTTATTCTGCTGTATAAACCTCTGGTCTACCTGTTAACATCCCATTCAAAATGTCCTCTTTTTTCTGCCGGAATGGGGAATGGTATTTGCCCATGCATAACTGCACTTTTCATTACTCTGTTCAGGTGAGGAGGTGAGGAACGACTGAGGCAGCTAAACAGGGCTCCTCAGCTCTCATGTACATCTCATGTAAAATAGGAGGTTATGTCTGGAGTGGCTTCTTATCAAACTGTGTCTTCCCAGAAGACTGTCAGCGATGACAGACGGGGAAATGAGGCCTTGGTGGGCACTGAGATGGAACAAAAGATGTCTCAGTCAGATAGTAGCAGGCTAATGAAGTTCTCTGTGTGCTACGCTGCTGTGCGCACAGCAGTGTCTGTCACCACAAAGCTCTGAAATGTCTTTCAGCATAAAAAAACAAAGATCTCTCACGACATCAAGAAGACATGATGAGGCCGATACAAAACATGTTCAATGACAGTGATCAAATATGAATAAGAAAAAGCTGTAAAGTTTTGTCATTGCTCCCCTGGTTCTTTTCGGGTGACGATTTGTCCGATGATGTCCTCCCTCATTGCTGGCTCTGCCTCATCTCTTATGTGCATCCATTAAGCCAGGAATGATGAGAGGAAGCCATCACAAGGGCAGCCACAGCAGGGTCTAAAGCTGATTAGAATACTGCCAGCCAGCACACAGACCATACCCCTTAAGCACACTCATATATTCAATAGAAAATACACCCCAGGCAACTAATCAATATATATGAACAGATATAATATCATACCATTCATCTTGATGGAGAGAATGTCTATTAATTAGCATTTGCATCAAAGATATTCAATCACTCTTCTTGTTCGTTGTATATTTTGCAGATGGGTAATTTGGCAAAGTTTCACACAGACTATAGATCTACACCCTACTTATTCTCTCTCACTGGTTTCCCTGAAATCAAATGAGCTTGTCCAGCATTTAAACATGAGAGCCACTTGTAGAGGATACTTCCCTACATCAGTCTTAATGACTGGCCAAGCAAGTGCCTGGTGGTAGTTTAATTTTATTGTACAGCCATTCAAAGTGGCCCTAGGGAGTATGGAAGACTGCATGGAAAGTAATACTGTGATTAAAATACCTCACTGTGAACACAAATACCAGATAACAAAGGATTATTTCTTATCTCTCAAGTAGGGTGGTTGAATCATGGTTGTTTATGATAAGAGGTTAAAATGCTGAGTTTCTTGTAGGCCCCTATCTACAACCTTCTCTTAAAAGAGGATACTCAGGCAAAATGAAACTCAAAATGTTACATCTTACTAGACAGTGTCTATAACAAAAACTCAAAATGAGTTCAATGATTTCCTGTGCCATGCTGATTGGGTTTCCACTTCCAGTGTGAGCTGTTGATGAGAAGTGATGAGATAAAACAGCCTTGAGTGAGACAAGTAGTTCAACAACAAAAAGGCGGGTTAAAATTGTATTGAGTGCCATTAAATGTGATTGTACCCTCTAATGTTGAGGACAGTGCCAGGCACATCCGGCATGAATACCAATGCCTTCTCTGAGTCATCAGGTTTTCACAGGAACAGCCCGTCTCAGCACGAACGCCTAAGTGATCTAATGTGTGTGTGATCAGCAGAGCATGTGTTCAAATGTGTGTATTCAGTGATAGCACTTCCCTGGGGACTGCGTGTATCCCCTGGTGGAACAGCGCGCAGAATGGGCTTGATTTATGTTCTGCCCCGATTAGACTGTTCCCTCTTTAGTTTATCTCTCTCCCTCTCTTTTACTCTGGGAACCGCTCCCTCTCTCCACCCCCAACACCTCCTACCTCTGTTTCTTTCTTTCAGCCTCTCTTGCTCTGCATGGTGGTGAACCGGGCGAGGGGAGTGACAGAGGAGACTAAAACTGTCTGGTTCTGAAGAAGAAGCCCCAAGCAGGTGAGTCGACTGGAACTGACCTCAGGAGAGCAGGGTTCCATCCACCACCAGAGTCTCTGGAGTGAAGCCCGAGGAGAGCCCGAGTCTGTTCCATAACAGCTACCACATCCCCACTGTTCCTGAGGGACTCGTATGTGCGTTCCACCATGGACTCTCACAACCTGAACATTTCAAAGACGTAATAACAAATGTTGCTTTGTACCACCATTTATGATTTTATTGCTTTCCCATGACAAGTGCCATAGTATTTTACCTTGAGCATCACCAAGGGAGGCACCGAGCTAAGTAAAATATGTTGTTGTTAACAAACAATACCTTATGGGCAGTGGAATTTCAAAACATGAGTCTGCACACACTGTTGTAACCAAATATAAAATGTCCCCTTGGAACTTAAACAAGAATGATAGCATTAATCATCTTTCTACCATGAGTTAGAGTTGAGAGTGTTTAAAAGTGTCAAATTGTGTAAGAGGTTAAACAGTCAACTGCAGACAAACCTGAACACAGTACCAGCCAGTGGAATGACGCCAGAAGGAAGGATCATGAGCAGTATATCCATTGCAGATGTATTTTGTTAACAGTCCCTGTAATCCACACGATGAATGTTGGTTTCCATAACATCTTTATCATCTACTGTTTCACCTTTTACTGAAAAGAATCTTGGAATTTGATTAAGTACATAGACTCTTTTCACTGCTGTTAAACCTCTTGGACTGTAAAACAACATTGGTATTTGAGTTGTATATCATGATCATAAAATACTGACAATGGGTTGTTGCTTGTGTGGATGAGAAGATCAATAAGGAGCTCATGTCACATTGATTAAACTCAGACTAACAGAATCCCATCTATGTGACTTGAATGTTAACTCCTTTTAGATCTCCTGTCACCTGGAGGTCCAGAGCATCTCTGTCTATAACTGGTTTTGGAAAGTCTGAAGTGATCAGAATCACTTTCTGATCTAAGGCATCGGGCCAGGATGAACAGAAATGCTTTGGAAAAGCAATGCCATTTGTGGGATCAAAGTGACCAGTTTTGGAGTTGTTTAACTGTGTTCTGCATTTCTTTCTCCCCTGCCCATCCTCTCAAAGTGTTCATCCCTCATCAGTTTTTACTCATGTAAGATGTACAACAATTATGCTGCTATTAACATAAAAATGAGCATTTCAGTTGGCTTTGTGGCAGTAATTACCAGTTTGAAAACCCGTAATCTACTCCGGGGAATTAGTATACTAAATAATTGAGCATACTGTCATTCAGGTTTCCCCTGTCCAGCATGAATCTATTCATTAACAATTCTCATTGCTAGAGAAAAATCTACTCACAAGTGATGAGTGTGTAATGCTAAACCCTATGACAAGAGAGCTTACAGCTTGTTCATCCCTTTCAATTGGTATGACCCCAATCAACACATTGACACCATGGTCATCAGGATTATGATTATGGTAAATTCCAAACATGAAGGAGAAGATTACCGATGTTCTCTAAAATGGCACCACTGCTCTTAAAAAGGTTTTGAAGTCAATGGTGTTTCATGCATTTTACGAGAGACACTAAGTCTGTACTCTCGATTGTACAGTAAGTAAAAACTCCCATACCCTCTGCTTCCCGGAATATGATGGTCCAGAAGTCCATCTGCTGCTATGTTTTGGAAGAGTGTGTCCTGGAACCTGTAAACACCATGCAGACATGTAACACTCCAAGCAGGTGCATCAATTATTCAGTGCTGGAATGGATTCCTTTCTGCTTCCAGTAGAGTTCTGATAATACCTTGAACACTCCGGGCCCTTTCACCCCCTCACCCATGACTCGGTACAACAGATTGGAAGTACGGAACAGGGAGGAGCAAAGGTATTGCAGACCAAAGAGGTAGAGTTTCCTTTCTGTTAGTGTTAGTGGCTTTTGCCAACTGAATAAACAATCCTCTAATGCATCTTGAGAAAGAATGGGACACATCCTCTGTGTTACGCGATGTGTTGGATTCCAAAATGGCTGCCTGGCTGGCACTGGTGAAAAGAGTCAATACTGTCCCAGTCTCCATGGTGATTTGTGGCAGTATGAATGGGCAAATCGTACGTTTTCTAAAAACATCCACAGCTTTGGCAGCCCACAAACACAAACCAGGAATAGGAAGAGATCAAAGCCTGTTTTAGAGCAACTAGAAGAAGCCCACATGTCGTTTTCACGTGCCTAACATTTTTACAATAGCTATAGCCTATTATTATTGAAGTAGTAGCCAAACAAATCTTTATTGATCAATAAAAGTACAGCATGACCTCTACAGCTGTGCAGCTGTACCTTTCCAGGTCAATCCCCTGTGGAAGCTGGTCACCTCTAATGACCACAGACTGGGCTCTGATCCCCTTTGTAATGTGGTGATGTCTGCCACTGCTGTAGACACAGGTCCAGGATTTACTCTCTTTATTACCTCAGTAGAGAGTTTAATTTCCTGCCCATTTGGGTGTGTTAGTGCTACAAGCAGGCATGTGTCAAGACTGGCAATCACTCAGAGTCATACTGTGAGACAATGACACACAGCAGGATCATTACCCCAGGCAGGGAGACCGCACCTCCAAGGAGAAGCAGACTGGACTGGCTAGGAGAGAGAAAGGTAGAGAGATAGATGGTGGAGAGTTCCAAAAATGTGGAGAGGAAGAAAGGGAGAAGGAGAAAGAGAGTGTGATAGAGGAAGAGAGGGACAGGGAGGGACAGATACAGAAAGAGAGAGAGAGAGAGAGAGAGAGAGAGAGAGAGAGAGAGAGGGAGGGGGAGATGGAGAGAGTCTGTGTATTTTAATGAGTTTACAGTACACTAAGGACGTAATGTGACACTCATTACTCCATTGATTGGTCCAAGGAAGCTCATAAACATCATTTGGGTTCTGTCTTGATGAATAAGTTACCACAAACATTTTTAATCAACATGCTATCTTGGTAGGGTTATACTGAATTCATTATGATGGGCTAGGGAATATACTGAGAATGTTCTGTTTTATTTTACAGTACAGTTTGCATTCTTTAGTGAATTTCTAATAGATACCCAGTGAGGGTATGTGGTGGTACTGTTAATGTAAATGGTTATCTTGTCAGTAGCTTTTTAGAGAATACTATCTAAAAAACACAAGTGAATAATCAAATTAATCACTTATGAGCAATACTTACTGGCTTCCTGTACGCACAGTGAACTACAACAGTTGTAACAGTTATTACAATGAAACACTGATGTGTATCAACTTGAGTTATTTGGTCATAAAATACTTCCAAACTACTTTTATTATTGTGCATGTTGAGGTTTTACCATGATATGCACAAAATAAGTTCATCTATCTCTGCAACCTCACTGCCAACAGGGCATTATAAGGATATTAACACTTTTAAATGTCCACAACCACATACATTACTATTGCATTAAGAGAGCACTAGAGTACTTTATGGTTAGATAGGGCTTTAGATAGGGTTCTAAGACCTTTATCAAGTCTGTTGTAATGACAAAACAACCTAAACGGTGCCCCTTGGTCTGATGGAAGAGGGGTAGAGTTGACAGTGTATTAATATTAACACAACGGATGCAGGAATTGTGAATATTTGACTCTATTTGATGCAAGAAATGTAAAACTAAAGTTAAATACATGTATTTAATAACAGTGCTAATCAATTAAATCAATTAAAAGGCAAACGTGTTACAAAATTAAGGTTCTAAATCTTACCTACTCTAGCATGACACAAAATTGTACATCGGAGAGGGAAAGAGACAGAAGTCAGACCTGATGGCCAGATGAGGGACAGAGAAAGAACCAAGTAAGAGAAGAAGCGAGAGAACAATTGTCCACATTCCTTTTCATACCCAACCATCACCTGTCACAAACATCCAATCAGACCACATCTTGAACCTTCCTTCTCAGCATATAACTGTCACACAAAGAGGTGTGAGAAACATCAAGAAAAACTTATTCAAGTAACTCAAGTCTTAAGTATGTGTGAGCAGGTGTCTACCAGCCTACACTACCACAGGTATTGTATTCTAGACTGTGTGTAGTCGGTGAGTTTCATCTTCACCAGCAACAGTGGGCCCCAAACTCTCCTCTCCCAGTCGGAGTCCCCTCCCCTCTCCTCAGCCACGTCCTGAGCAGTGAGGAAGGATATTCCTCACTTCCTAGAGCTCCACCCTGCCCTACGTACCAGAGAGGAAAGAGGAGAGAATAAAAAAGCAGAAATATTCCTAAGGGGATAAACCTGAGAGTGGGAACAGACAAAACATTGTAGATCCACCAGGCCAAAGTAACTCCACAGCAAACACGCTTTCACATTTTTGGAGAAAAATAATTTGATTATATGGGCGAGAGGCTTCTGCATGAATTGATAATTTATCCTGAAGTCGTCTGACATTGTGTTGACATATCTGACACACAGTCAGAACTGTCTATCGGCATCTTCCATCTTCGAAAGGGCTTTGTTGATCATTAGCAGACATTCTTTAGTTGCTGCAAAATGGATGGTGTCTTATCATTGTAATCTCATTCAACATGGGGAACCTAACTCTATTGGTAGAACAGAATGAATGGTAAGACAGGAAACACACTGAGGAGGACAGGAAACGGAACGCACATGCAGGAATAAACAGGGTTGAAATAGCCAGAAAGGAAATTTCCGTTTCTCTGTACTCTCTTGTAGCCAGGAATATTCATTTAGTGTCCTTGAAGAACCTAACACAAGCCTATCCCACAGATCAAGGAGGTAAAATGACAATAATATTACTATAAAGATAGAGATTGGAGGGGTTGAAAGAGAATGATGAGAATAAGGTACACCTCTCCTTGTTTTATGTTGGGATTTCTTGAAGTCCCACTGACATAAACATTGTTCACCTCAAAGACATGTCTGGACATTGGATGTGATTGTTTTGAGAAACATGCTTCATGTGAAATTATCTTTATGTTTGTTTGAAAGGGGATTTAATGTATGAAGAAGATTATGTTCAGACTTTTCTTTGTGGTACAATGACATTCCTTCGTGGATGCCCCCTGACTTTCTTCTGATCCTGCCAAACACTGAAGTGGATGATGGGACCTCCTTTCAATCTTAGAAAAGCTCTTGGGGACTAAACAGCGGGAAAAAACATGTGAGGCAAGGTCAGTGTGAGCCCTCCGCCCCTCCAGCCAGGAAGTGCCTAGCACAAACTGCATGTAGGGCCCTGCCCATCAGAAACAGGAAGTACAAAGTGCAAACCAGCAATGACGCCCCACCCCTCACACCAGGATTATGTATTATATTGTCCACTCTCCGGTTCTGGTCTTAAAGACTGATTTAGAATAAGCTCTCCCTTTATCTCTTCCTGGAGACTCCACCATAAACTTTGTGAACTGAGGGTTATCACTTAAACAATGAGATGCCTTTCAGGGATAGAAGCAACAAGTTTCAAGTGGAACACATGAGTGTTCATGGCCATCAAATGACCACTTTTAAGACTGAATTTATGTTTATACTTGCAACTTATTCATGTCTGACCCCTTTTGGGTTTGGCTACTTTACACTACGTCAAACTGTTGGCATGGAGACAAACAGGAGCTAACGGACTTGAACCATCAAAAACAAAATGTCTTTTCACAGCACATGAGAAATATTTGCTGGACTTTAGAGTTACAATGAACACACCAGGCAATTTTATCTTATGAAGTAAACACATCAATCATATTCAATAATTTAATAAGTGTCTAATGTGCAACAGGGGACGTTTCCTGCTTTAATAAAATAAATTGGGGTAGTATGTTCCCTTGTTAATTTATTCAGACATACTTCACGAGAGTCAGGTTTTAAATCTTTCACAATACAATGCACATTTTTTATGTACACCATACATTCAGTCAAACACACACACACACACTCACACACACACACACACACACACACACATTAGCGACAGGACAACACAGTTTTATGGGGATAGTGTAATGATGTTGTGAGCAGTATAGATAAATCACATGGGCCTTAATCAGCCCACTGAGGCAGAGGAGTGATCCATCACTCTGGTGACTGTGAAGCACTCTGGGTGTGCTGAGCCCTTCTCCTTCCACTGACAGCATCGCTCAGTAACCTCCATAGGAGACAAGAATGACACCTCATCATTATCACTATCAACACTACTGGAGAGTACACGTAGGCACTTCTCAATTAACTGTAGTCTATGACACAATGGTTCAAGTAGAGAGAGTCTCCTGGATGACATTCCATACGTTTCTTGGACTAGTTTGGTTGTTCAATATGGATCCATAAATTGCAGGTGTATCAGGCGTAGTCCTGCTACTCTTCAGAGTCACTTACACCTGAGCTTTACCCACACTGGGCTTCGAACTCTGAACCTCCAGCTTGCAAGCATGACCACTAACCAGCTACATGCCCGAAAAACTAGCTTTTCCCTGACACGGGTGGACTGTACTTATACTGAGGAGAAGAGAGTTTACCAATTCATCTCAGCTACACAGGCCCTATCATAATATTTTTCCAAGAAAGATATCAGAGAAGCAGTAAAACTAACACAAGGTCACCTGCCTCTCCACCAAGGTTCTTCATCTAAGACCGTTTCATCCAACTGACTAGCCCTTGGTGATGGAGTGGTGATCTAGATTCACTGTGCACACAGTCCTCCATGCATACAACTACGCTCACAGTGATGGACGAGAGACGATGCGGCCACCTCAAAGGCATTGTGACATTCAGAAGCTGCCTTTTTAAAGGCAGGAGAACTGATAAATGATGTGGAGGAATCTGTTTATAAGGCCATAGGTGGAAACTGGAATGGGTTTTGCTTGACAGTTTGAAAAGTATGTTACAGATTTGAAGCGCTGAACTATTACTTCTGTTTTATACATATATCAATGTGTTCTCTGCCATTTTGTTCTTAACTTGGAAACCAGGTTCCCAGTAACAGGTTTTGCTATGTTTTACAAGTAGAACTTTTAATGCATTTTAGAAAGATTTGTTGTCATATTGCTGAAATATCTGCCATATTTGGATAGGTCTGTATAATCGAAAATAGAAGAGAGACCAAATCACAAGAGAGGCTGAAATGGTATCCAGTCAGCTATGAAGGTCAACTCTGAGTTACCATGCTTATTAGTCATCAGTTTCCAGAGGCTGTCACTTGGAACAAAAATCTCATTAATATAAAAAAAATCACAATCTTTGTCCGAATTGCATGAAGATTCATTCTTGTAAAATTATACACAGATGCATGTGCTTCTGTACACACAGACACACGCACGCACACACACACACACACACACACACACACACACACACACACACACACACACACACACACACACACACACACACACACACACACACACACACACACACACACACATACAGTGTACATATATGTAAGTTTCAACACAGTGGAGTCTGACTTTGGTCTCAGCAGGAGGTAACAAGAGATACATTATCATAATGTAGTTGTGGGTGGACAATTAATGAGTTAATTAATTAATTATATGAATGGGCTAGTATGTGTCTAAACATGCAGTGAGGCACATCCAAGTTTTATTAATCATTCTGGCATCAGATGAACACCCAACATTCATGAGAACAATCTATCTAGTTAATCAGATGATACTAGTAGGCAGTTGGGTAGACTGGTAAATAAATTATAATTAGGAACCTTGAAAGCTATTATCATTTTGAACTCCTACAATCTCTCACCAGCTATGTATTTGCACATTATACACTAATACTTGCTTGACTTTGCTATGAGAGCAATCTTCATTTTTAGAGAAAGGTGTTTCTAAAAATAACCACAAAAAGACGAGTAATATATACTAGTCACCCCTGAATAATTGATCATGCTGAAGATTGCATTTAGGCCAATAAAGTCAACTAAGATTAATTGTCCCCTCTAAAGAGTCATCTGAGATTTACTCCGGATTTTCTCCTCCCCTGTAAAATTGTAAACTGGTTTTATAGGTTATTGCTAATCTTATTGGCCTAAACTCTACAGAACAGTGTAATAATCATCAGTGTCATTATAAAAAAAAAACAATAACGAATAGACTACTTAAGTTTAAAGTATCTAACACGCTATACATTAGCTTGCACAGGTTGATGAAACTATTCAAAACGGGATCTTTCGAGGATTGTTTTTATGAAAACAAATCAATGACATAATGTTTTGAATTTTAAAAGGCATTGAATACGTAATATTGAAATTAAAACAGCACCGAATTTGTTGGTTTTGAATTCACCTCTTTAAATTGAAATATGAATTTATTTCAATAAAAATAAAAAAATAAAAAATTCATCCGGGATGGGATACCTACTTGGACCGGACCTCTCTCCTCAGACCACAGTCGGTGCTTGTATGACTGATCTGACTGCATGTATGACTAGCCTACACCTGGATGAGAAGGGCCTGAGGAGAGAGGTTTGAAGTTGGGCCCCAATTTTTCCGGACCCAAACTTTTCGGCTGACATTTTGTTTGTTCGAAAATAATTTATCTAAATTTCACCATTCGATTTTGAGCAGGCTGCATTTTGTTCTATTTGCATTTTTGAGCCTTGAATGTATTTTTTATTTTGGGGGGATCTGAATTTTAGTGTTTGAATTTGAGGAACCAGAATTTCCGAACCTTGAGTTTTTGGATCTGAATTTTTTTCGTTGGTGTTTAAATTTCAATATTAAGTATTCAATGCATTTTATAATTCAAAACATTATGTTACTGATTTGCTTCCATAGTTTTTATTGTGTAGAAGAAACCACGAATTACAAATACTGTATATTACACGGGACGTACAGTAAGAAGCTTGCGTGTATCTGGAAGCAAATACTGCCTTCCACTGGCGTTCCAGTGTGTGACGCTTTCTAATTTCCCCAGTGACTGATTTTTCGATGTCCTCAGATTGGTCTACCACAGATCCTGCAGTGCATTGTGGTTGGATTTGAGTAACAAAAATATGGCGGATTCGGACGAGCCGTAAGTAGCTAGTTGCCGAAGAAACAAGCAAGAAATAGCAAATAACTGCCCGAACGATGCTTTCAAATCTCATTAACCGATGAAAGCAACGCATGAATCAACCTTCTTTTATTCTCTCTTTTTAGGGAGAAGAAAAGAAGGAGAGTAGTGGAGCTGACTGAGAAGTTAGTAATGATTTGCTAGAACTGGCAGTAGGTTTGAGGTTAGCATACTAGCTAGCGTGCAGTGCACACTGCTGCACAGTCAAGGGCTAGACTGTCAGCTAGTTATAAACGTGATTCCATCTAAGGATTTGTTTATGGGGTTAAGGAGTCACGTAGGGTTGTAGTCTGCTTGACTACACAGCTGAGCTAAACTAGTTTGGATACGTCAATTACTAGCTAGTTAGCTACTGTACCTAACTAACTTGGCAGATGAGCTGTATGGTCACAGCCAACTGTCTAGTTTAACAAGCCTACAGTGATTTTTTTTATAATGAAACAATTATACATTGTCCTGTCCTCACCAAAAAATGGCAGTGACGTTTTTTTTGTCTACGATCATTTGGACACCATCCATTCCTGTAGGCAGGTTAGCTAGCGAAGTTAATTGAGCTTATTTTGCTGACACCACTACTCGAGCTTCTCAAGCTTACGCAGTCGCCTTTACTTTAGCATCACGACTATTCTGTTCACCATCATTTTGTCTGAAAACCATGGGTTAGCTAGCTAGTCCCTGCCCCCCCCCCCCTATATTGAAACAACACAATGTCAAGTTCACACTTAAGTTCAAATCAGCTCAAAAGCAAGTATTTGCATATATGTATTGTGCTGCACATTAACCTTCAGATATGCCTTACGTCATTTGCATGCTTTGTTGTGCAATTAACTTTATGACTTTATGACAATTTTTAAGGAGATTGACTCAACCTTAATCTCTACGTATCCAATTGAGCTGAACTTTTGTGGTATTTAAAGGATGGTGGTGGATGGTGGCAGTGGAGACCGGGGCGAATGGGAGGGCCGATGGAATCACATCAAGAAGTTTCTGGAGAGATCGGGACCTTTCACCCATCCAGATTTTGAAGCTAGCACAGAGGTAAAGTGGTCATCCTAGGTATAGTACAGGTTCTACACCTCTACTACAGGTGTTCGAATTGAACATGGTTGCATGCTGATACTGGCAATTGTTTATTTCCCATGTGTTCTTTCGCTGATTATTGCACATCCCTCACAGACTCTTCAGTTTATATTGGATACCTGCAAAATTCTTGTGATCGGTGCAGGTGGCCTTGGATGTGAGCTCCTTAAGGATCTGGTATGACTCTAATGTCCATTTCATTAGACTAGATTTTACCTCTAAAATGATATGGCCTATGTAGTTTGTAGTCTTATTTGAGGTGTAATTCAACAAACGTTCTTTCAAATACTCTTGTCTTTGTCTTTTCCTTTGGACCAGGCCCTGTCTGCATTTCGTAACATACACGTTATAGACATGGATACCATTGACGTGTCAAACCTCAACAGACAGTTTCTCTTCAGGTCCAAACGTCCTTAAGACTGAGTTTTTCAGTTTATATATATATGTTATATAAGTCAATGTGGCTGTTTGTTGACTTTTTATTTTTGTTTATTCCCGTAGACCTAAAGACGTTGGACAGCCTAAAGCTGATGTTGCAGCTGATTTCATCAACAATCGTATTCCAGGATGCAATGTAGTCCCGTATCCTATATACAAGAATTATATGCTGTGGGATTTATTGTTAAATCATTTTTGGGGCATTTTTTATTATTATTATCCAGCAACCACTCAATGTAAGAATCCTTGATCCTTGTTTAGACATTTCAAGAAAATTCAAGACTTTGATGAGACATTTTACAGACGTAAGCCTCAAGGTTCTTTTTGTTTTTGATCTTCACCAAATACTGAACATTTTAAAATTAATTTGGTCCCTTCCCTATCCTTTCCTCAGAATTCCACATTATTGTTTGTGGACTGGACTCCATCATTGCCAGAAGGTGGATGAATGGCATGCTGGTACATATCCCTCAATCCATTCTGTATTTAAACAGTTAAGAAGAACTTGACTGCTTGAATTTTAATGATTGTATGTCTGGTTGACTTAAGCTTTTCATCATTTCCTAGCTTTCTATGCTGGTCTATGACGATGGAGTTCTAGACCCCAGCTCCATCATCCCTCTGATTGATGGAGGAACTGAAGGATTCAAGGGCAATGCTCGGGTGATCCTGCCTGGCATGACCGCCTGCATCGACTGCACCCTGGAGCTCTACCCTCCACAGGTCTGCAGGCACTGTCTTCCCAACAAAGTATCATGAAGCAGGAAAGCAGATGATCTATTCAACCAGCTGAAGTATGCCCCGCTTATGCTGAAGCCTTTTGATTTCTCTTGTCAGATCAACTTCCCCATGTGTACGATAGCCTCCATGCCTCGGTTACCAGAACATTGTGTTGAGTATGTCCGCATGCTGCTCTGGCCTAAAGAGAAGCCTTTTGGAGGTGAGCATAATACTGTGTGGCCATAAAATGTTCACACTTCTAGAAACATCCCAGTGAGTGTGGTGATTGTGTGTATGGTGTGTGTTTGTACACACAGACGGTGTGGGGCTGGATGGAGATGACCCAGAGCACATCCAGTGGGTGTACCAGAGGTCTCTGGAAAGGGCAGCAGAGTTCAGCATCACAGGAGTGACCTACAGACTCACCCAGGGTGAGGACACCCTCCGTCTCTGTCGTAAACCACACTATCCCTGTTCTTAAGTCTCCAAAAGGATCTGACCTAGAACAAGAGATGGAATGAGCAAAGTTTTAATAATAATGGTATCCTTTGTTTCCAATTGAATCAGTTTATACTTTGGACAGATAGTTGCAAATTCATAAATTGTCTATGTATCTATGTAGGGTTCTTACAATTTACATGCTCTGTTAGACCCTTGTGTTATATGTTAACCATTGACGTATGCATGTTAATATTAAACTTTATATCTCATAATGCAGGTGTTGTAAAGAGGATAATTCCGGCTGTGGCATCCACAAACGCGGTCATTGCTGGTAAATCATAAAATTTTCAACCCTGCGCCTGTCTGAAATTTAACAGGCTGTTGTATGTGGTTAACTATGGTACAGCACTGTAAGTGTGTCAATAATCTTTACTGTTGGTACATTTATACTGTGTTCCTTTAACTTTTCGTTTTTCCTTTAATTTTAGCGGCCTGCGCCACAGAGGTTTTTAAAATAGCATCAAGGTGAGCTCCTGGTCCCTGGCTGACGGTCATCCAAAGCAGTCATACATGAATATGTCTAAAGTAAAAGTTATGTTGATTGAGGAACTCCGGTTTTTCTACATTATTTGCAGTGCCTACATTCCTTTGAACAACTATATGGTTTTCAATGATGTTGACGGTCTATACACCTATACATTTGAGGCAGAGAGAAAGGTGGGTTCTTGTGCTGCATTCAGATTGTGAATGTGATGTAGCTACAGTACCAGCTACTCAGTTATAGACCAGCTGTTCTGTGTTTGTGATTTCCACCTCAGGATAACTGTTCAGCCTGCAGCCAGGTGCCCCAAAAGCTGCACTTCTCCCCCACAGCGAAGCTTCAGGAGCTGCTGGACTACCTGACAGAGAACGCCTCGCTGTAGGTTCAGCTGTCACAATACCACAGGGCTTTAGAGGCCACATATTTTGAGCTCTTTACACCAGCTCTGTAATTAAATTAAGGTGTATCTTGTATTTTGTTGTAATGTGTAAAATCATGACCTTTTTCAGACAAATGAAATCGCCTGCTATCACAGCAACAGTGGAAGGAAAAAACAAAACGTTGTACTTACAGGTGATTACTTCCAAATGGATGTTTCCACCTTGAAATGTTTTCGGAAGCGCTCTAGCCCAAGACATCAGTCCTAGTTGGCAGTCCTTTTTATCTGATAGCCTTATGAAAATTTATTTTTCTTTTACAGAGCATTGCTTCAATTGAACAGAGGACACGTCCAAATCTGTCTAAAACGCTGAAAGGTGAGATTATTGAACTATATTTATTCAAACTAAACATGCATGCTGTATCGTACTGTGGGATACTTTTGGCATTGAAGTATTGTTCAACACTACATCAAGGTTACATAAACTACAAACGTAAGTACATAGCAATACCTATAGTACCAACATTGTCATTACATAGTACTTCATTATAGTTTAGCTGTAGTAAGTTATTACACAAGTGAGACTTGGTATGGGGAAAGTTGGGCTTTCCAGGGGTAAGTGGATATTATTATTGATCTTGTTTAATGCACAATGTTCAACTCCACCTTTACCAACGCCTTCCATATTGTGGCTTCTTACACTTTTGTAATAACCTATACCACTAACACTATTAAATAGCAATGACTATTTTCCTACAATATTTTACCTACAGGCCTTGCTATGTATTACTGTACTGTAAAGTACTATTGCCTTCGCTTTCATTCTGGGAATAAGTGGCCATCCTTCTAAACTGGTTTCGCCCTTGTTTATTTTAGCTAGTTAATGTAAAGAGTTGTGAACCCTTCTGCTCTCTCATTTATCCAATGATTTTATTAATGTATACTTTTGTTTTTTAGAACTTGGTCTTACAGATGGACAGGAGCTGGCTGTTGCTGATGTCACCACTCCCCAGACCTTAATTTTCAAAATCAGTTTCACTTCATAGGACATATTCTTTATAACGGTTATAAAGGTGTATTTAAGTACAATTATGTAAATAGGAATGTGTCCATTTCTCTTATTGATTTGTGCACCCATATCTGATTGCAATGTTTCCAATTACATGTTTTGGTGATGCTCTTTTACTGTTAAGGATATTTACAGTATGTGTTTCATGCACTGTAACCTCACAACCTCCTTTACTTGGTGAAAAATAGGTTGGTCATTTGAAATGGTGATACTCTACTTTTAAAAAAACCTGCTTTTATTTATTTTGTTAGTGTTTTTATTTTACCTGCAATTACTCTGGTACTCCAGAAGCTAAAGAGGTGCAATGTAATCAGGAAATAAATGTTTTCCTATACACCAGCACTGCCTTGGGGGGGTGTCTTTGTGGAGTGTTTATCAGATATTTTATTGCTCTGTTCTGTGGCTAATACACAGTATTCGGGGTTAAGAACATACACTGCGAGGATCCGTGGCATATTCATGATGACACTATCAAAGTAGGTCATGAGACTTGACGGGCTCACTGCTGGCTAGTTCATCAGCTCGGATAATGACGTCATGGTGCTACGTGGAAAGGAAGTGCTAGGCTAGCTAGATGGTAAGCTTACAGTAACCAAAACATTGAAACTTGGCAAGCTTCAACACCAAGGAACAAAACAGTCATGCCTCGACTAAGGCAGGGAATTGAACCGCGATGTATGGATTTTCTATATTTATGTGGCACTGACGTGTGAATTTAGCAAGCTAGCCAGCTAAGTTTTTATCACGATTGTTATGGTGATTGCTGCTTCGCAATCCAAGCCAAGCAAGGACTGCGAAGAAGCTAGCGCGTTAGCTAGCTATCTAGCTACCAAGCAAACCAGACTCGATTTTATAACCAGCTAGCTTTTTGACCTGCTTGGTGACTACATTGGCTTTTCTGAATGCAATTTTGTGTATCTCTTTACATAGCCAGATTTTCATTAACATGTATCATATGTCTGGTCGAAAAGGTGGTCTGCTTTACTAGCTAGCTAGCTACAAGCCAGCAGCATTATTAGCAAAGTGTGCTAAGTTAGCTCGGACCAAAACAGAAGAACAGCAAGAATGAGTTGGTTCAACGCTTCCCACCTATCAAGTTTTGCCAAACAAGCATTAACAACAGCTCAGAAGTCCATTGACAGAGTCCTGGATATCAAAGAAGAGGAACAATGGGCTGACACTGTAGTAATGCCTTATGACGGTAAGTCGGTGATTTTGTCCGTTGGGGTACAGCATGCAATATAATATTAGCCTAAGGGAAATGTGATCAAATGGTGCTCTGTCTTGTCCTTGTTTTGTTGTTAGATTTACCTGTAAAGACTCCATTAAGTGGAGGATGGGGGATGACTCAGTGGGACCCCCCTGCAGAGGAGAACACAACCACCCCTCCCTTGTCATCTGAGGCCATCACCACCCCTGTCACTCGTACAGTTGTGGATGAGACTGAGAACTTCTTCAGTGCCTTTCTGCCCCCAGGGGAGCTACAGGGTGGCAAGAGCCCTCATGTGGTGTCTGTGCCACCTGCCAAGTCCCACAGACGGCCACAGGAAGATGAAGAGAAGGGCACAGATGAAGGAGTCAAAGCTGAAGGGGACCCTCACCAGCCAGGGCTGACAGAGCCTGACAGTCAAGAGAACTACGAGCCTGCTGAGTGCAAGGAAGTCCAATCTGAGCCTATAAAGTCAGGGCCTGTTGCAGTTACTGCCCCTATTCATCCAGACCCTCCAATGCCAGCTCAAGAAGATTGTCCTGATGACTCGGACGGTCAGACAGTCATGGTAGAAGAGAGCTTGTTAGATGCGGATGTCACAGCTACCATCTCTGAGGATTCACAAGCAGAGCAGTCACTGAACCCTTCAGACCCTCCCCCTGCCGATGATGTCATTGACTACCCTGAATCGTCTGGTGTTTCTTCTGAACCCAATAACCCCTCCCCAACCCCCTCTCCACTTACACCCCCTAAGGAGATTCTTTTAAATCCCAAAGATCCCAAAGCAGAGGACAGGCAAAGTGACACCCCTTCCCCCCCAGTCAGTGCCTTTTCATCTGGCACCTCCACCACCAGTGACATTGAGGTTTTGGACCACGAGAGTGTGCTGAGTGAGAGCTCGGCCAGCTCTAGGCAGGAGACTGCAGAGGCCAAGGCAGGCCTCCACCTGATGCAGGGCTCCTTCCAGCTGCTCTCGGCCTCTGCCTGTGGAGAGTTCCCTCGTCTGGAGGACTACACCAAGCTGACTGAGAGCTCTGGCTCATCCTCTGACGCCTTTGAGCGCATCGACTCGTTCAGCATGCAGTCTCTTGACAGCCGGAGTGTCAGCGAGGTCAACTCCGATGACGAGATCCCTGGAAGCAGGACCCTGGCATCTGTCACTTCTGGGTCCACTCCCACACCTGTTCTGCCAGCAGCAGCACTGCAAAACCAGGAAGACGAAGAGGAGAAGAAGGAAGAGGAGAAAGAAGAAGAAGAGGAGGAGATAACAGAGATGATGAAGCAGCAGTCAGTGGATGAGATGGAGGAGAGCGGACGCAGTGCCACACCTGTGAACAGTGAGCAGCCCGAGGAACTAAATGAACAGGAACAAGACTCAGAGGCGGATGTCACTTTGTCTGCTCCCCCAGAGGATTTTATTCCACCAATCACAGAGCAGAAGCGAAGTGTTTCAACCTGTCAGATTCTGGAGCTTCAAAAGGTAAACGCTGTTTTCAAACTGAGACTTTTTCTGCTTATCTTGTAACACCAGCCTTCATTAATTTGGCACAGCAAACCTTTATTTACTTAACAAACATAATCTGTCTTCGAGAAGCACAAGTCTTTGCTGATGGTTGCTGTTCCCTCTGTAGACAAGGTTGCCTACCACATTTCTTATGCATGTGATTTAAAGTCATGTCCTCTGCAGGTGATTGATGAGCTGTCAAGCCGTCTGGAAAAAAGAGAGTCTCAGCTCTTGGCAGCCAGTAAAGACAAAGCAAGACTGGAGGAGGAGTGTGACAACCTTAAAGAGTGAGTTTGAGTGTCACGATACCTCATATATGACATTGACAGGCAGAAAGAACCATTCCATAAAGGTTTCTATGATAAACGGCTTTAAACCTGTCATGCCAGTGCAAATATTTGCCTCACACTCCGTCAAACAAAAACGCAGGTGTTGCACATCGTACAATCGTGGACAACTTGTCTGTTTACTCCCTGGCATTGACTGAACGCATTCCAGCGTTTCAGAAGTTTCCAAATTCTATATTCATTGTTTTATTGAAACTGTACAACAATTCTATTGGAAGGATTCTGAAGCCATTAAGTTATAACTTTGTTTATTGTGTGTGACGTTTGTGACTGATGGCTGCGGCAGTGAGGTGGTCAGCTTGAAGGACGAGAGCTCCTCAGTCCAGTCTCTAAAGGATGAGTTTACCCAGCGCATTGCAGACGCAGAGAGGAAGGCCCAGCTAGCCTGCAAGGAGAGGGACATTGCTAAGAAGGTAACACACAAGCCTACAACAACACACCTGTCATTTCCGGTTCAATCTGTTCAGCTTTTTCTTGACATTTATCTCGGAATTCCTCTGTAGGAGATAAAGAGCATGAGAGAGGAGCTGTCCACCAGACTGAACTCCAATGAAACCATGGAGATCATTCGGGAGAAGGAGGACCAGATCAGAGGACTTCTCGAGGAGGGTGAGTTATACAGTAGGATGAAATCTGTCATAGGTGTTATCCATACACCAGGTTACTGACATCTCCTTACCCTTCTCTTAGGTGAGAAGCTGTCCAAGCAGCAGCTGCAGCACTCCAACATCATAAAGAAGCTGCGTGTGAAGGAGAAGGAGATTGAAGCTAAAATCACCAATCAGAACAAGAAGCTCAAGGAGCAAGAGGAGGAACTGAAACACCTGCAGCAGGTCTCTGTCTTTTTCCACTGTAGCCTGCTACCTTCACTTTCTGATAGGTGAAAATGTTGGATTGGATTGGGGAGTGGTTTATTGGGTGTCCTCTACAGGTCATGTCATTGTGTGTTGTTGATTTAATAAGCAAAAACACTAGGAAGACTGGAGAAAAACCTGCAGCTCCATCCAGCTTTCTCTAGCTTCATTGTTTCCTCTCTTCTGACAGTGTCTAGTGCCCCCTAGCTGCCAGATTCCACAGTCACACCTATACTAACCCCACAGCTGAACCTCACAGGCTGCAGTTTGGTATTCCTTTGTGCGGATAAGAGGGCTTGAACAATGTTTCTTGGCTGTAGGTTCTGGATGGAAAGGAGGAGGTGGAGAAGCAGCACCGTGAGAGCATCAAGAAGCTGAATGCTGTTGTGGAGCGCCAGGAAAGGGAGATGACGTCCCAGCGGACTGACTCTGAGGAACTGCAGGAGAAGAGCAGGAGCCTGCAGGCTGCCCTCGACAACTCCTACAAGTAAATCAAATGCACCCCTCCTCAGCATGCTAGCGTCTGTGGAAGAAATGAAAACAGAATCGTTACCGTAACACTGATCTTTTCCACCTGTAACTGTAGCTATTCTGCAGATTGATCTTAGTGATGGGGTATTTCTCCAACTGCAGGGAGCTAGCTGAGCTGCACAAGGCCAAAGCCACCAAGGCCAGTGAGGTGCAGGAAGCGGCTTTGAGCAGGGAGACCCAAGCCAAAGAGGCGTTGAGTCTGGCCCTGGAGCAGGCCCAGGAAGAGGCACGCATGCAGCAGGAGGCCCTCATCAACCAGGTGAGACCATGTGTTTGTGATCAGATTCATCTGACTATATAATAATGCTAGTTCTGTGGGCATAATACTTGGTGTACCTATATATTGAGGTCCAGTCCTGAGAGCAGCCCTCTCGTTAACCCTGTGTGGCCCTGCAGGTAGCTGACCTGAGGCTGGCTCTGCAGAGAGCAGAGCAACAGCAAGCTAGGAAGGAGGACTACCTGAGGGAGGAGATCAGTGAGCTGCAGCAGGTAACTTCATATCCATACATACTTGGTTCCCCAACACACTGATGACCAAATCAGTTTTTAAAGCCATTCAGTGTATGCTTTCGCTATTAAAACTATGTGCTACCTTGTATTGATGTGATTTCTGACTGACACCATAGAGACTACAAGAAGCTGAAACCAGGAACCAGGAGTTGAGCCAGAGTGTGACCTCAGCGACACGACCCTTGCTCCGGCAGATTGAGAACCTGCAGGCTTCCCTGGGGGGCCAGACTGCATCATGGGAGAAACTGGAGAAGACCATCTCAGATCGCCTAGGTGAGAACTCTGCCTTTAACTGACATGAAGTTTCACAGGCCTTAAGTTGTACAACTGTGTCAATGTGTGTTCTGTTCTTTGTCTCTCCTCTTGAACTCTGACCAGTGGATGCCCAAGCCCAGTTGGCGGTTGCCGTGGAGAAGGAGCGCGCAGCCACGGAGGAGCTACAGACAATCAAGGCCCAGCTGGTCTCATTGGAATCCCAGAATTCCTTGCTCCGTCAAGAGAAGAGCCGTGTCCTCTGCCAGCTGGACGCAGAGAAGGGCAGAAGAGAGAAACTGGAGGATGACAGCAGCAGGTACGTGGATTTACTGAAAGATTATACCATTATTGATTGTAGCCTTTTGTTTATGATTTCTTGAGGTTAACCGACTGTAACTATCCATGACAAAAGGTCAGTCTGTGGGATATCCTGTGACCTCAACAATTGTAGATCTCTTTTTATAGTTTGAATCTGTCTGTTTTTTGTAGAGAGCATGTTGAGCTGGAGAACCTGAGGGGAGAGCACAATAGAGCCCTGGAAGAGGCCAAGAAGGAGAAGGTACAGTATATTCCAGACTGACCTGCCAACATCGCCAGGTCTGTAGGAATACTTCCTTATACACTGCTGTGTTATCCCACAAGCTGCTAATGACCAATCAGCTAGAGATGGAGAAAATGAAGGTGGAGCAAGAGAAGAAAAAATGCTACCTAGCACAAGAGGCCCTCAAAGAAAAGGTAGATTTTTTTTTGGCGTTCTTTTTAAAGCAATTGACCTGCTACTGAACACAATTCCTAAACCAATCTAGCGTGTGAATGAAACAGTGAAGTGATATCAGATGGTGTTTCCCTCCAGGAGAGGAAGGTGATGGTCCACTCTGCAGAGGAGGCCCCAGCCTCCTCCACACCCTCCCTGTCCCGCTCCAGCTCTGTCAGTGGGACGGAGCACGCTGGCCTTCACACCTCCTTCCTCTCCCTGGTACTCTACCCTGACAGAACTCAGCACCGTAGTCCTAGCCCACCTACCATTTGACCAAGCGATGTTGTTTGTTTCAGTGATAATAACATTTCAGTGGCTCCTGTTTGCTAGGATGACCCTCTGGATCACTCGATGGGGAGCATGTCCATGTCTATAAGCGGGACCAACCTGTACGAGGCAGCTCGGCTAAGTGGAGGCTCGAGCGTCGTCGAGAACCTCCAGTCACAGCTCAAACTTCGAGAGGGAGAAATCGCGCATCTGCAGGTAGCTGGATCCAGATGAACACAACATATTTGTAGCATTAATATTTGACGTTTACTGTAGGTGTATTACATGTATCTTTTTTTTTCTTCTTTTTTTTTTTTACAATTCTGAACTAAACTTTATTTCTCTTTCCTTTTTTCTTTTCTTCCCAGCTGGAGATCTCCAGTCTGGAGAGGAGTCGTTCTGTCATGGCGGAGGAGCTAGTGCGACTAACCAATCAGAACGATGAATTAGAGGACTCTGTGAAGGAGATCCCCAAGCTGAAAGTTCAACTAAAGGTGAGCAGGGGATCCAATTAAATTAAACCATGACTTCATAAAATAGGCGGTGGGATAATTTGAGTTGTTATGGGTAGAGGCGGGTGGGGGATTCAGTTGTTTTTACAATGTTTTTCTAAAAGAATCCAGTTATTTTGAACAGACACAGAGAAGTAGTCACTGTTTGTTGTGTGTGTGTGTCAGGACCTGGAGCAGAGGCACAACACTATCCTTCAAATGTACGGGGAGAAAGCAGAGGAGGCTGACGAATTGAAGCTAGACCTGGAAGACGTGAAGAACATGTACAAAACCCAGATCGACGAACTGCTGAAGAACCAGAAATAGACTGACCGCTCCTCACTGCCAGGACAAAAACTCAAAGACAAATACAAAATGCAGATACATGACTGTAAAATACGAAATTACATTTTCCTGATAGTATGATTGTGATTTCTCAATAGTGTAGTTTTAAGAAACATCAAAACATATACAGGTACATTCAATAAAATGGATATGGAAATACCAACTAATTGCTTTTTAGGATTGAATGGCTGAAAGCAAATTGGACTATCAAGTTATATTGACAGTTTACCAGTTCTGATGGCTCTAGATCTTTCATAAGGACAATGACATGACCATGGAGAGTATTTATCGGTCTAGGAAACAACAAAAGTTTGTATGGATGAAAAGGAAGTAGATAATGCATTTTACACTGTGGAGGAAAGTGGGATCCCTGCTACTGGATTTTTTTTTATTAAGAGAAGCATTTTCCTGTCAGTTACATTTTCTGTTCCTCTGAAATATAAGATAATTTGGGGAATAGGCGGATGATTGCATTAAAGTGTAATCTCTTAATTTGTGGCTAGGCCTAAATGTAACCGGAGACAGTTAAATCCGTCAAAAACACTTGCACAAACGTATGTATGTTGATCAGAAATCCTCAGGTCGTGTATCATGTGGAGACATGGTCTGATGCTTCTGCTGAACGTTCTGAAGATTTTGCTCTGTACAGATATGTAAATAAACATTTATTGGGATGGTGACGTGGACATGGGTAAACAATTTTCTCGGGACCAAGTTTTCTTAGGCACTAATTATTCATTTGTATTTAGAAAAATATGTTCATTTAGAAACATTTAAAAATTAAGGACTACAGAATACAACTTTTTTGAATTAGACACTGAAATGCGAAGTGCACTCTGGCCATAGGGTTCGCCATATTTTCCCAGTTATACTACAGTAGCCTAGCTATAGGTTGAATTCAGTTCGCAAGCGGGGTGCTATCCTGTGCCTATAACATCAGGGCACGTTCCATTCCTAAGAAACATTTTAGCATTACAATTGTACTCAAGGCAGGAAAGTAAGTTACATAGGCTAGTATTTGGGGTCGAGTCATAGGTGTCATAGCCACAGGGGTCTGTCTTTAGTTGCCACACAACCCCACCTTGTGGCTTACAATGTATTGCATGCCGGTGTTAGGTTTCCGGTGTTATGGCGCCTTTCCTCATCAACATATTTGAGAAAAGAAGAAGGTAGGTTAAGTGTGTATTCGTTTTTCAGTTGTACGCATTTGTTTTTCAGTTGTGTTAATTCCCGAAGCGATTTTTCTGATTTAGGGTTGCCTACCTCTTGTCAGTTGGGATACTTAAGGTCCGTTCCCCACAACATATGCTACAAAGAATGTTGCCTTACAGCGATGCAACATAGTTCTTGTTACTGTAGGTTTTAGACAGTTGCATTTAAATGTTAACAATTCGTTGAGTGTTCACTACAATAAAATGAGTTGTTTGTTGTATCTGAGGATATAGCTAGGCTATGAACAATTCCTGTCGTGGCCGTTATTTTTGCAATATTTTACAAATTGTTGCTTACAGGAAAGCATCTTAACGAATGTAATAGTAATGGTGCGTTATTGTGAAAAGATTGTTTGGAATTTGAAACACGAATGTATTGTACTAGTTTGATGGCACGATAGCAGTGTCATTGAATTCGAATATTCTAGTTTCATGGAAATGAATTACTTCATTTTTTTTTCACCATGAACATTTTTCCAAGGCAAGCAATCCATTCAATTGTGGAATGTTTGAATGTACCCAAGCAGTCAAACGTATTAAGTAGGCCTCATGGCAATAAGTCCAAAAGTTTCGTTGAGTCAGTATTTTCTATTTTATTTTTATTGACAAACACATTTCCTGTTCTCACGCAGAACAGCATGGGAATGAGCCCCATGCATTTCACTTCTAGCTGTAATGGTTCACATGCACCCAATCTTGTTTTTGATGTCAACTTCCCCTATCCCTGCCATGATTGCCCAAAACAATGGTAGGAAAAAGGTCACTAATATTTCCTGCAACAGGGCCTTTTCTATAGGCTAGGTATTGAGATCTCCTTTGGGGCTGGTTCCCACACAAATCCAATACCCACATGTTTGTAAACTGTGGCTTTACTCCCTAACCAAGATTACAGTCTCTCTCTCTTTCTCTCTTTCAGACTCTGGAGTAAACTGTAAGCAAGGAAGCCTCTCTCCTATGGTTGCGTGTGTATGACTATGCTGCTGCTGGTAGCACTGGGCATGGTCTGTACTTACACTGTGGTCAGTGCAGAAGAGGCTGAGAACACTAGCCGCAAACCACCATTAAACTACAGCAGCTTCTCCTTGCCACCGGAGCATGTACCCTACTTCCTGTACAACAACAAGAGAGTGGCCAAGATCTGTCGTCAGGATCCACTTTGCCCCTTTAAGGTAAGATATACATTAATACACCCTGCCATTTCTTTAATCACAGACACAATGCTTTGTTATGGTGTTATTTATAATGTGTTACATTGTGTTCCACATGGTTACCAGGTTCTTACAGGCTTTTCCACATGGGCTGTTCATGATCTTTTTTTGACAATTCAACTCAGTTGAACCAAACGCAAGATAAACCCCTCCGTCTGAGAGTGTGAAAAGCTCAGGGCTTAGGCTTAAGAGTCAAGACAGCTTGCAGTGTTTGTTTTCTGTGTCAAGGAGGAATCGAATGGTCTAATCTGCAGTGGTATATGCAAGATGTATCACCTCTAGGTTTCCTCATTTGCTTTTTTATGTATTTTGTTCACAATAGGATGCTCTGCTGGATGTGTCAGCTTGTTGGGGCTATGAGAAGAAATGTGCCCCAGAAAACCGCTTTAGCTATCCTGTATGCACCAAGGTCGACCCTGCATGGTACTGTGTTCACCATTGCATTTGCAAACAAAGAAACCGTTATTCGTTTGAACCTTTAACCCATACTATGGCACTAGCACATCCTCTAAATCCTGATTCATAGTCTGAAAAATCACTGTGGCATCCAATATTTTGATATTTTCCTTGAAACAATATGATGTCCCTTCTTATTTGACCCAACCAAGATGTCCTGGATCTCTCTGTACCAGGGTCAGCTCAGTTGAGGCAGCCCAGGATGTGTTCTGGACGCAGGCTGACTTTGGTTACGTCAAGGAGCGCCTCAGTGAGATGAAGACTATCTGCAAGGCTTCCAGTCCTGTAAGACCCTCCTCTAGTCCCCACAGTCCAGCTGGACACAGGGCTCTGGAATCAACAGCAATAAACAATATGAATAAGCTAAAGAAAAAAGCATACCTCCTAAATATCTGTCAAATTCAACCTACCACTGCCCCATTTGAGGGGTGTGGTTGAGTAACTATAGCTCTAAACCCGCCATTCATTTTGGTTGACTCAGTGCTTTGAAAATGCTGAATTCGAAGTGTTGAAGTGGTAATGATGTACTTTTAGGAGGACTCATCTCTGAAATGCTCCAGCCACACACGCTTCTGCCGGGCAACCAACCTCTACCTGGACCTACGGAACCCCCCAAGAGGTCATGAGAGGTCAGTGCCTCTGACAGGGTTAGACGTTGTGTGGGCCTGGGAGCTGAGAAACTGACCTGTGTCCAGTGGCTCACCAGTGTTCACTGTGCAGGTATAAGGAGGACTTCCTTCAACAGGGAGAGATTGGAGGACACTGCAGACTGAACAAGAGAGCGCTGTCTGCAGAGGGAGACCACAAGAGCCCTCTACAGTCCTGGTGAGAGTGAAGGACTAAGAACCACTCGTTTTGACACACGTGAAGAACGTGCATTTGTACAATTTGACACGTCAACTTCTCTCTCACTATCGCAAACATGCTGGCCGATTGAGAGAAACCTCTGCTATAGATAAATGTGTAATATTGGATACTTGTCGATAGTAGAAATGATGCTGAACACCGTTCATCCTGGTCAAGGTATGCTGAACTGCAGACGTACACAGAATTAGACTTCTACCCCACTGAGCATGAGCACTGTGATGTCATCATAGAGAAACCCACCATATTCATGAAGCTAGATGCAGGTGAGAGATCCTATCTCCAGCATGAGGACACTTGCACACGGATACTACTGAGAGGGATTGGTATGACAACTACCTGAATGTGTTCTTATTTCAGGTGTGAACATGTACCATCACTTTTGTGACTTTGTCAACCTGTACATCTCTCAGCACATCAACAACTCGTTCAGCCGAGACGTCAACATCGTCATGTGGGACACGGTGGGTCCGCTTCATTGCCCACCTTCCATATCACTCCACTTTTCTTATGAAGTTGTTTCCCAGTGATTGTCAGAGAGCACACTAGATCTGCTGTAGCTCATATCCCACCTTGGTGTTAACGGACCTTGTTTGGTGTGTTTCAAGTGGCAGGAAACTAATGTAAGTCTAGTGAGTCAGAGCTGGTGTTTCTCACTTTCCAAGGAGGTCACATGCTTGAGGAGTGGATCAAAGGGAAGCGTAGGCGGGAAACCAGAATGATTCATGGGAAACCTTATCCTGTCTATTGTCAACCTAACACCCCCACCTCCTCACCATCACAATTGTGGAGGTGAGAGAGAGAGAGCAGAGAGAGCAGAGAGAGCAGAGAGGGAATGTAAGAACCTTTCATCTGACAAACGACATATGTGGGCATGCCCATTAAACATGTGGTGGCCCTGAGAACAACAAGATAAGACAGACTTCCTAAAGACACTACTGAACCACAGCTCCAATTCAAGGGAAAGCATGACAAAACTATTTTAATATATTTTGCTGACCTATGATGGAAATTGGTATAGTGGCCCAAGGATGAAGGTTGAATTATGTGTTTGTTGTTTTTACTGTGCGCTGACTCATATGATAGCTCTTCATTAATTTACATACTGTCACTATTGCCCTTCATGTATGCTTGTCCTTTTCAGAGCTTTTATGGATATGGTGATTTATTTAGTGAAACATGGAACGTCTTTTCTGACTATGATATCATCCATTTGAAAACCTTTGACTCTAAAAGGGTAAGTTCCTTGGTACATTTGTTTGTGCAAGAGTGCTTGCTTGCAATGGTGGGGTTATGCACACCTGAGCATACAGTGTGTGTGTGTGTGTGTGTGTGTGTATCTGCCTGTCTGTGTGGGAGTTCTGTGTGTTGTATAATAACCTGAGCTAAGCTTTGTTGAATAATAATCTCTTATCTTTTATCAGGTGTGTTTCAAAGACTCCTTCTTCTCGCTCCTCCCAAGAATGAGATACGGCCTGTTTTACAACACACCTCTGGTAGGCTTCCCCTGTCTCGGTATATATTGAAAATATTCTGATAGCATTTCTTGATTTTCAGGAGATTTGAATGTCTTTGAAGAGCTCACACTGCCCCCGCCTCTCTGAGACTCTCTTATTTTTTATAAAGTCGGCTTTTTGTCTGTCTTTTTTCTTCCCAGAGCCTTCCTCTTTCAGGGAAACCCTGCTTGGTCGTGTCATGCAATTTGGGTCAAATATTTATGTTATTTCTTGAGCGTGTCCAGCTCCTATGTTATTTAAATGATAATTTCAAGGAGATTTGTGTAAAGATCTTATCATGTAAATATGTTAGCCTTGCAGAGGGCAGCCTTGAGGTGTGAAATATTGATATGTTAGCCTCATATCCGATGCTTTCGATTGCCCCAGCTGCGTACATCATGTTTATATTCATGTGCTCATATTTACGACTGCTGTGCTCGGGCCTATAGGAATGAATAGTCATGCAATGCTATGCATGGGTTTGTTTGATGTAGTTTTCAGTGTGTGGGTATGAAATTTGAAAACTTCTATCTTATTAGGAATATGCATGAGGTAGAGGGCTGATGGATTTCTTTGGTGTGTTGATGGCAGATATCTGAGTGCCACAGTGAAGGGATGTTCAAGGCTTTCTCCCAGCATGTCTTACATCGACTCAACATTTCACAGGAACGATCCCAGGTAGGAAGTACAGCATAGTTTATAAGGTCACTCTACCACTCCTTCCCTCACTCACTCACTCACTCACTCAAACTCTACCACTCACAGATGTACACAACACACAACCCCTCTTGAATATATCCCTCACCAAATACCATTAACTGGTTTTCTAACCACAACCTGAAAACATTCGACTGTCTTTACACCCACCTGCTACAGTTGTGGTGCAGCAGCTTATTCAGTATTCGCAAATGATTCAGAAAATATGCTAATAGCTCTGTGGTGAGATAGCAGCTGTAGCTCCTGGGAGCGTTTTGCCTGGCCCTGACCCTGCTTCCTGCAGCTGATGAACGACACAGGGAGACACAGAGCTGTTCTCTCCACTGTTCTCTCCTCTGTTCTCTCCTTGTCATATCTGGCCTCCTTATCCTCACTAGTTTACCTATTTATTCACTAATTTAAAAACATTGAAAGCAAATTATGCAGATTTTTATGATAAGGTTTTACAGAGTTGTTGGCGGATTTTCCTTATTTCTGTTTTAATGCTAGCTGTGGTGTTATTCTCTCTTGGCTGAGAGCACTGTCCCAGAGGGAGGTACTTATGCTGCAGGTGTGGAGATGCTTTGAGCCACTAGATGGCAATGGTGTATAAGATGGGCTACCATTCTGTTTGTAGTCTTATAATACTTGGCTGAAGCCCCGTTAATGACATTTAAGAATCACCCGATATTGATTTAAGAAGCACATTAAAACAAGTGCCTTCCGGTTGAAAATAATCTTTCCTGAGTACGTTCCATTCACCATCACATTTATGACTTTACATTAGAACATACAATTATAGAAAATGTGAATGTACTGTATTTAATACACTGTTTTATCCCCTGCTGCATAGTGAATATGGCTGTTCACCCATCACTGGAGTGGATGTGTCTGTGTTAGCCTGGCCCGGACTGATTGATCAGTGTTTGTGTTTCTGCTTCCAGCAGGGGCGTGTTCGTGTCACCCTGTTAGCACGAAGCACAGAGTACCGTAGGATATTAAACCTGCAGGAGGTGAGTCCAGCACTGCCCACTCTCTCTCGCCCATCCTCCCTTTCCTTCATCCCTCCTCTCTGCTTCCTCTCATTGATTTACTGCCTTACGTTCTAAACTGGCCATTTAAAATCGTATTTGCTATAAACTGCAAGAGTAAAAGACCTGTGATTTATACTGCCACTAGCCCTGTTTGTTTGGTCTTTCATTGATCAGAGAATACATCTCACTGTGTCCCCGCAGCTTGCTAACGGCCTGAAGACTGTGGCTTTATTGGAGGTCAAAGTGTTGGATTACAAATACAAGTGAGTGAGGCTGAGTTTGTATTCCTCTGACAGGCCCAGTGGATTAATAGTGGATTAAAGGTAAGGTCCTGCCAGGAGGAAGGGCAAGGCAGAGGGACTGAGTGACAAGTCCATATTACCATGCAGTGCATGGCGAGTACCAAGGACTACATGTTGACACAGAGTAAAGAGTGTTGATGGTACATTGTAGATGTACTGTATGAGATGAGCTGTATGTTGTTGGTGAGAACACAGTGTTGGTAATGCTGGTGTGTGTTATTGTCTGTCTCAAGGGACCTTCCATTCCTGGAGCAGCTCAGGACCACCCACAACTCTGACATCTTCATTGGGATGCATGGGGCAGGCCTTACACACCTCCTCTTCCTCCCCGATTGGGCTGTCATTTTCGAGCTGTCAGTACACTTTTTTGGGGGCCTGTTTTTAACTGCTGTCTGTGTGTCTGTTTGTTGATCTGTCCGTGTCATGTAAATGTGTCTGGTCCTTTCTGTATTTAAGTGTAAATGTCTCCATCCATCTTTTTGCTTGACTGCCTGTCTGTCAAACCTCCCAGCCTACTGTGGATGGTTGTACATGGGGAAACTGGGACAGGTGTGTGTGTGTGTGTGTGTGTGTGTGTGTGTGTGTGTGTGTGTGTGTGTGCAGCACGAGACCTGGCGGCATGCTGTGCTCCGTTAGCCCTTAGTCATGCAGCATAACGGTGAAGTACAGCCCAATTAACCAGACATCCATCATGCCATCCAGGGCAGGGCTGGGAGGTTTAGGCAGGGGACCTCTGGGGGTGTGGAGGTGAGAGAGGTAGAGAAAGCAGAAGATCAAGTGTCTGCATCTGTTCTCCACAGATTTAATTGTGAGGATGAGAGCTGCTATCGAGATTTGGCTCGGCTGCGGGGGATCCGATACGTGACTTGGCAGAAAAGGGACAAAGTGCTCCCGCAGGACAAGGTGGGGAAACTCCAACCGGCTGTCTGCTGTAACGTCTGCTATAACCTCCAACACCTTCTAGGTCTCCACCCCAGCTCCCTGGAGAGGGTTTACTAATGCTCACCTGTAGCTACAGCATTCATCACTACTGTACTGTCTGACTAACACACACACTTATACACTGAGCAACCACAATAACTTGTCAGTCTCTGTAAATATATTTGCCTGTCAATCAATCATGATGTCTGTGTGTGACAAACACAGGGCCATCATCCCACTCTGGGGGACCATCCGAAGTTCACCAACTACTCCTTCGACGTGGAGGAGTTCATGCGCCTGGTTCTGGAGGCAGCTGACTATGTCACGCAGCACCACAGGTGGCGATTGCGGCCTCGACGTGAAGAACTGTAGGTCTGCAGCACAGTGGGACTCCTTACACTAAACCTCTGCCAACATCATTACTGAAAACAGTATCTGTAAACACTTTGGCTTGTTTCCAAAGTTGAGGTACACTTAAGGAAACACAGCATTTTCCAAAACCTTCATCAAAAGTATTTGTGTGTGTGTTGACTTATCAGCCAGAGCCTTACCTGCACCACTGTCATACAGTTAGTATGTTAATCATGCTAATACTGAGCCTGATAGGCATCGAAGGGAAGACAATGACACCACCCATTGCTGACTAACCTTTGCTCCTTGAATTTGTTTTTTTTTTATAGCATTTTAGTGTGCCTGCATGTGTCTTCATGTGTGCACTCCACACGCTAAGCAGGTGTGTCACATACCAAGTGTTTTAAACTGGTCAGTATTTTCCTTGAGACACTGATCGGTCTGTAAATGAATATAAAATGGCATTTGTTACACAGAATGTTCCTTTTGCCCACTGTTCAGCTACAGTAGCCCCTCATTAGTTTAAATGGTCTAATGTCAGTGATATAACCAGACAACTTAACTTTCTTGCAGAGAAATTATGTGAAAAATAATTAATATTATACTTCAACAGTATTCCAAAAGAAGTGTGTTTTTCTACTTTTAAAGAGTATCGATGTTTTATTTATTAGTGTGATACAGTTCAACTGAGTCAGACGTTTCTGTCAAGGATGTACAAGGTTTGTAATTTCATATTCAAAAAACGTAATATTTTTTAATAAATATTTTCTAAAAAGCTTATATTACTTCTGCTGTTATTTTCGAAACCTTCGAATTACAGATATTAGTTGATTTTCAATGTATTTAATACTTTTTTGACGCTTGACCTTGAACGTTAGAAATGGGGCATATCTAAAAAATATTTGGCAATTTCCGAGACAGGTTTGCTGTTCGTTTCATTATTTTAGCGCGGTTGGGCCTGAGGTAGAGAAGCTTTCCACAAAAGGGCACTAGTTCAATTTTCCCTGTCACCGCCATAAATCTGAATGACCTCAAAACCACCACACCCTGCGCTTTCAACGTATACAAGGGACCACTGGATGGCAGTACAACACCGCACATGATTCAAATGTCACACAATGAGACCATTATCGTTCCTTTGAAAAGTTGCTTGTGGCAGCCGGTTAAAGACTAAAAAAAGGATCTTCCATGTTTAGTCTACTGTTGATGTCGTGTTGATGCTTGGTATGATCAAAAGACTATCTTTAATTCAAGTGTAGTAAGAGTTATCGCATCTGAGATTAAGACAATCTCAATGAATAGCTGTGTATTTCAGGACTATCAAAAACAGTCAAACTTTTGTATTACTGCATGCTAATCAGCCATGACAAGGCTACATATCCGACTTGCTCTCCGCGGATGTTGTGGCTGAATTTACTCATATTGACAGACACAGGGGCTGTCTGGGATGGACACTATTTATGGCCCTGCTCAGGTTTCTGCCTTTGACCTCTTAAAGAAATGAACAATATCCACACGGGGGGATCAAAACCAAGATTTCTTCTCTTATTAACCTTCATGGCGGGTCTAAATCGATGCCCATAGCTGCATTACCCACGTTTCATCCTTGCAGTAAAACTATGGTAACCCCAGGTGAGTAAATAGGCTATATTAGGCTATTTGGTGCCGAACGTCAGTGTGAGTGCACCCACATGCCTGCCCTAGTGTGTGTGTGTGTGTGTGTGTGCGCGCACGAGAGAGATGCAATACTCCATTGGAACAGCCAGCGGTAGTTATTGGCCGTCAGCGCCCAGCATGAATGTCCGCTTGCTGTGTAATTAGTCCATGTGCTGGGTGAGTTATGGTCTTACTGCGCATAGAAGTCTCTCTCTCACCACTCGTTAACGATGCGTCGTACACATTACTGCTTATGACAGCGGTTTTGGGATATTTTCTCTAGGTGTCCCACGCAGTGCTCTCTAAGAGGGCTGCTTGGGTGGCCTTATTTTGTCGTGTTAGAAGTAATAGTCTGTGCATTCCATTGCAGTGTTGTAATACCTCGCCCCGTGTCGGCCTGGCGGGCCTTATGGGGCAAAGAAATGAGGTAGAAATGCAGGGCACTGGGAGTGCTCCTTCAAAGTAAGCCTGAAGCTTAATCAGGCGGATGTGTGCTGTGCGTATAAAGTCATTAGCCACATCTGAGGCAGTGATTCAGACATCAACATCAGGGAGATATACCCCCAAGTTGAGTTTTTAAAAGGCCTGCTCTAACTGAAGTGCAGGCTGAAGGCTAGAGCTGCTATAGATTGTGTTGCATTAGGGTTATATGAGGCTCTAATAGGACTTAAACTAGTCCTGTTGCCCAATATTCGATTTAGCTTCCCCCACACCTAATCCCTCGTCAATTTCCCATTGTCTTAATGCATCATACCCATTATATTGTGTATCAACCAGGCTTAATCTAATTTATCTTATAAAGCAAATATTTCTCACCACTGAACACAGAGAAATCAATTACAACACGCTCATCTTACGCCGCCACATACAGGCGTCCCACCCAGCAGGAAAACATTCTCTTTCAGGGGGATAAATGTGGAAATATTGATTGAGTGAGAAGACATATTCCTCAAGTTATGACCAGATATTTCCATAATGTTTTTCTCCCCGGGGCAACGATTATGGGGGGAAACAGTCCCAGAGGGGATCCTATAACCTAGGTCTCTGATACAGGAGAAGCCAAACTCTTTATACGCAAATCTGACCCTTTCAGCAGTATTAGGACTCTCCTTTAAAATTCTAACATGCCATTTAGGTTTAAAGATTTGGGGAGTCAAAAGTGGAACATGCCCAGTTAAAGTGTATCATGAAATTACCAATTGTCCGGGTTTATAGGGAATTGCTGGTGAGACTGGAAATAATTTGGCGACGCTTAATGCTCCAAGGAGAGTCAAATGGAGTAAATTGAATTTCACACCATTTAACCTCATGCCGTTATGCCTAGTAAAGTGTTTTCTAGTATGGTTTGGTTCAATTTAAGCAGTGAATAGTTTAAGTGGAGCACAGATGAGATTAGTGCTGTTGCTAAAGTAGTACAAAATGGCAGCATCTTTCATATGTTAACTTATGGAGCTTTTCCATACTCTAAGCTAGGAATTTGATCTGATAATCGCATTGCTGTCAGGGACATGTCCCTTTAATAACATAAGCTTTCGAGAGACATGTATAAGTATTTCACAACAGAACAACATTTGACTTATCATTTTTCTGTGCCCACCACCATTACAGACATAAGCATGCTGTAGATCTGCTGATTGCACGGTAGCTGTCTGTGATGCAGAAGCAAGTTTCTCAAAGCAAGTTTCCAGCAAAGTTCTACTGTTGCTCTTCGGTTGTAAAGACTGAAACACAACCATATTATTTGCACAAAGTCTGTGGAGTTCACCAACTACTTGTGCATGTAGTGAATAGAGTTGTGATGAGTTACTGTGCATGTGTTTGACTGTGTACTGCAGGTTGGTTGGTAATCTAATGCTTATTGAAGGTCATCAACAAATAATTCATCCATTCTCAATCTCACATATTTCCTTGTGGGGCTTGAGAATGTCAACCTGGCCTATCCACTAAGCCTGAGGATATAAACATTGTGTGTGTTTAAAACTGAGGCCTCCAACTGCAACCCATTAGCCTTTTGGCCGCTGGCTGCCTAAAAATCATGGAGTCCAGCAGGATTGTTTGTGGTAGCCTATTCTAAATATTTTATTAGATAAATGTCTAGGGCACTATGGGAAATGTGCATGATGTTGGAAAGTTACTAGTTGATATACGATGGAATAATAGGCTAGCCTGAGCACCACCATTGCAAACTAAATCAGGACTATGGCATATTCCATTCTGACCGTACTTGAGTGGAATATGCAGGCCTAGGACTACAGGCCTGAATGTGAGCAGGAAGGAGAAGTTTGACGCCTGAATCTCTGGCATATGAACGTATTGGATCCTGCTTACCTTAGGTCGTTAGCGAGGATCGACTTCTCTAAAGCTTAATGACTACAACAGCGCAAAGCAATCAATCCCAAACCTCTCACTGGAATATTCCATGCATCAGATCATTCATAGGCGATCCCTTGAAGCGTATCGGTGAAGCGGAGGTGATTAAATTCTGTTTAACATCACTGTGGGGGTTTAGATTTACATCTACACGCTTACAGCTGAGTTCAAAATCAAGAATCGATATCTATAGGTAACAAATTTGTAATCTGATCGAAGATGAGGTGGGAAAGCCTATTAGGCTACGTAGAGTTGAGTCGGACCATGGTTGAGGCCATGCCAAGCTGTCAGGAAACATTCAAAGGAACTTTCGAATATAATATTGCCTGCATGGAGATGAATGGATGTTACATAGGCTATTTGCGTCATCCTCTAGTTTATTACTAGACTTGGCTGTCGTAATTAGTCTAACTAAAGAAAACCCTCACAAGTTGTAAACTATGACATCACTGAGCCTGTACTTGAGATATGGCAAATGGGGCGGGCGCAGCGCACGTGTTCAGAATGGAGAAGCATTTCTCATGTCAAATCGATCCCTGCTCGGGAGGAGCGCGGGGAGCGCAACTATCATTCTACCATCAACATCACTCTCATCTCTCCAGCGACCAAAACAGCTGTCTGACGGCCGTCGGCTGGGTATATTGTCAATAGTACAATGAACTTGTGCGGAACACTGAGAAAACATTAATGTATGATCGCTTATATGGATTTATTCACTTTTGATCACTTTTTTCCTGTCAGGCGCGAATGACATCTTCTCCATACCAATGTCTTCGTTTGGTATACTCTCTAATGGGACGCCGTAAGATAACGAGAAGAAGGATCTTGTTGATACCCAAACGTGTTTCTCTTATTTGGCTTTAAAGCGCCGGCTCTGCATCAGCCCTCCCGCACCCCGCAAGAGAGAGTGCGCTCCGCGGAAGATGGGCATGCAGCTTGAAGGATTGACCTCCACTCGAAAACTGGAATCAGCGGCGTGAAGAAAAAGTAAGGCATATCAAAACGTTCTTTTTGGATCACTAAATTATCCCTGGGCTATTGATTATGCCTCTGCTGTCATAGACTTGGGTAAGATTGTGTTTTAATTCCTGTCCGTTGCATTTTGTATAGATCTCCCTTATATCCATGTTTTCCCTGACTAAAGTGAATGATGGATACACGAATCACACTCAGGTCAAAAGGTTTGTTTTTTAGAAGATTGTGTGTTTGCCTTACAGTTATAATAACACTAAGGGTAGACTTACAAGGTAATAAACTTTGATGCTCACGCTTGGTTTAGGAAAATTTAAGACTTAGTAGCTTATATATATTCAAAGACCACCCTTGTGAAAGCACGCTTATGTGAAAAGAATCTGGAATTTATCCAGGTCTTTTGACATTAAAGTGACGCTAGATTATTCTCTTTATACCGAAATTTAACCATAAAGAACGCAATTTAACTATAATCCAACCCACTGTCCGTAGAATGCTTTCGCAGTATTGGAGGAGGATGAGAGGCAGAGTTGAGATTGATGCAGTTTTCTGTGCGAGGTTAAATAAGCGATCGGTGGCTCTTTGTGCTGCTTAGCACCTATTGAGTGGTCTGGAAGGCTGATCCGCTGATCCGGCGCTTTTTCACGAGCTTCTAATCGCTCGGAGAGGATCCTGGTCGGGCAGGAAGAAGGCAGCGCTACGCGACTGTACCGGAGAAACACATAGCTTCTACGGACCCTTCTACGGAGTTACAGGAAATGCGCGCACACGCGCACGTACCTACACAGACACGCACCCACTCTCTCCATCTATCTGTCTCCCTTTACCTCACTGTGTGACTGTTTTACACACACACACACACACACACACACACACACACACACACACACACACACACACACACACACACACACACACACACACACACACACACACACACACACACACTCAAGGTGGAAAATGACTTGGTGCATGTTAATGGGGGCAGTAATGAGACCAGCCCCTATCATGTTAGAATTGTAGTCATCCTTGTCTCCAGCCCTCCTTTCTCATTCCTCCTCCTGTCCCCTCTTCAGCTATGCAATTTGTACAGCACTGAATGAGTGTAATTATCTGGCCATTGTTTTGCTCTGCGGCCATGGTCCAGAGAAACCTGTGTCATCAGTATGACAGGGGAGAGTGAGCACGCTGGTGTGAGAAGCGGTTTGGGGACTTAATTCTCATTGACAGTCACATTAACAGAGGAGCAGCTCCTTTAATCCTGCGGAGATTACTCTCTTAAACCTGGTCGCTTATTTTACCGAGCCATTCTCCGCACGCACACACACACACACATGCACACAAACACATAGCACACACACGCAACGCACACACACACACACACAGCACACGGAGGCATGCATCACTGTCATTATTATCTTTTAATCTCATACTGAGTACTGCCTCCCCGCGATGGATGTCTTGTCCTCAATCCCATCGCACCTCTGTGGTCCCATCTCATCACCCCGACGTCCCACCACAACGCCTACCTCCTCTTAGACCCTCGGCTTGCCCTCCCTGAGAACAGGGTCTATCCTCCAGGGGCCTGACACCCTCTGTCTCATCCTGGAGACGGCTGTTCTGGCTGACTGGCTGTGAATGAGGGAGGAGTTTGCTGTCTGCGTTTGTGATCGTGCACAAATACATATCTGAGCAAGGAGGCAGACCTGAGAAGGGTAGAGGGCAAAGAGAGGGATGGAGAGAGAGGGAGTGAAAGAGGGAGTGAGAATGTTGGAGAGAGAGCGGAAAAAAAATGGCTAGGCCACTCCTTGGTAATGGGCTAGATGACTAACAGGGGTCTGGGCTGTGTTCAGAGCAGTGAGACAGACCTGAGATCTGCTCTGTCCGGCCCCAGTGGACTGACTAGAGCCTTGTCTGTGATGGAAGCTTCTCCACTAAGGAAGGAGGGAAGCAGAAGCGTTCTCTCAGCAGGGATGGAGAGGAGTGAAACGATGGAGGGATGAGGGCCTTTCATCAGCAAGGTAGATTGGTCCTGATGGCCATTCAGCCGCTCAGAATTTTTCCATGCTCCGGGCAAATCATGCTGATGTAGCAGAGTCGCTGAACTGAAGCACCAGAATACCACTCTATCTGTGCTTCCACAGGCCAGCCTTGGTGGAACTGGGGCTAGACAACAATGTTCCTTCTTGGGGTCGAGGACAAATGGATTATCTATGGGCCTCCTCAAGGAAGATTACTGAAAGGACCTGCCTCTACTATGAACTGCAAGAGCCTCCTGTAAAAAAAGGGGGGTTATATAAAGGTTATTGGTGGGGTCAAATGGTACTGGATTTAACAATGCCTTGTTATCGCTGTACCAAAAAATTCTGAGGGGACTGAACTTTGATCCTCTGAGCTCCTTGTTTTGTGAATCGAAGACAGTGTGTCTCTAGAGAATGATCAGCCAAGGACTAGCACCCTCTCTGTCTGTTTCTCTCTCTCTCTCTCACACACACACACACACACACACACACACACACACACACACACACACACACACATTGTACGGCCCTCTGGATCCTTCTCCGGGTGTGTGTATGCCCCAGGAGGCTACAGTAATACAAGGAGACATAAGAATGTGTGGTGTATAACCGAATGGAAAAGGAATGTGTGAATCAGCAAGAGAAACTCCGTAGGACAGACGGAGAGAGAGACAGAGAGAGAGAGAGAGAGAGAGAGAGAGAGAGAGAGAGAGAGAGAGAGAGAGAGAGAGAGAGAGAGAGAGAGAGAGAGAGAGAGAAAAGCATGGGAATAGAAACACTTTGGACAGCTCAGAAGTTTTGCTCCGGTTCCACCACCTCCAAGGACTGTGTGTGTGTGTGTGTGTGTCTGTGTGTGTGTGAGAGACAGGTGGCCTCACACCAGCTGATTGAGTCTGAGGTGCCTTTGTGTGCGATGCGGCTGTATGGCCATTCCAACCAAGGTCTAATTCCATTTAACAGCCTCCATTTTGACAGACAGTTCAAGCTGGTTCCTTTCGGCTCAGGGAACAGGGAGAAAGCAGTGACATCGCTACACAAATGTGTTTTGGCAGTGGGTGATTGGTCAAATGAAAGGGTGTGTGTGTATGTGATCTACAAACTGTATACACATTGAGTTGAGAATAATTTGACAGTATTTTTCAAAATAACCGATTAGAGTCAATATGGTGTAAAAACTCTTTATTTTCCTCTTCTTTTAGTACGATCAATGCATTATATGACATGTCACGCAGAAGCAATGGTGGCGACTAAACAGACACTGCTCCTACTCAGGATGCTGTCTCCTGGTGTGTGTTTGTGAGGATGTGTGTGTGTGTCCCTACCTGATTTGGCAGCTGGCAGATGTGCAGGTAACACTGAGCAAGTGTGTGTGTGTGTCTGTGTGAAGGATGATGAAACCCTCCCTGTGTGTGGCGTAGCGTGGGGCCACTTAGTGGAAGGTGTGCGGTCGTATAGAGCAGCAGTGCCTGTTGTATGAGCTGTCACCACAGGAACGCAGACCAGCAGCAGAGACCAGGAGGGGGAGCAGCTTCAGGCATGCAGAGCTCATGGGTGAAGGGGGAAAGACGGAAGGATGGAGGAGCTCTTGCATGTGTGTGTTGGTGCGTCGATGAGAGAGAGGGAGGAAGAGAGACAGTGTACAAGAGCAAGCCAGATGTTCTGCGTGAGTGACACGTTCTCTGAGAGTGAGAGACTGATTTAACTGTCAGAGTACGTAAGCACTAAGCGATGACGTCAAAGTAGGCGACTTGGTGAGTGTGCGCTGGGAGTTCTAAGGACAGTCTGTATGAGCATAGGGTCAGTGAGTTTGAGTTGATGGGTTTGTAATGAAAGCTTCAGGCAGCAAGTGGTCAAGGGACTGTTTCTGAGGACCAACGATGTCACTCACAGAATCAGTGAACAACGCTCCCCAAGGAGGAGGATGAGAGAGAATTCAATTTGTGCGTGGGTGTTTATTTGTGTGTGCGTGCGTGTGCTTCTACTTATGTGTGTATGCATAAGTATATGTGCATGTGAGTATTTTTTAAATGAGTGTGTGAGACTGTGTGTGTGTGTCTACATATTGTGTGTGTGTGTTGCCTTGATATTGGGTTTGAGGGTCTGAGGCTTGTTTCGTCTCCGGGGGGAACAGAGCGATACGGTGTCATGCACTGGAGACCCACAGACAAATTAATTCACTTATTGACATCGCTGACACGTTTCACTGACTTTGTAAAATGAACAATTGATCAGCCTCCCTCTGTCTCTCCATCTCTATTTCTTTCTTTTTTGGACCTCTCTCTCGCTTCCATTCCTGTTCACTGGACTCTCTCTTCCTACTGCTCCTCGCTTTCTTTCTTTCCTCCCCTTCCTTCCTCCCTTCCTCCCTCCCTTCCTCCCACTCTCTTTCCTCTATCTCTCTCCCCCTCTCTGTTTTCTCTCTTTCCTGTCTCTCTCTCGCTCTGTCCTTGTTTCTCTCTTTCCCTCCCTCCCTCTCTCTCTTTGGTTAGCAGCTGAGGGGTCTGAAATAATCAGGATGTGGGCCCTGAATATGTGCATGTCTGCGAGGGCCGTTCGGGGCGAGGGCCGTTCGGGGCGAGGGCCGTTCGGGGCGAGGGCCGTTCGGGGCGAGGGCCGTTCGGGGCGAGGGCCGACGCCTCTGCGCTCCTCTCCTTCCCTGACACCCGTCCCATTGATTGGCCTGTTCCATGAGTATGCAGCACGTAGCGCAGTGGGCTGAGGAGTCAATGAGAACAGTGCATTCCTTATCGCTAAAGACCCTGTATTAGTAGCCAATGTAGGAGGGAGGCCGCCGAGGCAGGCACCCCGCTCCACATCAAGGTTGTTTATTTTTCATTAATCATAATTTGGACTCAAAGCCTGATGAATGGCTGCGTCTCTCAGGCGCTTTGCTGTCAGAGCGCCTCCTGGCTCTGCATGTCTGTGAAGTTCGACTCGATAGACCAAGGAGGGCTGGACCACAGTCTCTCTGTCTCTCTCTCCTTTTCTCTCTCTCTGTCTCTCTCTATCTCTCTTTTTCTCTCTCACTCTCTCTCCTTTCCCTCTGTCTCTCTCTCTCTCTCCCTTGGTGACTCATTGTTGGACACACACGGTATCTTTCATCAGACGGTGGGTAATTACTGCTCCGCTCTTCCTCTGCCAGGTTTAGGACCTTCCTCACAACTTTCCCAGCCTCTGATCCCTCAACAGCCTGGGATGAATGTGAGAGAAAGACAGAGACAAATACAGAGACGAATGCAGAGAGAAACATGTAGCATTAGAGGGAAGGAGGGAGAGAAGGAAGTAGAGAATGAAGTATTTCAATCACGCTAGGTAGACAGGCGATCCATCGCTATAGTCAGAGGATGGTGAGCAGAGTAGTCCATACAATTTTACATTATTGTTATACCACCGGCGGAAACATCCATAAACAACTCACTCTCACTCTTCCAGCATTCCACCAAGTGTTTTAGTAGAGCCTGAGAAACAGGTGTTTAGATGTACACCTGTTAAACTCCCTGTCTGCCTCCTATTCATACCCCTCCCCTGAGGGATGCTGACTTTTAATGGTCTTTTATTGCTTTATTAGAGAGAGCTGGATTTATGACTCAGGCCGTGACTCTGTCTGTCGGAGCTGGAGGAACGCTGCTCTGATCTATGTCAGCCCACGACGGCTGTCTGGCTTTACAACCCCGCCCTCGTAAAGAACCCAGCGCCGGGGCTGTGTTTGTCGGCGCTGGGCCTGGGTCCCGGCCGTGGGCATGCCCGGAGAGTGCGCTAATGTTTATTAGCTTGTTAGCGTCTGTGTCTGTTGTTCCATAAAGCATGGAGCAGGCTGCCTCAGCAGGAGAGGCTCACCTCAGCTGGCTGCTCCGCCCCACAGGGTCGTCTCATACAACACCTGGCTGAGAAAACACTGTAGAAGCGTCTTTGCTGTGCGTCTGTGTGTAATGTGGTTTAATTTGTGTGTATTTATGTGTGACTGTATGTGTCAGCAGGGTGGGTCCAGACTCCCTGGAGCTGTTGGTAACCTGCTTAGACATATGACACACGCTAAGGGACCCTGGTCACGTCTGCTTTTCTTCCGTGGTGCAGAAAAAGGAGGAGGGCAGAAAAAAGACCCCTGAAAACCCTAAGAATAAAAACACACACACACACATCTGGCCGAGTCACCGGATCCTGGAGGGGCTGAGACTATGGTCTGTGCAACAAGCTGAGGATTGGGACTTAAGTGCAGGCCGATCAATTGTGCTGTAATGGTACCTTACCACCAGCGCCATCTCTGAACCCTGCAGTCAATACCACAGAGAGGGCCACAGCAGGTAATGGCCCCAGATCCTGCAGCCGTTCCTCCAAACTAGGGCTGATCCTAGATTAATTGCTTGTGGGTGTCCAGGAGTGTTTGCTACAGAAAGACTATGTCTGGTTAGCCGGCCTCTGACCTCTCTGGTTGCCCACATGCCTACAGTACAGCCAGTGTGTTGCTGAGGGGTGGAATAGACCGTGTTTAGATGACCATAGGTCAACGTTTGCAATGTAGAGACTGAGCAAGACTGCCACCACACACGTGTACAAACACACTCACGTACACACTCTCGTACGCGCACAAGCACATAAAGAGGAGTGCATTAGACAACAGAGCAAATAAATTGGTCCGTCATGATTAGAAATAGCAGTGGGGAGATAGTGAGTGTGGAGCTTACAGTGGAGAGAGAGAGAAAGAGAGAGAGAGAGGTGGATATTGTGCTTCCTAAATGATGTGTGTCCTTGTATGTCTGGGCCCTATCTGTCTGCAGCCAGAGGAGCAGGAGGGGAGAGGAACATGCAGTAATGGGCTCCTCGCAAAGCCAGATAAATGCACACCAACACGATGCTACGCCCCAACAGCATTTTAATATTATCCACATCTGCGGAAATCTCAGAAGTCTCTATCAGGCTTGTGTGTCTGTGCGGTTCATTTTCAATATCTTTCCGCTGTGGGAAGGCACAGTTTGTTTCACACAGATATGGGGTTTTGTCTGCTCTGTTTGTGTCCAGACTCAGAGAATCCCTATTTAGAGATAGGGATGTCATGTGTCTCTGTTGAACTACACACACATACACACACACACATGCACGGACACATAAACACATGCATACATCCTTTAACAGGGATTACCTAGATGAGACTGTGCCAGGAATATGTATGTTCAGGTTTGATAAACAGATTGCTTTTAACGAAAAACTGATCCTCATTCCCTACAGCCCCTTTGGGTATTTTATGTAGACTGGGTAGGTTAGCATTTAATGATGCCCTGATCTGCTCCTCTTACTATAGTGTTTTATAATGGTACAAAACAACACAAAAGGCTGTTTTGCCAAGTATGACATGTTAATTGCATGTGTTTGTGAATGTGAACATGTTAAACGAGAATATTCTTCAAATGTGTGCATTGTGAAGAGTTTATATGAGTTTTGGTATTAAAATATTGTATTTGTGTGTGAATGGGGATGGAAATGTTTGTGTGTGATGACCTTTTAATGCAGGACACAAGGTGACATCTGTGTCTGAGGTAGGTTTGGTGTCACTGCATGTCAATGAGGCCATCAATCACCTGAAAACCCCATCTCTCCTCACCTCAAAGGAGTGGGAGAGATTCAGAGAGGGAAATAGAGAGACGAGAGAAAGAGGGGAGAAAATTAGAATTATTGGAGGACTTAGGTTATAGCATGATAGTCTCTCGTCTATTTTGCTTATACCTTCAGTGTTTATGCGTGCGTTTGTGTGTGTGTGTGTGTGTATACATTATATGTATGCAGCATGTGGCCATTCCCCCCCCCCCCCCATCTTGACTCTCCATGAAGACAGTATCACAACCTGACCAGGTGTTCTGCCCAGCCGAGCTACACCCCTTAACCCCCCCCCCCCTCCCACACACACACACACCTGGAAACATGGCATGATTCAAGCATGCGTGTGTTTGAACTGTGCAAATGTGTGTTAACTCATAAATATTCCGAACCTGTTAAGTCTATCGTTTTGTGTATTTGTGTGTAGTTGAGCATGTGAATGTGTTTTCTTGTGTGTGTGTGTGTGTGTTTTCCCCCAAAGGATGAATGGGAGGTGTTATGGAGGACAGCAGAGTGACAACAATGTGACTGACAGAACACTTTGTCCCTTGAGTCATAGGTGCACCTGGAGAAAGAACACAATGCATCAACACACACACATGCACACACACACACACACACACGAACACGCACACATGCACACACACACACATGAGCACGCACACATGCACACACACACACACGAGCACGCACACATGCACACACACACGAGCACGCACACATGCACACACACACACACAAGCACGCACACATGCACACACACGAGCACGCACACATGCACACACACAAGCACGCACACATGCACACATGCACACACACGAGCACGCACACATGCACACACACACACGAGCATGCACACACACACGAGCACGCACACACACCATTGTGCTCTTTTAATGAACGTGTCAGGGAACAAAGCTGCTAAAAATGCACACCATGGACCTGTCTTTAGAAAGAGAATAGAAAATGTGCTACTGTGCTGTGGTGCAGCATGCCAAATCATTTCTACCAGACGCGCACATGCACTGCTACACACTCACATTCTCACACAGACACACATAGGCACACCTACTCTGCCATCCCAACCCCCCCCCCCCCCCCCCAACACACACTAAAGTACTTGAGGATATCGCTTGTAGTAAAGGCTAACAAGCAGACACACACACATTCACATTGTATGCTCAGATGTATATGCAGAATCAAGCCCTCGGTCACAGTATGTATGGTGTGTGTACGGTGTGTGTTTATGTGTGTGTACACACAGTATGGTGTCCCAGAGTCACAGGAAAACACCCGCAGCCTCAGATGTGCTGTCCTGTCATTCCTGGGTGACTGATCTTCCCACCTCTTCTTTCCTCTCTCTCTCCCCCCCTCCTACTTCTTTGGCCCTTATTTCCTCCTTTCTCGAGCTGTAATCCCTTCATCTCTTGCATTCCTGCCACTCATTTAATCTTTTTCTCCCTCGCAGCTATGCAATATGGTTGGACATCTGTAGTTCGTCTTAGTTGATTATGTTCCATCTCTCTCTCTCTCTCTCTCTCTCTCTCTCTCTTTCTCTCTCTCTCTCTCTCTCTCTCTCTCTCTCTCTCTCTCTCTCTCTCTCTCTCTCTCTCTCTCTCTCTCTCTCTTTCTCTCTCACTCACTCACTCTCTCTCTCTCTCTCTCCCTCTCTCTCTCTCTCTCTCTCTCTCTCTATCTATCTCTCTCCACACCACAGTAACCTTGCAATCTGGCATTGGAAGCCAGTCCTCACCTCTACACGCCATTGTCTGTATGCATAAATTGTACTGCATGAATATATATTATGACAATTTAACAAATACTTAAATTATTCATAGGGGTGTTTTCAGATTCTATTTGCAATTGCGGTTTGGGAACTTTATTTAACACTGTGGATGATCCCGTCATCAGAGTGTTTCGGAGTAGGGATTTCTCCTGCTTTATCTCTTATTTGACCACCAGGGGGCAGTGGACTCCCACGTTGTTCACTGGAGATGGCACACTCGTTTGTAAATCATGTATCCTCACTAATAGGATCAATGTTTTGATGTTTTAAGCAAATATTACATTTTAATACAGAGGGAAACAAACTTTGATTCAAGACTGTGTGGACTTTCAACCCTGGGTCTGTTAACTGGGTAAAGAGACTGCTGTATCACAGGTATTGACACACTTATAATGAGGTCTGATTCTTTGTGATGAGTGTGTGTGTGTGTGTGTGTACAGACACTTTAGATCCTGTCACTCAGCAGTTATAAGAGAGAGCTTGTATTTACTTTGCAAACATTCTGTGTGTGTTTGTGTAAGACTTGAAAGTGTGTGTGTGTGTGTGTGTAAGATTTGAAAGTGTGTGTGTAGATGTGTAAGATTTGGAAGTGTGTGTGTGTATTTGTGAAATATTTGAAAGTGTGTGTGTGGGAAGGTGGGGATTGTTTGATCGAAGAGTGCAGTTTTATATGTTTGTTTTTGATGAATACATCAAAATGTATGTTTTTCATGTGGTTAGTGTACATCCATCCATCCATCCATCCATCATCTTCCGCTTGTCCGGGGGTCGGGTCGCGGGGGCAGCAACCTAAGCAGGGAGGCCCAGACTTTCCTCTCCCCGGCCACTTCCACCAGCTCTTCCTGGGGGACCCCGAGGCGTTCCCAGGCCAGCCGAGAGACATAGTCCCTCCAGCGTGTCCTGGGTCTTCCCCGGGGCCTCTTCCCAGTGGGACGTGCCCAGAACACCTCACCAGGGAGGCGTCCAGGAGGCATCCTTATCAGATGCCAGAGCCACCTCAACTGGCCCCTCTCGACGCGGAGGAGCAGCGGTTCTACTCTGAGCCCCTCCCGGATGACCGAGCTTCTCACCCTATCTCTAAGGGAGAGCCCGGACACCCTGCGGAGAAAACTCATTTCGGCCGCTTGTATTCGCGATCTCGTTCTTTCGGTCACTACCCACAGTTCGTGACCATAGGTGAGGGTAGGAACGTAGATCGACTGGTAAATAGAGAGCTTCGCCTTTCGACTCAGCTCCTTCACCACAACGGACCGATGCAGAGCCCGCATCACTGCGGACGCCGCACCGATCCGCCTGTCGATCTCGCGCTCCATCCTTCCCTCACTCGTGAACAAGACCCCGAGATACTTGAACTCCTCCGCTTGGGACAAGATCTCCTCCCCGACCCGGAGATTGCACTCCACCTTTTTCCGGTCGATAACCATGGCCTCAGATTTGGAGGTGCTGATTCCCATCCCAGCCGCTTCGCATTCGGCACTGTACAATGTACAATTCGCATTGTACATTTATTTGAGTGAATCATTTTGCTAGTTTCTGTGTACGATGTTGTCAACCCATACCACTGTGTGGGGTTTGTATCTATCTGTGTGTGTGTGTGTGTCAATGTGTGAGGCGTTTGAGCTGCCTGCCTCTCTGCTGGACTCCTCAGAGTTGTGATGTAGAGCCGTGGATCCCGTTCAGCCCGTGGGTTAGGGTTAGGGTTAGCCCACTGTAAACAATGGAGGCGGGGAGGGAGGGAGGCGGGGAGGGAGGGAGGCGGGGAGGGAGGGAGGCGGGGAGGGAGGGAGGCGGGGAGGGAGGGAGGCGGGGAGGGAGGCGGGGAGGGAGGGAGGCGGGGAGGGAGGGAGGCGGGGAGGGAGGCGGGGAGGGAGGGAGGCGGGGAGGGAGGGAGGCGGGGAGGGAGGCAGGGAGGGAGGGAGGGAGGCGGGGAGGGAGGCAGGGAGGGAGGGAGGCAGGGAGGGAGGGAGGCGGAGAGGGAGGCAGGGAGGGAGGGAGGCGGGGGAGGGAGGGAGGCGGGGAGGGAGGCAGGGAGGGAGGGAGGCAGGGAGGGAGGGAGGGAGGCGGAGAGGGAGGCAGGGAGGGAGGGAGGCAGGGAGGGAGGGAGGCGGAGAGGGAGGCAGGGAGGGAGAGAGGCGGGGAGGAAGAGAGGCGGGGAGGGAGGGAGGCGGAGAGGGAGGCAGGGAGGGAGGGAGGCGGGGAGGGAGAGAGGCGGGGAGGGAGGGAGGCGGGGAGGGAGGGAGGCGGGGACACACAGGGGCCCTGGGGGCCATTGAGCACCTCAAGATGGACCGCCGTGCCTCTGCTCTGACCCTGTTGTGCTGTGCCTCTCCTAGGACCCGGAGGAGAGTGAGAGGAGGAGGAGGAAGAAGAGGAAGAGCAGGAGTGTGTGTGTAGTTATGGCTCATCCTCCAGGCCTATAGAAGACCAGCTCAGAAAAAGATCAGAGAGGAGTAGGACTGAGGACCAAAGGTAAAAGGGTACACCTGACCTCAACCGTTGCTCTTTCATTCCTACTTTTCTCTCTATTCTTTGAAGAACCTCTGTCTGTATCTACTCCCCCTCCTCTATCCCCCCCCCCCTCCCTCTCTTGCAGGATGAAGCCGTGGGGGAGGTCAGCATGGCCGTTGCAGGTGGCCTTTCTTGTCGCCGCGGTGATGCTCTGTGGTGGCCCCGTGTCTGCTGGAAACCGTAACCATCGGGGACAGACAGGTACAGCAGGTCCTGCTTTTGACCCGAACCCCACATGAGGTTAATTACTCTGTCATGATGCCAACACACCAGTCCCCTTAGCCTGTCACCAGGCGCGGCTCCCAGAGTGCAGGGTCTCACAGGTGACAGCTCCTTTGTCCCTCACAGTCACACAGCGGGGCATCGAGAGCTGCCTGTTCTAAAGCCTGCATGCAAAACACACCACTATTGAATGACGCAGGCTGGAGCCCTTTAGCTGTCAAACACACAGACAACAGTGTGATGGTGATCTAATCTATAGAGCAGAGCAGCAGGACGGAGGTGACCACTAGCTAATACTCTCTCTGGTTCAGATTCAGACTTAGATTCAGGTTAAGGCCCAGGTTCAGGTATAGCTAAGGACAGCTTCCTGTCCTTAGCTATACCTGAACCCCTCTCCTACTTAATTATGACTATTTCCTTAATGATCCTCTGGTTTCCTAGCAGCATCCTGGTGCTCTGCCTCCCCACGCAAGGTGACCTTTGTGTGGCCCAGAAATGCCATCAGTGTCCACTCACCAGTGACTGATGGTATTAGTTTCCTTTTGATGGAGCGGAGGCTGCCTGTGCTAGGCCAGTCTTTCAGCAGGAACACTAATTGCCGTCCCAATCTGTTTTGAAGGTCAGCCGGGGTCTCTTCTCCCCTCTGATTTCACACAGTTGCGGAGGAAACGGCAGAGGACTTGTTCTCGCTCCAACCACAGACGTCCGTTAGAGGATTGCCACTAATTGGTAGACGCTTAAGACTTGTTCGCTGTAAAGCTGTGCAATACACAGACGGCACTGTGAGGGGGGAAAACAATAATTGGATGGGCATTACAATACCTACATTTGTTTCCCTCTGTTCTCTATCTTAGGCTTTTCTGTAAGGATATTTGTAGACTAGGCTATAGTAACATTAGGCCCGATCAGTGTGCTGTTGTACCAATTGTTGCCACATGGTGGCTCTGGAGGTCATAAAATACCTAATTGAAGGACTTTACTCCATATTTAGGTTTGTTTACTCAAGATTATTCTGCATGACACTTTACAACTCCTTAGAGTAAGTAACACATAATAACACTAATAGAAATGTATAAACTAAGTGTCATCTCAGCACCCTGGCAGGGTCGGTCTGGATCAGCCAGTAGTGATCGGTGAGGAAACTATTACACGTAATGTTCTTTCTTTTTCTGCCAATGTTCTTTCGGGCCTGAAAGACAATAAGCTATTAGTCATCGACAGACACTCAAACACAGGCACACACACACCCACAGAAACATACATACTCACACACAGGCACCTTTTTGTGTGTAAATCAAATCAAATCAAATCAAATTTATTTGTATAGCCCTTTTTACACGCAAGCATGTCACAGAGGGCTTCACATATGCCCATAGAACTTCCCCTCAACCAACCTAAACCCTCAAGGAAGACAAGGAAAAACTCCCAAAAAACTCTCAACAGGAGAAAAAAAATGGAAGAAACCTTGGGAGGAGCAATTCAGAGAGGGATCCCCTCCTCCAGAGACGGTTGGTGGGAGAGAGGAGCAGAACACAGGCTAAACATAGTCATACAGTGTCGATGGGTTTTTAAAACACCAAAATCCATTATTCAACTTTATAGATGTAGGACAGGACCGGGAGACTCGCGACCAGGTCCAGCGTTGGCTGACCGACGACCAGGCAGGTGCTGACAGCTCAAACCCCCCACACCACAAGGGATGTGTGTGGGGGGGGACAGAGAGAGGAGAGCAGGGATTAGAGAATGCCAGGAGCAGCTAACAGTTACAGTCATAATAGAATGAGATCCCCACTGGTCAAGTGTGGACTGGTGCAGCAATTTAACAGAGCAAAAAAGGGGAATTTGATGCAACCCCACACACCAAGACAGCGACAGCCCCCCTCATTTGGAACATGAAATCTGTTCCAGGGGAAGAGAACTCTAAAATAAGTTATACTTAAAGAATAAGGATGGAAACAACCCGTCCCCCGTTGCCTCCAACTAGTAACATACTTACCTTTAACAGTCGTAGAATTGACTAAACAATAACGCTTTTAACCTCATTTTAAACATCGAAACAGTATCAGACTCCCTAATTGAGACAGGTAGTTTATTCCAGAGAAGAGGCGCTCTATATGAGAACGCCCTACCTCCAGCTGTTTTTTTCTTAATTTTGGGAACCACCAGATAGCCGGCATCTTGAGATCTAAGTGTCCTTGCGGGGCAATAGGGTGCAAGGAGACAGTGGTGCCAATCCATGCAGAGATTTGTAGGTTAGTAGTAGAACTTTGAAGTCAGCTCTGGCTTGGATAGGGAGCCAGTGTAGAGAGACAAGAGTAGATGTTATGTGATCAAACTTCCTTGTTCTGGTCAATAGTCTAGCAGCAGCATTTTGCACCCGCTGTAAATTTTTTAGGTGGGTAATTGGGAGTCCAGAGAACAACACATTGCAATAGTCCAATCGGGACGTAACAAATGCATGTATTAGTTTTTCCTCCTTTGAGAGATATTTTCGTATTTTGGCAATTTTTACGTAGATGGAAAAATGCAGTTCTAGTAATTTGCTTAATATGGTACTCAAACGAAAGGTCTGGGTCCATTGTGACTCCTAAATATTTTACTAGCTGGCTTTGAGAGACTTTGACGCCGTCTAGGTCTAAGGTCAGATTGGAAAAATTATTTCTATATTTTTTAGGACCGAAAATTTGAACCTCGGTTTTATCCGAATTTAGAAGAAGGAAATTTGCAGTCATCCAAGCTCTCAACCTAGAAACACATTTTTCCATAGCATGTGGAAATTCTCCAGACTTTATAGACATATATAGCTGAGTATCATCTGCATAACAGTGAAAATTTACCCCAGAGCTTCTAATTAGGTTTCCTAAAGGCAGCATATAGAGAGAAAATAACAGAGGGCCTAGAACTGAACCCTGTGGTACTCCGTATTTTACAGTGGAGCTCCTGGATGAGCAGCCATCATAGTGGACATATTGTGATCTATCGGATAGATACGATCTAAACCACTGAAGTGATGTACCAGAAATCCCAACATAGTTCTCCATACGTTCCAAGAGAATCTCATGATCCACCGTGTCAAAAGCTGCACTTAGGTCTAGAAGAACCAGGACAGAGAAAGAACCCGCGTCAGAGGCTAACAGTAGATCATTGACTACCTTGGCTAATGCAGTTTCAGTGCTGTGGTGGAGACGAAATCCAGACTGGAGAGGTTCATAAAGCTGATTTGAGGAGAGGTGCTCAGTGAGCTGTTGTGCCACAGCCTTCTCTAAAATTTTGGAGATAAATGGCAAATTTGAAATTGGCCTGTAGTTGCTAAGACAACCTGGATCCAGGCTTGTTTTTTTAAGAAGGGGCTTAATAATAGCTTGTTTGAAATCGTTGTGTATGGCTTATCAAACTCTTCACAACCACACAGCCTGATCCCAGTTAGATGGCGGGTAGTACGGGTTTCTCAGGGTGAAAACCAATTTGTGTTAGCTTCCTTTCCTTTCCTTTTTTTCTGCTCCTTCCTTGTTTTTTCTGCTTCAGCCACAATGGCTTTTGATCATGGCCCAAGCAGACTGGAGGGTTAGGAGCGCTGTGTGGAAGAAGGCCGCTCAACATATCCGCCACTTGATGATAACATTTTGATCATTGTTGTTATGATCAGTGACCTATGCACTTTTGTAAAGCTCTCTCTTGGAAGTCGCTTTGGATAAAAGGGTCTGCTAAATTAATACATGTCAATGTAAAATGTTTATTTTTTATTATTCTTTTTTGGAACACCTTGTTAGAAGTAACAAAAAACAACTGAGAAAGTGTTTTCTCACTCTTGTTCACTGCCTAAACTTCGCCTTCATGTCCCCTGCTGTCCTAATGGGCCCCTGCCCTGGCCCAGGGGTGTTCTAGCTGAGAAAGGAACATGGTCTGTGAAAGGAACAGACATTCTGTTTCAGCTCTAGCGGAGCCACATCAAAGTCAATCAGGCCAGAGATGTGCAGCGTACTCATTTACAAGGACACCTTGACAACACAGTATGGACCATCTGAGTGAAGGTACACACACTAACCTCAGTCTCAGACAACTATTTTGGCATTCTGTTATAACAGCTGTCTAGACACAACACAAAAGTCAGTACTGTACATTGTTTGTATGAATGACTAACCTTACATGTCTGTATTCCATAGTCTGGTATTGAGAGTCCCATTATTGCCCAACAGCATCCCATATCATTTACATGTAGTCATTTAGCAGACGCTCTTATCCAGAGTGACTTACAGTAAGTACAGGGACATTCTCCCCGAGGCAAGTAAGGTGAAGTGCCTTGCCCAAGGATTCCTGGTTCGAATCGAACCGGTTGATTAATAGCCCGACTCCCTAACCGCTCAGCCATCTGACCCCTACCGTCAAACAACTCCCCTAAGAACCCCTAGAGTGGGGGGATAACAGCTACAGGGCACAGACACAGAAACAAGAGAGGATTTGTGGACCTTAAGACTGGTTTGAATGAGCAGCGTGTCGGTCTGCGCTCGGCTTGCAGACGTGCGTGTGTGTGTGAATGTGCGTTTTCCTTCTTGACAAACAGTGCTCCGCAGTCACAGTGAGTGGGTTTTATTGGGGATAGATTTGCGTATAAATGAGGTGCCTGCGTAGGAGCACTCAGCCGTGCAAACAACCTGTTAGATTAGCATAAATCTGTTGATGGGGCCTGATTTGGACCTGTTAAACACAGATAATGTCAATGTGATTGATGGTGCATGCGGGGCAGCGCTGCACAGAGGCAAGGGGGCCGGAAAGGGGAAAGGAAGGAGAGATGGACGGAAGAGGTTTGGTTAGAGCTGAGAGAGAGAGAGAGAGAGAAAGAGAGAGGAGGAGGAGGGGGGGTGACAGTAGGTGAGAGTAAAGCAGAGCTGGAGGTCAGGGGTCATGTGCGGTAGGAGTGGGAAGATGAGTAGAATACACTAGGTGCTTGCGAGGTGTGTTGCTCTGGAAGTCAAGCAGGGTCCACGTAGGGAAGATATTGTTCTACCGCAAATCCACCCGCACAAACTCAATCCACTGTTTACTCATGGAGTCTGGATTGATCGTATTATCATCCTCCAATAGAGGGGTCCATGTCTGCTGTCCTCCTGCATGCCCCTGCATCAACCCTTGCGTCTCAGCCAGAGATGGTAAATGCCTGGCCTTTAGCTGCAGACGACTTGTCACATATCGACAGAGGAAAGACACGCTTTTTGATAAATTGCATAATGGTTTGTCTGCCGCTGTCTGTCAGAATACATTAGTCGCCTGGCTGCCCCATCATTTCAAGGTAGCGCTGCTTTGTTTAGAGCACAGTAAACCTTCACCTGTCACAGGAATAGAAGCATTTACCCATGCTTGAGAATCCAGCCCATTTCAGCCTGAGTTGAGATTTATTATGTTAAGACTGCCTTAACACCCATGTGGGAAAATGGGTGTTAGAGCACTGAAACACTGATTACTGTGTAACCATGGCCTTTTTACATTTACATTTAGTCATTTAGCAGACGCTCTTATCCAGAGCGACTTACAGTAAGTACAGGGACATTCTCCCCGAGGCAAATAGGGTGAAGTGCCTTGCCCAAGGACACAACGTCAGTTGGCATGACCGGGAATCGAACTGGCAACCTTCGGATTACTAGCCCGCTTCCCTCACCGCTCGGCCACCTGACTCCCTTTTTAAACCTGTGTTTACACATTTAAAACAACGTAAACACATCAGGGACAGGTGAGAGTTTCACAGATGGATACGGGAGAGACAGAAAGAAGAGTGAGAACAAGAGAAAGATCAAAACAGAGGAAGGTAGAGACAAAAAAAGGAGAGGAGAGAGTCATAGAGAAAGAAAGACAGAAAATGGGACTAAAGATTTCTGCCCATGTGACCTCATTATGCCACCAGTAGGAAGCCTTATCCCTGTTCTCCCCTCTGTCAGTGATACATATGTAATATGTATATGTGTGTGTGTTTGTACAAATGACTTTTTGCTTAGACTCTCATGTACTGCTTTGTCATGACATGGTGGTAGGGTTACAGTGCTGGGATCCACAGCTGTGTTTCAGTAACCGACATTTGAACCACTGTGATGGAATGTATGGAATACATGCAATGAGGCAGAACAATTTCACAGTACAAGTCCATCTCTTCTTGGAAAATCAGAATACTATTTGGTATAGTGATGGAATTATTCTGTTTTAGCCATCACTTTGTATTCTGGTTCAGTGGGAGTTTGCACAAGCGTTTTAGCTCTCTCTCTCTATTATGCAGGATTCTCTCTATTTTTTTTATATTTTTAAATATTGTTATGCTCCATGGTGTCTAGGAGTGTAAATGTGCCTCAGCTTGGACTTTGGAGTGCACATACAGTGAGTTTCACTCTGCATGTATCAGATGGCTGATGCGTGTGCATGTTCGTGTGTGTTTTTTGGTGTGTGTGTGTGAGTATGTGCGTGCTCATGCTAGTGTAGGGTACATGTGTGTGCGTGTGTGTGTCTGTCTCCCAGGGGAGACAGGGACAAGAGGGGAAATGAAAACCGAGGGATGATGGCGGAGGAGTGCCCTGTGAGAGGGTGGGATCATTGAGAGGGCTCTCTGGAGAAAGACAACAAACAAACTATAAATCAGGAAGGATGAGAGGGGCCATGGCCTTCTGAAATAGAACTCAATATTGTGTGTGTGTGTGTGTGTGTGTGTGTGTGTGTGGTTTGAGAGGAAATTAGTATCTCAAAGCTTATTCAACAAAAGTTAAGAATTAATGGATCACTTTTTTACCTATCCATGCATGGGGAGGATGTTTTATTTTTATTTTTCCAGGACACTCTTAGGTCACTCTTACAGAATTCACATAAATGGTAAATGGACTGCATTTATATAGCGCTTTTCTACCTTAGCGGCACTCAAAGCGCTTTACAATGTTTGCCTCTCATTCACCCATTCATACTCTCACATACCGACTGCAGCGAGCTACCATGCAAGGCGCCGGCCTGCCCATCGGGAGCAACTTGGGGTTCAGAGTCTTGCTCAAGGATACTTCAGCACATGACCTAGGAGTCAGGGATCAAACCACCAACCTTGCGATTAACAGACAACCCTCTCTACCCCCTGAGCCACAGCCGCCCATTAATTCATTCATCCAACAATAGATACTATTTTATAGACTCCCTATCCAAGACCATGATGTAACATCTCTGACCAGAAAAGCAGGGAAATGTGTTTGACATCACAATAACTATCATTCCAATAATTATTCATTTCATTAGTTAGAAACACCATTAAAAATATTCAGTAAAACACAATTTTTCTGTCCTGACAAGTCAAAATCCACTAGTTGGATTTCCTCAGGGCGAAAGGTGGATTTGCATATCCAGTTGTTTGTCACACCTCCTAATGTTCTCCATACATTATAAATGCACCAACCCTGCCACTATCTTGTTGTTTTTATTTACAGGAAGACCCAGACTAATTACACTAGGACTGCTAATGAACCAGTCTGGCTGAGGATGGAACCAAAGCCCTGGCATAACAACAGTGGCTTGTGTTGAAAGACTAGTCGCGAGAGGTTGAAGAACCTTCTCTACTGTTTATACGGCTGTGAATAATTCAACAGATTTTTATTGTATAAACCCTGAATACTCAATGCAATATATGTACTTTTTGGGGGGGTTTAATTTGAATGTGGTTTGTCACTAATGCATGTTATATGCATTTGAATACCACGGTAGACCACATTAACTCAACTGGATGGCTTTGAATAATATCTCTACCCCCTCTCCTCCTCTCATCCCTCCCTCTCCCCCTCTTCTCCCTCCCTCCCTCCCTCCCTCCCTCCCTCCCTCCCTCCCTCCCTCCCTCCCTCCCTCCCTCCCTCCCTCCCTCCCTCCCTCCCTCTCCTTCTGTTCTCTCTCCCTCCCAGCTTCTTACCAGGTGAAGCAGGGTACCTGTGATGTAGTGGCCATTCACCGCTGCTGTAACAAGAACAAGATCGAAGAACGCTCTCAGACTGTCAAGTGCTCCTGTTTCCCTGGCCAGGTCGCTGGTACAACCAGGGCTAGGCCCTCCTGTGTGGAAGGTATAAGCACAGTGTGTGTGTGTGTGTGTGTGTGTGTGTGTATGTAAGTGTGTGTGTTTCCTGTTTTCACCGCAATGTATATTCTCTAGAACAGCACCAATCACGTATTCTATTGTTAATGCACCTCATGAAATATTCACCAAGCATCAAAACACATCCACTTCCTGCAGGGACAGGAAGCTGGCATTCATTTCTACGCTCTCACTTTTGTCCCGTGACAAAGACAGGCTGCACATCTCTGTACTCTCGGCCCTTATCTCCGCCAGATCAGGTAACATTAAAGGTTACGGCCACAGCCAGCTAATGCAGGTGATAAAAGATCTCCTGTCCCTTATCCCCAGTGCTAGGAGGACCGAGAGGGAAATATACCACAGCTGTCACAGGCTGCCTGCTTTTGCCCAAGGCTTGAAATCAAAACCACAATTTGAAAGGCATAATTTCATTTGGGAAAGCTTTCTATTTCATATCTGTTGAGGCTATTTGTCCATATATCAGGAAATAATAGAGAGAAATGATTTTATGGTCTGTTGCACTCAATCATATACCTACACTCAACACTATAAGATCATGTTTACACAAATAAAACGCTGAGCATGGAAAATGGATTACACTGAAAAAGCTGAAGATATAGATATACGCTGTGCAAACGTTTGTGTGTGGGTGGGAGACGGCGAGGGTGTGGTCGTCATGGAGAGAGAAAGATGGGGGGGAAAGAAATGCAGAGCTTGCGCTGAGAATGGTTGAGGTGTTGTTTCTGTAATGATGAACAGGAGATGGACCTGGTGTCTGCCTGTCTTCAGGGGTGGTTCCCTAGTGAGGGACAGACTGAGTGTCATTGACCTCCATCAGGAGTACCCCTCCTTCTGCCTATCCCTTGAGAACACACACACACTCACACACAAACACACAAACATACACACACCCACACACACACCATCGCCAGATGTATTAACCCCTCCTCCCGAGGGAAATAGAAATGTGTCCCGTACGTGAGCGGAGTGTGCGAATCAGACAGAGAGGTGGAGATGGAGCCGGAGGTAGAGTCACCTATGGCTCTGGCTTCAATGTCTCTGTTTATCTTCAGTAAAACCTCTTTCCCTTTTCTTCTTACCACAAGAAAGCTGCTTGTGCCAAGGTCAGCTGAGTTAGACCCAGAGCTGGACATCTTTCATTCTCTCTGTCTCCAGTCTTGCTCTGATGCACTGTGGTGTTTCTTCAGCTCGTACAGCTGAAATGACACAGTAAAGATTATACTGAATATCGATAATGTATATGCCCAGTGTTTGCAATAAAATAGGATTTGAAAATAATTAACTACAGATATTGCGGGACAGGGACTATTCATGTGAATGTGTGCATGTGTGCACTTTGGGTTCTTGGTTATTTGCTGTTCTTACTATATGCAGTATTTGTATGTTGCTTTGGATAAAAGTATTAATGAAATGCTCAAAAAAAGTAGCTTGGTTAGATTTCTGGGCTGCTGTTCCTATGTCTGACCAGTAGATGGTATTGTTTCTTTCCCTTTCAAATGATTTGACATGCTAAAATGCTCCCCTGTATTTATTTTGTCTTCTAAATAAGCAGAAATTTTGCATTTATCTAATTTATTGAGATTTTCAGACTGGAACGATAGTTTGATAATGCACCCAGTCAACCAGAGCTAAAGTAAATTACTCTGAATTAGAAAGTTAGGTAGAGAAATTGTGCTCCAAAATTGCATCACATACTTCAGGTTCCTAGCCGGTGTATGACTCTTACACATTTGATATTGCTCTGCATCACAGCCCACCATGAGACCCAAAGCTCTCAACTATGCTCTGTTCTAAGTTAATGCCCTGTAGGGAGTACTGGAAGACATGGCCTATAGCACAGTGAATGACATGTTCAGGGAAGGGAATCATCCCTGACTGAGGTGCTCAGTCTCTTCCGCCAGTGTTTGGACTCTGTGTTCAGAGCTGGTGATGAGGGACAGCTCCACATGAGAAGACAGAGTGAGGCTGTGTCTCTTAATGATGCCATGAACGTCTGGCTCTGTGCCAGGTCCCTGGCAGCTTTGACACCTTAGAGAACTGGCTGCCGCTCCTGGTGGTAGTGGTGGGGGGTGGGGTGGGGTGGGGGGAGGTAGGTCTAACCTGATGGAGAGAAAAGGAGGAGGGGATTGATGGGTTTAGATGGGGGAGGTCAGGTGGAGCTCACAGGGAAGAACTAGGAGAGATGCTGTGGGTTTGTTTCACATGACGCAGCTCTGCAGTTCTCCTGGCTGTCTCTCTGCAGTTCTCCTGGCTGTCTCTCTGCAGTTCTCCTGGCTGTCTCTCTGCAGTTCTCCTGGCTGTCTCTCTGCAGTTCTCCTGGCTGTCTCTCTGCAGTTCTCCTGGCTGTCTCTCTGCAGTTCTCCTGGCTGTCTCTCTGCAGTTCTCCTGGCTGTCTCTCTGCAGTTGTTTTTCCTTTCAGTTTGTGAGCGTCTGGGTTGTTGTCTTGTTTTGTCTGTTACTGGCAGTGAGCAGGATGCTCTTTGTGGTCAAAGGGACGGTTTGTAAATATCACAGAGGCAATTTTCTCCTTAATTTCTCCTCTTCTGTGTGTGTGGCTTTGTCAGTTTGTGTGTTTATGTGAATCTTTAAATAATGTAATAATGCTCATCATGTCAGAGCATGACAATCCCCTCTCTCAGTCACACACAAGCGCTCACATACACAGTTCACAGTGAAGTGCCACCCCTGCCTTTGTAAAGTTTTAATTGGTGACGACCCTCTAAAAGCGTTACGCTCGGATGAACATATTGTATCCTGGCTCCCATCAAGCCACCAGCAGCAGAATGATACAGTGTCAGTGATGTGGGCCCCTCAGAGAAATACGTTCTTTAGCAAGACTAATCTATTATTCCCTGTGTGTTCAGTACATGACGATGAAAGGGGGAGGGTTAAGTATCTCTCTGAAGTACGATGGTGGATTATGTATATCTGTTTTCATCTCGTGCTCTGCATTACCCAGGTCAGCCGTCAAAAGGCACTTTCATTGTGCCTGTAATTGATTGAATCATGCTTATTTTGTTGTGCTATGTGTACCACAGAGAAAGCCCTGTTGATATTGAGTGTACCATATGTTATATGTTCTGCTACAGGCCAACAGATTTGCGTTTCAGTCGAGTTCACCTGTCAACATGGTGCTAACTGGGCCATGTTCCTAGATGAGTTTGCATGTTTGTTTTTCCCCCCACTGTGGTTTCAGCAGCGGTGGTATGCCACTGGACCATGTTAGGTGTGGGTGGTGACAGGTCTGTTTCTATGTGAGTCTATGTAGTCATAGCTGCAGTTTTAACTTTGTCCACATGATGTCACACACATTCAACAACGCTGGAGTCACATATAAAAACACACGCACCCACACACACAACCACACACATGCCGACACACACACACACACCAAGTGTTTTGACAGAATGTGCATTCAGGGATACACTGATTGAATATGTTGCGTTGTGTGACATTTGTCAGTGCTATTGTAGATTGACATATCATCATCAGTGATGTGAGACAGTCCTCTAGGCAGCCTTGAGGGTTGACACCTCCGTAGACCTTATTTAGACAGACAGCCCCAAGACAAGCCAGAGCCTTAGCAGTTCGACAGAACAGGCATCACCTCACCGAACCCATACCTGCAGCTGTCATCCTCAGCTGCTGAAGACAAGATTAAACCTCATGGAGATGTTTTAAGACATTTTTCGATAAAGATTCATATATTACACATATATATGAAAATAATCAAGTTATTTGTAATTACTAGTTTTGCTTGTGTTGCAGTGTCTATTTTCGAGGTAACAGAGCTAAATCTAACGTTGGTTTGTCTCCTCATTAGCTGCAGATGAGAGCTGGATGACATCTTTCTTTAGTCTTTGTCAGTAAATACGGAGGATAAACCAAATAAAAACTTTGATTATGCAGTGCGTTGGAAAATTAATTGTGTCTAATTTATCTATGGAGGAAATTTTCTGCATCACCAACAGCCTTTTAACCTTACAATGACAACACAATCGTTTTGCCATTCCTGTTTATTTTCTGAAATGACAGACAGGTGCGTAGATTTCTTGCACGCCCCGATACCCCCCCCCCCCCCATCCCCTCCAGTAGGAGAGGGGGAGGAGAGTGTCACACTAACTCTATAATGGCTCTTACAGGCCATGCTCATTAGCTCTAAATAACATCCTTGGAGCGATAAGCACCATCGGCCGACACCGTAATGGCAACATTAACGAGCATTATACAGCCATTGGTTTTTAGAACCACTTACTGCCACTGAGCTCGTGCATCATAACAGCATGTTCCTCGGTGCTGTGTGACAGTTTGGGTAATTGATTGTGGATTGTGCTGCATCTTTTTGAACGGTGATTGTCCCTCTCTTATTTCTGCTGTAACTTTTCCTCTTTCTCTCTCTTTCTTTCTCAAAATCTATTTTTTTCGTTCTCACTTTTCACACTTCCTCCCCCTTCTCCACCTGTGGCTCTCGTTCCTCAGTCCATTTCCTTCTTTTTCTTCTTCCTTCATTTTGCTCTTTCATTGATCCCAAAAACACTGTTTTGGTGAACTTCCCATTCACTTACACTCGCTATTTATCTCTCGCACTCTCAATCACATTTTTTTTTCTCACACCCTTTCCCTTATTCTGTCCCTACGCTCTCTCTTTTCTCCCTCCCTCTCTCTCTCACTCTCTCTCCCTCTCTCTCCCTCTCTCTCCTCTCTCTCTCTCTCTCTCCTCCTCCCTCTCTCTCTCTCTATCTCTCTCTCTCTCTCTCTCTCTCTCTCTCTCTCTCTCTCCCTCTCTCTCTCTCTCTCTCTCTCTCTCTCTCTCTCTGTCTCTCTCTCCATTTCTCTCTCTCTCCATTTCTCTCTCTCTCCCTCTCTCTCCCTCTCTCTCTCTCTCTCTCTCTCTCCCTCTCTCTCTCTCTTTCTTTCCTTAACCCTCTCTCTCTCTCTTTGTCTGTCTGTCTCTCTGTCAGAGGTTCTCACATGACCATTGAGAGGATTTGCTCATGTGTTTTTGCATAATTCTAAAGAAAACCCATTTTGCAGCAGATTTCACTCCCTCCTCCCTTTGTTGGAAATAATTGTCCGTAACAACCCTGTATGTGAGACAGACTACTCTGACAGGCTGTACGACTGTAGCATTATACATGCCATCTTTCTCAACGTGATTCTTCACAAAACCTTTTCTCTATTACCTTGATTTAAATCACAACCCTTTGTCGCACGGTAATTCATGGCTTTACTGTAATTGCTGCTGAACATATTCCACTAATCTAGATCTGTGCATGGTGCCATCCTTTAGTGACGATCGCTCATGTGCTGATAAAGTTTAACAGCTCTTCATCACAAGGTAACACTGACAGTGTGTCAGTGCCACCCCTCTCACCCTCTCAGGTAGAGCTCAGGCACTGACAGAGAAGTCACCTCTTCACAGCGTCAACATGATATACTTTTTATGTGATGGTGGTAAAAGCCATGTCTAACATATGAGACGTTCAATTCTGTGCATATTGTTACTGTATACGGTGTAAGGCATGCTGTATCACTAAGCCATTGTAAGTTAACACCAATGAACTCATGCAATTTCAATGTATCTGGTGAGACTGATCTAACATTGTTGAAATCAGTGTTACACCATTGGACTGCCACTAAACCACAAGTTCCAGTGTCAAAGGTCATTAAACTTCACATCTTCCTATGGCATCTCTACTCTCTACACCTTTCTGCACTATTCTGTGCTAATCGATTCTGTACTAGTCTCCTCTCCTTGGCTTAGTCCACTGAATGCCCCCTCCCCTCTCCTTTCCCCTCTCGTCTCCAGCCTCCATCGTGCTGCAGAAGTGGTGGTGTCAGATGCACCCCTGCCTGGATGGAGAGGAGTGTAAGGTGCTCCCTGACCTCACTGGCTGGTCCTGCAGTACTGGGAACAAAGTCAAAACCACCAAGGTGAGATGAGGGCGTGTGTGTGTGTGTGTGGTTTGTTTCATGTGCGTGTTTGTGTGTGTGTTTGTGTGTGTGTACAGTATTCACCAGGTGTATTTATACCAGGTGAACTGCAAGTCAGTGTCAAAGGAAAACATATTTGAAAGTGTTTCTTTTGGTCTTCCTATTGTATCCAACAGCAAATGTGTATGTACTGTTGAACTACTCCAAATTAAATCTACTTTGATTATGATTCAAATTTTAATCCCTTTCAATTTCAAATGTTATTTAAAAACAAAAGGACTTGCAGTAATATTATAAATATTTTCAGCAGCTTGCCTCTTGGGGAACATCAGAAGTTAATGAAACGCTTTGGATCAATTCTGTCAACTGCGCCTGTATGAGTAAATGTTGACGTTGATTCAATTGACAGCACCTCTTCTATATAAAAAAAAATCTTTACAAAAAGATTTACAAGTGTGAATCATACTGAGAAATATGAAACATAAAGTGACTGAATTAAGGCTCATCTTCTAAATAAAAATATATTTTGATTTTGAATACAATTAGTGAATGGACTGTAATTTCTGAAATGATGTCAGACATCAAGAAAATTAAAAACATGGAGAAACAGCTAATCAGCAACCCAGTAAGGCTTGTTATTAAATCTATAAAGATCGAGAGAGACGAAGGGAAAATGCTTGGAGAAAACTGGAAATGCAATGGTATGCTAATTGTCGCTTTTCAGACAAGTTAAATAGTTTAAATGAAAGTCCTTCATGGCCCTTTGTAATATGTCGAAGTGTGAAAGTTAATTTGCGGGATTGACGGCCAGGTGTGTGCGTTGTGGGACGAGGCAGGTGAGGTTTACTCACAGGTGAAACAGGAACAGAGAGGCAGTTGTGGAGAGCACCATAGGCTCCATAAGAGTAATTGTTCGGAGAGACGGAATACAGTGGAACATCTGTCGCATTCATTAGAATGCATTATGGCTGGGGGGTTCCGTCGAGAGTTTCAAATTAAGAGCCCTAATTAAAGCGGTGAGAGGGCTCGACGAAGGTGTGAACGCACGCTGGAAAAGACAAGGCTGTTTGAATGAATGACCCCGGGCCAGTGTAGGAATGAACAACCGATTGGTGGAGTCATTGTGAAAGTCTGCCATGTCCCTCCCTCTCTCTGCTCTCTTTATCTGACTGTCTAGCCAATCGGCTGTTTAGGGAGTGAGGGACGGCTGACTGCATCACTAGACATTAATTGCACATTTGCTTGGCATTGTGGGGTAGAAGCCCAGTTACTAGGAGACTTGATGGCAGATGTCACAGGAGATTGTTCGATGAAGCCGATGCCAAGGCAACTGCTCTTCCCCACGACCGCTCTCTCTCCTCTCCTTCTCCCTCGCCATACCCATGACCTTCTTTCTCTATTGTGTCTCCCCTCTGTTATGTGCGTGGAGTGCTCCACCTCTCCTTTGGCCTTTGTCCCTCACACCCACACTGCAGAGGTGTGGATTGTTCCCCCTGGGGCGACAGGCAGAGTTGAACCTGCAGAATACATTGTCCCTCTCCTATCCCCCTACACTGAACTATGCTGTCAGAGACTCTGTATTAGCAACTACATGAGAAGATTCTCTTAGTCAATCAGAGATAATTGTAAGTTTCGGTGTCAGGGGTTCAACTGTGTGATGTCTTATCTCTACTGTTTTTCCCTCTCTGTTCTAGGTCACCCGATAGCAAGATAATTGGTGAGCTATAAAGCCAACCAAGACTAAGAGACTAGCTCCATATGTAAAGACCTGCTGACACATCTAATAATGAAACTGTCAGTGTCAACTACAGGAAGACATTCCATCATATCAAGGTATTACAACATGTACTGGAACGTATACATACAGAAGGCAGTGATGAGTGGAGTCTTTGGGGATCCGCGAGGAAACACACAGCTCCAAAAGGACTACAATAGACCATTTATGGATACCCAGGGCATGTTTGGACCGAGCATTGGAAATCAAAGATACAAAGACTTTATATCGTCTTCGACTGAATCGTGTAATGGACTCACAGGAGTGGCCAACGAGAGGTTATTTGGAAGCAACTGAATGGTCCAAATAGAAGGTTGATTCAACAAAGCTTTCCTGGGGGAGAAGATGTGGTGGATTTAGAAACTGTGTGTTTGGATGGATCTGTGGAAAGATCTGGAATATTAAAACAAAGGGGGTTGTTTACCTCTCTGTTGTGGTGTCTCTTCAGCAGCGAGGAGGAGGAAGAGACAGCTCATAACTAGTGAAACACAGTTATTGTCTATTACTTACTCTTGTGGTTCAATTCACTATCATGAAAACTGTTTTCTGACAGGCATTTTACAGCTCTAATTATGGTTGCTGAGTAGGCTCATAACAGCATATTAATGATTCATGTAACATATTTGCACTAGTTGAAATCGTTTTGGGAATGTTTTGTTTTTCTAGTTATCTGGAGTATTTTGCTGTAAATGTCACATGAAATCAAAGAAAGGAAGATATTTTGTCAAATGTCTACCTTTATTGGTAAAGTTGAGTGTGTCATTCCAATCCGCCCTCCTTGGCATTGTAGCATTACTGGTTTAATACAGTAAAAAACATGTTAATATAAACTATGACCATTACAACGTTTAAAGAGCCTTACAGTAATTAGCGTGGTGCTCGACTGTGGACTAGCAAAGTGGCTAATGCTTTAATTGGATAGTCCCTGTTGATCATTTGTAGATGCTCGAAACTATGAACAGAATGTCCCAAATGTGATTCTCTACTGATAATCAACACATGAGGAGGGTTAGACTGAGGCTTTGTTGATAGTTACGTTTTTCATTTCTTGATTGTTTATTGAGCATCCACAGTACAGTACTAAGAACCACCATCTACAATGGACTATCCAAACAAAAGATAAGACACATCTGCCTATTTCAGCCCAGAGATGATTTGAAAGCTTCAGCCTCTGTGACATCTCCTAAGTTAGCTGTAAAAGAAAAAAAGCCCATAAAACAATGGAAATGGTTCTGCGTGTGTCGTTTTATGTTGTCTTGAGACAGTAGGTGAAAGGATTTTCTTTCTAACATCCACATTCTCTGCTTCACCTTCCAGTCCCTTATGTGGGAAATACAGGATTTGTTCTCATACTTTTTCCTCATCTGAAATAAGATGAATTCTGCTGAATGGTACCTTTCACTGACACCAGAGCTCTTCCCGAAACAAAACCATTAGAATGCTAGAAAGAAATAGATTGTTTAAAGTAATGTATACTTTAAACAATCTATTTCTTTCATGGAAGACAGTATGACCTGTGGATTCTTCCTCCACAGGCATCTCTCTCGCCCCCCCCCCCTCTCTCTCTCTCTGTGTGTTACCATCCCTTCCCCTCCCAGTAGTGTCTATCTCTATCTGCGTCCCTGCTGTATCTGTTTATCAGTGTTGGGTCAGTGTGCCCCGGGGCCTGGCCCTGCTGGCTGAGAGGCCCTTCAGACAGCCTGCTTTGTGAGCTATGATAAATCTATTTGAGTCGGAGCCTTCCCAGTGCTGAAGCCCTGGGCCAGAGGGATCCAGGGACAGCCGGGCTAGTGGCAGCTCCACTCTCTCATTACTGAGTCCTGGATAGCACGCACCCTCTCCTGGGAACACTGATATGTATTTTTAGGCTTACTGTATGTGCAGTTAGGGCAGACGAACCACAATGGCCCGCTACTTCCCGCTCTCTTTCAACTCCAATGGTCCACTTAAAGAACTCACACACACAGCCATGATATTTTTTCTTATTTGCACCTATCGTTTCAAATGGTCACACTCAAACTGCTTAGGAATGCGCTCTCTTTTTTCCCTCAGTCCCTCTCCTCCTCCCTTTCTTCCTTCATTCCTTCCTTCCTTCTCTCTCTCTCTCTCTCTCTCTCTCTCTCTCTCTCTCTCTCTCTCTCTCTCTCTCTCTCTCTCTCTCTCTCTCTCTCTCTCTCTCTCTCTCTCTCTCTCTTACTTCACTCTTCTCTGACGCTGTCCTCCGGAGGTTCAGTGTTCTGTTGATGAGCCTGGCGCCAGGGCCCGTCCTACACGGTTCTCTGCAGCAGAATCAATATTTGAGGACAATTTGCGCTGCGCTGCTCCCTGGTGGCTGGGGCCGTATTGTGCACCTCAGCTCCAGGTCCAGCCAGGCCTGGAGAGGGGGAACGAGACCTGCAAGAGCACCTCTCAGAGCCCATCTCCAGTCACCATTATTGAATAGAAACTGTACAGCACACCATGTATACAAGTACAGCTGCGATGCATTGAAGACACCTATGCAGAAAACAAACCCCTGTATATGTAATAGGTAAAGCTGAAACTAGAAATGTAAACTGCAGTCATGGCAACTAGCTAATGAAAGAGTGTGAGAGAGAGAGACAGGCAGAGAGGGAGAGACAGAGAGACAGGCAGAGAGAGAGAGGGAGAGAGACAGGCAGAGAGACAGAGAGACAGATGAAAGACAGGCAGACACAGAGAGACATTAGGAGAGAACAGGGGGAACAAACAGGATAGAGATAAAGAGGCAGAGATGGAGAGAGAGAAGAGTGAAGAGTATTTTAAGTATGCCAATGTTTATGTGCTAAGCCTGGTAGTTCCCGAGAGGCCTCTTCCTTCGGCAAACTAGGCAGCTCGGCTGGTCCGTCAACACTCTCCCCAGCAATTTACACAATAACTACCTGAGGGGGGAAATAAACGCAAGATGCAGCACTGCTTTGGCTCCTCTGTCATCTTTTGTCAAGTCCATTTTGTATTACCCTCCAGCCCAATCCTGGAAACGCAGGGTGTATTCATGTTCAATGAGAAGCATAATCTTCAGATGAACATGTGCAGTGATATGGGTGACAATTAACTTATCGTAGCGGAGGATCCTGAGTAAAGCCTTCTCAGTGTGACACTGATTTAATGGACATTGTCAATCTCAGATTAAGCTAATAAGGATGTGATGGAGACGGTGTTATCTCCGTCAGTATAGCTGTCATTGGCAATGTCACTAGCTGTCACATTAAGTCTACGGAACGGAGGGTTCCATCTTTAAAGTTACTGTATAAGTCACTATGAATAGTTGTTTCTTATTCATAGCTGTTATTCATATCCAATGTTTTTGCAATACACTTTAAATACAAAGAGCACTCAAACTGCACTAAGAACACTTCACTCTGAATTTTTGAGATTCTCGAAATATTGTTATGTGTAATATGGTCACATGACTTTATTGGCTGACACACTCCCTTAGTCTCCAGGAGGCATTGAGGACAAACTACATTAGTTACAGTCCTTCACACAGCATGAAGTGCAGGAAAAACACAACAACCTAGACCATTCAAATTCACTTGAACCCACAAACAAACCAAAAAAACAGCGAAAAAACAAAACAATCAAAAGCGTTTAATATTCATCTTCTCATGCCTGCGTTGGACTGATATTGACGCTGGAGCGAGCAGAGATTCATTAACTTCCAGTCCCCTCCCCTTCCTGAGCCTCTCTCTGCTGCGTCGTCAAAGTCACTTATCTCTCCCAGGCAATTAGCCACTGGAGGCTCCATTGACCTGGACCATTGTTGGACTCGGCCCCTTCATTAGCATGGCCAGAGCTCGTGCAGAGCAGCCGCCCGGCTGGAGGAGGTGCCAATGTGACCAGCGGAGATAAAACCGAGCCCTGCGGCAAGCGTGTGAGACGGATAAGGAGAACAGGAGCTAGATGAATATTAACTAGCCAGTACTACTGTGTCCAATAGGATTGAAGCAACCAAGGAGGCATTAGTCATGAAGACTGTGGGGGTGTGCCAGGAAGGGGAAACAGAGGATGAAAGTAAGCAGGCGATGTAAGTGATTTGTAATTCAGATGGAGTATGATATGGGGGTGTGTGTTTATTTTTATACAGCATGTGTATTTGTGCATGTTTGTGTGTGTGTGTGTTTTCGTGTGTAGGTCTTTGTGTGCCAGTGTGGGTTTCTGTGACTGTGTGTTTGTGTTTTTGGGTGACCCGCCCTTGCAGACTGCTACAGAAAAACTCCAAACCTAAGTATGCGACATATCTTAATGATTTGCATGTAACCTCACACAACACTGAATATAGATTTCCAAATCTATGGCTTAATTTGGACCAGTATGAGGCTTAACTGTGTTAATTAGCCGAGCAGCACATGTTCACACAGCAATAACAACAGCTTGTGTTCACTGTCTAGTCTTCAGCCTATCATATGCCTAACAAATCAGAATACAGTATTGTGCACAGTACACAGCCTAGGGTGTCCAGCCTCCAAATGCAGAGTGCCAGCAGTGCTATTTAAAGCACACCACTAATTTGTAGAAAAAGCATTTACTGTCATACTCGATCATAGTCAAACATACAGCAAGCAGCCTGACATGAGAAAACACAAGAGCAGAACAACCGTG